>NW_022437017.1:9990773-9992871 GCF_009761245.1 Sapajus apella
AGCTACTCAGGAGGCTGAGTAGCTGGGATTACAGGCACGCGCCACCATGCCCAGCTAATTTTTTGTATTTTTAGTAGAGACGGGGTTTCACCATGTTGACCAGGATGGTCTCGATCTCTTGACCTCGTGATCCACCCGCCTCGGCCTCCCAAAGTGCTGGGATTACAGGCGTGAGCCACCGCGCCCGGCCGGCATTTTTTTTTTTTTGTATTTTTACTAGAGACGGCGTTTCACCATGTTGGCCAGGCTGGTTTCAAACTCCTGACCTCAAGCGATGCGATCCGCCCGCCTCAGCCTCCCAAAGTGCTAGAATCACGGGCGTGAACCCCCTCCAAGTTAGGAATTCTAAACTCTCCTTCACGTAGGGGCAAGGCCCCCACATACAGACACACACATTTGAGGTTTACACTCATTTTATTATAAAAAAATACAGAATCCAAAGTTGATTGTGACGGGAAGAGGGGAGGCCCGGTCGCCAGCTCCAGGCCTGGCAACGCGGCCCGCCCCGCCGACCCCTACAAAAGCCCTCCGCCCACCCCCACCACCAGGCGTGCCTGAGCCGCCGGCTGGCGGCCGTACACAATATATATTTATATATAATATATATAAAACACAGAGTCAGGAAAGGCGGGTAGAAATATGAAATCCGTACAAATGCGTTGCTTCCTTCATTAAAGTGTCTTCGGGGAGGGGTTGATTTTTTTTTTTTTTGGTAGTGGTTTCCTCCCTTTTGTCCTTTTTTTCTTTTTCTTAGAAACATCATCAGGTCACAGAGTCGAGGGAGGGGCTCTGACAGACGAAACGAGCTTATTGCAAAGTGCAGCCTCTACTCTAAAAGTTCCACCCCACCCCCCCACCAAAATAAAAGACCCCCTATGAAGGGCGGAAAAAACATAAACGGTCCAGTCCATCCTCAGGAATACATGAAAAATAAGATCACAGTATGCACTTGTTGGCTCTATTTACAGGAATAGAAGGTCTTGTCGGCCTCAGGGAGGACCGTGTGAGGTGGGGGGGATGGGAAGGGGGGTGTTTGACTCAGCGAAAGCAGTTTCTAAGACGTGGGGGGCTGTGATTCCGAGGGGCGTCGGGGTAAAACAGTGGCGGGGAGGAAATTACCAGCAGGATGGGGGCAGGCGATGGGGTGTGAGGTCCCCCCAACCACAATCAGGGGCACTCACCATGCACCCCTTCCGGCTCAGACTCACCCAACCTGGAGCAACTGGGGGCTCCGTGGTGGGCTGCAGACAGAGCCCCATAAGTGGGGTGCAGAGCAGACAGGAGGAGCTGCGTCCCTCACCCCATGTTCCAAGTTCCGAGTTCCCCTCCCCCAGGCTGGGGCACCGGGACCCCGCCCCCCTGAACCCCAGGGAATAAATTAAATTAAAAACTCAAGTGTTTTTGATCCAACCATGAAAAACACACTAAAAAAAAAAAAAAAAATCGCCAAGAGGTTCCCGGGTTCTCCGACGTCCCAGAAGAGATGGCTTGGCCCGGGGCTGCAGCGACACCCCAGCCCCTCGGGCCTCGGGGGGCTCTCAGCCGTCCCCTCCCTGAGGGCTGGTCCTGGGGCGGGTGGCCGGCCCCTGCCCGGCGGGGGCAGCACCAGTGGAGGGAGAAGCAGCGTCTCTATTTGGTCTCGGAGGTGGGGGCCACAGGGCCAGTCCGGAGGGCCGAGGTCAGGCGGTCCAGGCGGGGCTGTCCAGCAGGGCCGGCGTCCTGCAGGGCTGGGACTAGGAGCCCAGGAGGGTCCAGAGCACAGGGACGGTGCTGAGGAAGAGGCAGCAGCCACCCAGGCTGCTGCACGAATTATTGCTGGTGAAGATCGGCTCGGGAGCCTCGTACAGGGTCTCATCTGGGGGTGGCAGAGACAGCTCGGTCAGCAGCAGCCCGGACCCCACTTGGCTCCCCACATGCCGCCTGGCCTCAGGGTGCACATCTGCACAACGGGCTCAGCACCCCACCGGGCAGGCCCTCCGCTCCCTTCTGGTGGCATCCCCGATGGCCACTCTCTGGGCAAAGGCACGTGGCCTCGAGTGGGGACCTGGCTGCGGAATTCAACCTTCACTCTTTTTTTTTTTTTTTTTTTTTTTTTTTT
>NW_022437017.1:9992971-9996526 GCF_009761245.1 Sapajus apella
TTTTTTTTTTTTTTGAGACGGAGTTTCGCTCTTGTTACCCAGGCTGGAGTGCAATGGCGCGATCTCGGCTCACCGCAACCTCTGCCTCCTGGGTTCAGGCAATTCTCCTGCCTCAGCCTCCTGAGTCGCTGGGATTACAGGCATGCGCCACCATGCCCAGCTGATTTTTTGTATTTTTAGTAGAGACGGGGTTTCACCATGTTGACCAGGATGGTCTCGATCTCTTGACCTCGTGATCCACCCGCCTCGGCCTCCCACAGTGCTGGGATTACAGGCGTGAGCCACCGCGCCCGGCCAACCTTCACCCTTTTAACTTTGGCTTTGCTTTCATTATTTCGTTTTCTTTTCTCTCTCTTTTTTTTTTTTTTTAGACACAGTCTTGCTGCAATGCCCAGGCTGGAGTGCACTGACGCAATCTCGGCTCACCACAACCTCTACCTCCTGGATTCAAGCGATTCTCCTGCCTCAGCCTCCTGCGTAGCTGGGATTACAGGCGCCCACCACCACGCCCAGCTAATTTTTGTATTTTTAGTAGAGACAGGGTTTCGCCACGTTGGTCAGGCTGGTCTCGAACTCCTGACCTCAGGTGATCCACCTGCCTCACCCTCCCAAAGTGCTGGGATTACAGGCGTGAGCCACTGTGCCCGGCCTGCTTTGTGTTTTAGAGATGGAGTCTCGCTCTGTCGCCCAGGCTGGAGGGCAGTGGCTCCATCTCGGCTCACTGCCGCCTCAGCCTCCTGGGCTCCAGCGATTCTCCCACCTCAGCCTCCCAGGGTGCTGGGGTAACAGGTGTAAGCCACTGCGTTCAGGCAACCTTCACTCTCAAAGGTCTGACATGTTTGCAAGATGGGGAAACTGAGGCTGGGGCAGGGCAGGGCAAGATGGGGAAACTCAAGGCGCCCTGTCCCAGCTCTTCTGAACACTCACTGGTTCTGCGGGTTCAGGACACAGGGGTGGGGGCCGGGATCCTGCCCGTCCCCCTGATCACTTACTGGTTGGCCGCACATACACCTTCAGTCGCAGGCAGGGCCGGTCCACAGCATTGGGAGGCGTGGCAGCTAGAAGACAGGGGATGGGATGAGTGGGAAAGTGGCCTCCTGGAGCTGTACACCCTTCCCCAGGTTGGTGAATCAACTGTGACCCCAGGTGGAAAGCCACCCATAAAACTCCTACTGGTACATCAAAGCCCCAGACACAATGCCCCCTGTTTCCCAGCAGTCTCCTGGACATTCCCCCTACCCCTCCCTCTGCCCAATCCGGACCCCAGAGCCTAGGGGTGTCTGCGTTTTTGTTCTGCTCTGCTTCACCTGAGGGCAGCACAGGGTAAGCTCAGAAAATGAATTAAAATATATTTGTTTTCAACAGATCAGCAAAGAGGTGACTTATTAATAGTCAAATGGTTGAGCTGGGTTCAAATCCCTGCCCTCTGAGAGCCCATAGATCAGTCACTCCCGCTCTCCCTGGGCCTCGCCTGGCACCACAGCAGAGTCTCTGGGAAAGAGGTTTTTTTTTTGCATGTGACGGAACTTTGCTCTTTTCACCCAGGCTAGAGTACAGTGGCACGATCTCGGTTCACTGCAACCTCTGCCTCCTGGGTTAAAGTGATTCTCCTGCCTCAGCCTCCCCAGTAGCTGGGATTACAGATGTGTGCCACCGTGCCCAGCTAATTTTTGTATTTTTAGTAGAGACGGGGTTTCACCATGTTGGCCAGACTGGTCTTGAACTCCTGACCTCAGGTGATCCGCCCATCTCAGCCTCCCAAAGTGCTGGGATTACAGGCATGAGCCACCTTGCCAAGCCTGGAAAGATTATTTCCATCTGGCCCAAAATTCCAGCATCACTGCACCTGCTCCTGGGCCCACAGAAGCGTCCTGGAATGTGGTAGGGGCAGTGACAGGAGAAGGGGAGAAGAACGTCTGAAGCCAGGGACGCTGGGCCGTGCACACGCGTGGACAATTAAACAGGGTCCACATGTGCGCACACATGGATGTGGTCTTGCTGTCCCTGTGGAGCCCAGGGCCCCCACCGGCCTGGCTCTCGTGGCCGCCACCTCTGCCCGCCCCCAGAAACCCCTCACACTGGAAGATGAAGATAAAAAGCATATAATAAAAATAACATTCGTCACAGAGATAGGATGAATAATTACAATAATTATCTTTATGAAACTGCCGTCTCAGAAAGAAAAATGTAATTTTTCTTATATTATGGGGTCTTGATTCAAATACCTTCCTCCCCTCCCCCACCCAATTCTTCCCTGAATTAAAGGGAAAAACCCAAGTAGAGCAGAGAAAGGAGGCAATGGAGCCTTGGAAAGCGTCATTTCACACAGCGGAGGTGGCTGTCCAGGCACTGGGCCCCCTGCAGCCTAGGGGCACAGACTCTAGCTTCCCCACCCCAATCCCCGTCCCTCGGGCCCTGAGATGCCGAGAAACCGGAGTCCCCATGCCACAGGGATCCCTCAGCCTCAGCGCCACGGTGGAAGTGGCGACAAGCTGGATGGATGGGGAGTGTGACAAGCTCATCCCCATCTCGGGTGGGCAGTGCCTAGACCCCACATTCCTGGCCAAGGTCACAGACATCATGGCCAAGCGGGACAGGAACTCCAGCTGGCACTGCTGCGTTCCCCACCTGCCGTTGGCCTTTCATGGGGAGGAAAAAGTCAGCTTGGGACCCCCTGATGAGTAGCAGGAACCGGGCACCCTCCGTTAGCTGGGCCCACCCAGCCCAGGCCACCATGGGTCCCCACAGATGTGAATGTCCCCAAGGCTGCCAATACCCAACCTTCAGATGAAGACCCCATGGTCCTCAGAGAGTCTCAGCCTGGCATGGGCCCCAGAGAGATGGGGGGTGGGTACAGGAGGACCCGAAGACCCCTACCCAGTCTGGGTGTGGCTGGTACTGCAGGGGCTCTGCCCTCACGCTGTGGATTTTTCTTCTTTTAGAAACAGGGTCTTGCTCTGCTGCCCAGGCTAGAGTGCAGTGGCCTGACCAGAGTTCATGGACTACAAACAGCCCTCCCAACTCAGTCCCCTCGAAAAGCTGGGACCACAGGCCCGGCTCATCGTTTTTGTTTTTATAGAGACGGGGTCTCCCTATGTTGTCCAAGCTGGTCTCAAACTCCCAGCCTCAAGTGATCCTCTTGCCTCGGCCTCCCAAAGTGCTGGGATTGCAGGGGTAAGCCCCAGCACCCAGCCTAGCTGTGGCTTCCACCATGCTCCCCTCCCCTGCTGGGCTCCAGATGCCTGAGTTTCCCTTCTCAAAGTGCTGGCGCGCGGGCACCCTGGTCTTGGTGTCAGGAGGCTGAGGGAGGTCTATTGGCCCAGGTGCCAAGCGGTCTGACCTGGAGGCCTGAGGTCACAATGGTGCAGCCTCAGCCTCCCTCCGAGCCTAGTTTCCCCAGCCGCACCGAGGGACGAGTACAGTCCTGGCCGCCCCGGCTGGCTGAGAGGATGGGGGGTTCATTTTGCATTTGACACCTGGGGGTCCGGTGGCCAGCGCTGGCCCCGGCCCCACTCTGCGCCCCGCCCGACCCTGCCCTACTCCGCTGCCCCGCCC
>NW_022437017.1:9996536-9997326 GCF_009761245.1 Sapajus apella
CCGGCCCCGCCCACTCATTGCCGCAGCCGCCCCTGCCCTACTCCGCGGCCCCGCCCACACCCCGGCCCCACCTCCGGCCCCGCCCACTCAATGCCCCGGCCGCCCCTTCCTACACCGCGGCCCCGCCCACACCCCCGGCCCCACCTCCGGCCCCGCCCACTCAGTGCCCCGGCCGCCCCTTCCTACTCCGCGGCCCCGCCCACACCCCCGGCCCCGCCTCCGGCCCCGCCCACTCACTGCCCCGGCCGCCCCTTCCTACACCGCGGCCCCGCCCACACCCGGCCCCGCCCACCCGCGGCCCCTCCCGCCGGGCCCCGCCGCGCCCCCCGACCCCACTCACAGATGTAGTAGTACTCGTGGCCCGGCCGGAACTCGAAGCCCAGGGAGAAGGGCGTGAAGAGCTGGAACTTCTCCGAGAACTTGAGCGGGCCCCCGGGGGCGGCGGGACGGTTGCACTCCCAGCGCTTGAAGCCGCGCTGGCGGTGGTCGCAGGAGGCGTGGCCCTCGCCGTTGACCATGTACAGCACGTAGTGCTCCATGCGCTCGGCCGGCGGCAGCGGCGCCCCGTAGT
This sequence comes from Sapajus apella, assembly GCF_009761245.1. Lineage (NCBI taxonomy): Eukaryota > Metazoa > Chordata > Mammalia > Primates > Cebidae > Sapajus > Sapajus apella. The sequence goes on from NW_022437017.1 coordinate 9,997,108, forward strand.
GCGGGCAGTAGATGTCCAGGTAGTCGTTGATGCTCACCTCCACCGTGTAGCCCCCGCCGTCGTCCCCCGCGCCTGCGTGGAACCTGCGGGGACGGGGCGGCCAGCGGTCAGCGCCGGGAACGGGGAACGGGTCAGGGTGCGCGGGGAGGGCCGGGGTCAGGGGACGGGGGACGGGTCAGGGTGCGCGGGGAGGGCCGGGGTCAGGGGACAGGGGACAGG
>NW_022437017.1:9997336-10009621 GCF_009761245.1 Sapajus apella
GGTGCGCGGGGAGGCCTCTGTGAGGATAGAGGTCAACCGAGGGAGGGACCAGCGGCTCCCCTTCCCTCACTGCCTCGGGCGATGGTGGCAGGAGCCCTTAGATCTCCTGACTGTGGTCCCCAGGGTCCCTGTCATGTAACCGGCGGCCGGGCCAAGCAGGGCACCAGAGGGCCCCTGAAAGGGGCTTATTAGCACATAAAAGATCTGAGCAGGGAGGGATGGGGGTCCCGCACACCGCTCCTGCCTCCTCCCTCCCTGCGCAGGTGGGGAAACTGAGGCCCCACCAGAGTTGGCAGCATGTGGGAGGCAGGCTACTCCAATCCCGGCCCTGGCACTCCCTCTGCGCCGGGCACAGTCACCACCACCCCGGCCTGCGGAGGGGAGCCTGCCGGGGGCCCCGTGCGGGTGCACTAATTGGTACAGCAGCTCTCGAGAGGGCCATGTGATTATCAGATGGCAGCAGCCCAGCCCCCTGCCACCTCAAGATGCTGCGCCAGGCAGGGCCGAGGGTTCTGGGGTCTCCAGGGGTGAGAAGGGGCAGGCAGGCCTGCTCCCTAGTGCCTCAGTTTCCCAAATGGGAACTCCGACATGAAGATCTCCAGAACAAAGAATTTCTTTTTTCTTTTCTTTATTTTTTTGAGACCAAACTTCGCTCTTGTTTGCCCAGGCTGGAGTGCAACGGCACAGTCTCAGCTCATGGAAACCTCCGCCTCCCGGGTTCAAGCAATTCTCCTGCCTCAGCCTCCCGAGTAGCTGGGATCACAGGTGGGTGCCACCATGCCCAGCTAATTTTGTATTTCAGTAGAGACGGGGTTTCACCACGTTTGCCAGGCTGGTCTAGAACTCCTGACCTCAGGTGATCCGCCCACCTCAGCCTCCAAAAGTGCTGGGATTACAGGCGTGAGCCACCGCGCCTGGTCCAGAGCAAAGAATTTCAAGGTAGGAGTCGGAGGTGGGGAAGTCGCCCTTCCCTACCTGGCTGGATTCATCCAGGGATAGAGAACTCACCCAGCCTCCTCCATCACCCCTGTGAGCCCAGCACAGAGGGCGGTGGGAGGACGTGTGGCAGGGAAATCTCCCTGGGGCGCCAGGCTTGAGGGGCAGGGGCCCGTCGGGGGCCTCAAGCCTTGCAGTTCTGGGCTTGGGTCTGGATTTGAGCCCAGAAGGGTCCCGAGGCCCGTCCTCTTGTCAGAGGCTCCCTTTCCCAACCGTGCAGGCGGATGGTCCTCCCAGCCGTTGGATACTCGGGGTGTGTCCACACAGATGTGGGGGCAGCCCTCAGACAGGCTCAGACAGGGACCAGCTTAGCCTCAGCCCCACCCCTCGGGCTGCCCCATTGGCTGCTGGGCACAGGCGTCTCATTGACCCACTGGCCCCTTGGGCACGATCGATGCAGAAACTGCTCCAGCCTTTTTGAAAAGTCATTTTCGTTCCTGCCCAGCCTGAGCGAAAGCCCATTGATCAGGCCGTCGATGGCAGCCAAGGCCCAGCTCCTGCCTGGGACTGCCCACACCCAGGCCGCCCTGCAAGGGAGGCCTCCGTGGGGGAACCACAGGGAAGCCTGGGCCCCCCACTGCCCTCTGGCCTCAGTTTCTCCTCCTGTCCTGGCCATGATGCCTAGGGAGCCACATTCAGCCCCCAAAAAAGAACCTGGCTCCTAGCAGGATGCTTCTGGAGACAGAGCGGCCTTGAAAGGTGGGCCTGCGGCACCAGGCCTGTCCCTCCAGCTCCGGCCTCTTGGTTCCCGGACAGTGCCTGCCTCCTTCCCCTGAGTCTGACACCACCGTGTTCTCTCCTCCCATTTTGCCTTCGGTAAAACATCAGAGACCGAAGCTTCTGTGTGGGCTGAGCTGCCGGGTGTCCGGGCCTCTGCAGACTGCAGTGAGGGTCCAGCGGGGCCCAGCCTCCCCAAATCCCAAGCTCGCTCTTCTGAGTGCAAATCAGACCCTGTAACACGTCGGCAGTGGCTCAAACCCCTCCATCCACTCCTGATCGGAGAATAAAATCCACACCCCTTCAGGCCTGTGGGGTCCGTCCGCTCCACCCTCCTTTCCTCCTCCACCCAAGACGCTTCCCTTCCGGCCACACCAGCCTCCCGGCTGCCCCTGTTCCCACCCATGCTCTTTGCATGTGCTGTTCCCACTGCCCGCAATGCTCTTCCCTGTGCCCCGCCCCCGCATACCTCACCTATTCCTCTGCAGGGTTTGCTGTCTGAAAATCCGATTCTGAGGTTGACCGCCTCTGTCCCTTCCCCAGGACCCTGCATGGCCCCTGCAGACAGTGGCACTTGATATATGTTTCCTGCCTGAGTGAATTAAAAAGGTCAAGAGGCGAGGACTTTGAGGTGCTGGAGTTGTGGGGGGCAGCCCCCAGGTGTGTGTGGGAGGCAGGTCCCAGGGGAACCCCCGTCCCCGGCTCTGCCTGCCCTCTGCCGGGGCCATTTTTTTCCCTTTGCGTCTCTAAAATCGCGGCAGCCGTGCTGTGTTGGCATTCCCTGTTCCAAGTTGGCGTGTGAGCCGTGGCGGGCGCCTTGCCCCGGTTCAGGGTGGCGCCTGCTGGGGGGAAGGGGCCCCCACCCCAAAACTGCGCCTGGGGAGAGGCAGACAAAGCCTTGCTTCCTCCGTGAGGAAGCCTCGATATGCAAATCCTCCCCGGGAGCCGCAGAGAGAGACTGAAATTCTCACTAAGGGGTTAATGACTGATTTGGGATTTTTCCCAGACAGAGTGGTGGCAGCTTTTACTCCTCCAGGTTCCCTCTGGCGGGCCACACCTTCCCCCCTACGCTCACTCAACCTGCCGGAGCCAAAGTCCACACCTCCAGGCAGCCCTCCAGGCCCCAGGCCAAGCCTCACCCAGCAGAGCTCCCCTCCTGCTCACTGGCCTCTGAGCCTGCCACCCCTTCCAGCAAGCGGCCTGGAGCTAATTAGCTCCAATCCGGCAATTGTCAAGTCATTAGAGGCTAATAGCTAAGCCACTAATTAGGAATCTCACCCAAAACTGGGGTGGGGGTGGGCTGGGCGGCCTTCCATGAATGGAAACTGAGGCAGTGGTGTGGCCAGCAGCCAGGACCCTGTGGGTGGGCAGGTGGGTGCCCGCACTGGTCCCCATCTCTCTTCCAGGGTCCAGAGACTTCCGGGGAGGCCCAGGCCGGCCGGATGAGCGGGCAGCCTGGCTCCTGAGGCCCGGCGTAGGGCTGAGGCCGCCCGTCCCCTCCTGCCGCCCCAACCAAGACCTACTGGGATGACAGCACCCACCCCAGCACCCACACCTGGCTCCTCCAGGGCACGAAGAGACGTCTCCCCTGACTGAGGGCTGGCGCTTTTCCTCCTGTCCAGGACCTGGTGGGAAATTAGTCCCCAGGATGGTGCAGGGTCCGCCTGAGAAAGGACAAGTATGGCCTTGTGGTGCAGGAGGGTAAACTGAGGCAGGGCCGTAGAAATGAAGCAAAAGAGGAAATAAGCAAGCGGAGGGAAAGATGGGCTGGGCAGGGTCGGCCCCTCATGGGCCTCTGACACTGTGGGCATGGGGACAGAGTAGTCTGGGTACAGAGTGCTGCGGGCACAGCTGGCATTGGCTACCCAGCGTCCCACCCATCCCAGGGCTGTGCCTGGCTCCTCCAAGGCCAGCTCCAGGTGGGGACGCCCTGGACTGTGCCCAATTTCCGGGTGGCCTTGGGGGAGTCACCATCTCTCAGGGCCTCAGCTGCTCTGTGAGGTGGGGGCCCCCGACCCACAAGGAGGGAGAGGGACACAGAGCTGGGGAGGGCCGCCGCTGCGTCTCCTGGCCAGACCTCACGACAGCCCATTCCAGGATCAGGCGTGGCACGAGCCCCCCACCAGGGCCAGCTCGGCCACAGAGTTCAAACGGCTGCTTGAGGTTCAAAAACCCCGCCGGCGCGTCTGCTTCTCCTAGGGCTCCCGGCTGAGTGTCTGGGGCAGCAGCACGGTGGGCACAGGGGCAGGAGGGGCTCAGCCCTTCCCTGAGCAAGGGACAAAGCCCAGCTCTCCTCAGAGACCCATCGCAAGAGAGGCCATTCCCACACGCAAGGACCGCGGGGTGAGGATAGCAGCATCTCGGTTCCCAAGGAGGAGAGAAGCCGTGTCCCCAGGAACACACGGCCACCGGAGCAGGACCCTCATGTATGACAAGGAAACCACCAGCTCCACAGAAACGCTGCCACCCTAACCCCTATGAATGCATGACCTGCTGCCTTCACTGTGACCCCAAGGGACCCACCTAGGGCCGGTCCCCTGCCGACCTGCGGAGAGGTTAGCCCGGGGACAGGGAGAGGTCAAACCCCACTGCTCTCACGGACCCCGCCATGGAGCCCCGGTTCCCTCATTGCAGACTGCGCTTCCCAGGGAGGCCCTCGGTGGAGGCGGAAGGCCTGGGCCACCCATTGCACCCCAGGACACCCAGAGACGCGGTAGACAGAGACCCAGAGAGACCGTGAGACAGAGACCCTGGCGCCTCGGGCGCGAACATCCGCCACCACAGGAGCTGCCTCGGATCCCCCCGTGGGGAGGGGACACTAAAGCCCTGGGACCACCCTCGGGCCTTTGCCCATCCACACCAGGCCCTGTCAGCTAGCTGCACCCCCCCGCCGGGCTCCTAGTCACCCCCACTCCACGGAGCAGGCCTGGGGGCTCCTGGCTGCCAAGCCACCGCCCGACATCACGCCCAGGCCTCCCAGACCCGAGTCCGAGTCCAGCCACCCCATGGCCTCCAGGACCCCAGCCCTGGGGCCTCGAACCCCCTAGCCCACGGCCTGGCTCTCCTTGCCCCCCAAAGCTGAACAGACCAGCTTCTCTCAAACAAAACAAAAAACCCTCATGCAGCAAAACACAGCATCGCCCCCTTCAAAGCTGGCGCCCCCAGAGACCGGGGGACGCCTCGGAGCCACCGGGGGACGCCTCAGAGCCACGGGGAGCGGGACACCCATTCACCTCTGCCCTCTGCCGGGCACGGCTCCTCCCTCCGGGACCAGGCCTCCACGTAGGTCGCCATTTTCCATCTGGTGTTTGAAGGGAGCCCAGCTGCTGCCCATACCCGAGGGTCCCTGGGGAACCCCAGGAGGGTGGCCAAAGCCCAGAGATGCCCAGGGTGGGCACCTGCCCACCCAGTGCCCCAACCCAGGTACACGTGGGCTGCAGATTTTCAATCAGAAGGTGGAGTCTCCCGGGGACCCCAGGCCCTGCACCCACCCCATTTTGAGGCTCGATGGCTGTCTGCACACAGGCCCTGGTCCTGTCCCCAGGGACGGAGGAGACAGAGGGCCAGCCGTGGAGTCGCCGGCGTGGATGATGCTGGGGCCACCACTGCTCCCATATTGCAGGCCCTAGGATGGCCAGAGCTGCCCCCAGGCAGACACGCTTACACGCACCCCACACACAGACACGCACACTCGCCTGCGTTCCACGCACAGACAAAACGCATGCATGCCACATGCAGACAGGCACCTCGGACACTGCAGATGCTCCGTGCACGGGCATGCAGTGCAAACTCGGGTGCCGCACACAGGCACACTTACACACACGTCACACACGCGTGCACTCCACATGCAATCACAGAACAGACGTGCAAATGCACCGGAGCTGTGCCCTGTAGGTTCACACAGCCTTCCGCCACACAGACACGTGTGCACCCCACATACAGACAGGCACCGCCCAGGACATGTGTGTGCCGTGCAGGAGAACACGCCAGCCACACTCAGCCACGTGTACAGCCACAACCCACAGCAGGATGCGACTCCAGGGCACACCTGCACCCCCCACGCGAACACACACAAGCACCGTGGAAATGTGCAGGCTGTGCTGTGGCCAGGCCAGATGAGGACAGCCAGGCCAGGTCCAAGCCCCAGGTGCCCCATCCCAATGTGGCCCAGTTGGAGACAGGCCCAGAGATGCCCAGCAGCCAGCTCAGGGGTGCCCAGCCCAGCTAGGTCGGACAGACGCTGTGCAGTCAGCATGACCACCCAACGGGGCCCCACCTTATCGCGGCCCAGGGAGGTGGGTGCCGGGCCCCCGCTGCAGGTGCAGGCAACGCATCTCACAGCAGGGAGGGTGTGATGTGAAGACAGACCACAGGGTCATCGCTGGGCACCGGAGCCAGGCCGGGGGGCAGAAGCGGCGGCCAGTGATGCTGTGGCGTTGTCCAGGCCTGTGGGTCCCATCAAGCTCATGGCCCCGTGGTGCCCACGTGGCTGTCTGCCCCCCGAGGCCCTGTCTCCCAGCCCCATCTCCCAGTGCCTTTCTGGGTGCCCCTCTCAAAGACTCAGGTCCCCGACTTTCCTACACACCTGCCCAACCCCATCATCCCTCCCCAGCCAGCCCAGCCTCATGCCTTAGGCCTGCTGGCCGTCGCCGCTCCTCTCTGCAGGCGATGTCCCCTCCACGGGGTCCCCTTGGATACGGAGGCCCAGCGCCACCCCCTGCCATGCCTGCCACCCCTGCCACGCAGGCACGGGTCCTGAGCAGGTGCCCCCGGACACCGGGTCTGAGGGCTGCAGAGATCCCAATGTGGGCGATGAAGCCAGGCTTCTGGCCGATCCCGGCTTCCCAGGCAAGAGGCTGACCCAGCCCTGGGCCACACTGCTGGGTGTCGGCTCGGTCCCCAGCAGCCCTGGACACCCCAGGCAGGAGAGGAAGGAGGACGAAGCCCGTGCTGCCCAGGCCGGCTTTGCGGACCGGCAAGGCCGTCTCCTCAGGCAACGGTCTGAGCTGGGCTGTCGGGTCAGACCTGGAGCAACAGGAGGTGACCGGGTGGCTGGACCAAGCCAGGCTCTAGGGAGGCCACTTCCTTCCCCTGGCTGGGGGTCCTGCCCGCAGCCCACAGCCCTGTGGCAGGTGGGGCAGCAGGGCGGCCCTGGTGACCCCCTTCCTCCCTGGCTCCCCGGTCCTCGTGTGTTTGGCATTTGCTAGAACAAAGGACAGGCCACGCTGGGGATGGAGATTCCGAAGCTGAAACCAAAAACTTGGGCCGGGGAAGCGCTGCCCGCTGGGCTCCCCGCACGGCTAGCGACAGCCTTAATCAAACCCACATGTGACCAGCACAGCGGGCTGCGTGGGGACCGGCTCTGAGGTGGGCCAGCCGTCCCCCAGCAGCCCGGGGTCCCTGCCCTCAGCCCCCAGGGGCCCGACCCCAAGGCGGTCAATCCTGGTAGGGGGTGGGCCTGTGCCTGCTCCCCACCCCCAAGGCGGAACACGGACCGCCCTTGTCCCCGAGCCTGCCTCAAAGAGGCCCCTTCATGCAACTTTCCTCCTGGGGACCGGGGACAGCAGGAGGCAGCAGGGACAAGGAGGGATGGCGGGCTCCGGAGGGCGGCAGGGTCCGCACAGGAAGCGGCTGGAAAATGCAGAGAAAGTGACCAGTGGCAGAGGAGCGGGCAGGCCACCTCGGACCCCGATGTGCAGCTCTGCCCACCTTGGGGAGACCGTGACACCCTGAGTGCTGGGCTGGCTGAGTCCTGAGCCCCAGGACCTGCAAAAGTCCCATGGGACCCCCAGGCAAGCAGCAGCCTGCAGCAGCCTTGGAGACCCTGGGATGGCTCTGAGGGTTCTGGCGATGTCCAGGCCATGGCCAGGCCCCGGCAAACTTTTCTCGCCCTCACCAACTGGGGCTTCCCCTGTCCCCCACACTGTGCGTGGCCCAGACCTGGCTCAAAACAGGGGGGGCCTGCGGCAGGCGGATGGGGCATCCTGGCCGGGCGTGGCAGGCAGGGCACCAGGCCACCTGGGTCCCGCCCCAACTCACCCCCTCGCATGACCTTGAGCCGGCCCCTCATCCCCTCTGCACCTCAGTTTCCCGGTCAGCACCAAGAGGATAGGAGAGCACTCCAGCCCACTGCACCTCCCGGGACTGACTCCCAGCTCCCCGGCCCCTCAGTCTCCTTTCAGAGCTGGGCCCTTGGCCCCCTGGAGTGAAGCAGATGCTGGGTCCCCAGGGAGAGACACTCCAACTTCCCCAAGTTCATCTGGGGACCTGCGGGCAGGACGCACCCACAGATCCCTCGCCCCGAGGGCCACAGTCCCCACCACGGTGCCAAGGTCCCCGGGGATCCACATCAAATGCGACAGCAAGGGGACTCCCCAGAGAGGCGCGTAGATCAGGAGACCCCCAAGTCCAGGCAGGCAACTCAGGGGCTGCCCCGCATCGGAGGGTGCCAGAGGGGTTCCCCAAACTCCAGGAGACGTCGGCACTCTGGGGGATGTGGGGCGCACGTCCCCCAAGTCCTCAGGGGATTGGGGTGCCCCAGGGGAGACAGGCGTGGAAACGGCGAGTCCCCCAAACTCCGGGGGGCCGGAACTCCCTGGGGGGCTCCCGCGGGAACCGGGCGGGCCCGCATCCCGGCGGCGGTGCGCGCGAGGGGTGCCCGGACCTCGGGGGCGCGAGGCCGGACGCGGCTTGGGGGGCGTCGGGGGTCCCCGGGCGCCCCCCGCGCGCGGCCGCGCTCACCTGGGGTTGCTGCGGTTCCAGTAGACGGCGTAGCGGTCCGAGTTGGCGCGGGCGGCGTCCTCGGCGCGCGCGAAGGGCGGCGGCGGCGGCAGCGGCAGCAGCAGCAGCAGCAGCGGCAGCAGCGGGCGCTGCGCGGGCGCCATGGCCCCGGTCCGGCCGCCGCGCTCGCTCTCCCGGCCGCCGCCTGCCAGCCGTCTCCGCCTCCTCCGCCGCCGCCGAGCGGGCGGGCGCAGGGCGGGCGGGAGGAGGGCGCGGCGGCGCTTGGAGATCCCCGGCCGCCCCCGCCTCCGCGCGCGCGACCTCGGGCGCCGAGAAGTCAGGCGGCGGCGGGGCGGGGCGCCGGGGTCGCCGGGGCGCGGGACCCGGCCGCGCGGACTCTCGGAGCGCGGGCCGGGGAGGGGCCCCGGCTCCGGCCTTTGTCCCGCCCGAGCGCCGGGAGGGCCGCGGGCGCCCCCTCCCGCCGTGCCCCGGCCGCGCGGGGACTGGGCGGGGGTCTCCAGCCTCCGCCCGCCCCCGCCCGGGCCCACCCCGCGACTCTCATCCGCGCGCGCGGAGCCACCGCCTCCCCCGGGTCCTGCCCCAGCGACCCCCGTTCTGCGCGCCCACCGCGGGCCTCAGCGGGGCGCGCACCCGGGTCCCCGAGGGGCGAGGACGCACCCTGCCTCCCGCGCCTCCACGCGCTGCACCGGCCTGGCCCCGAGTCCCTGGCCCTCTTACCTGCCCGGTTCCAGCACTACCCGCAGCCTCACCAACCCCGACGCACCCGTCCCGCGTCAGGCTCCAACTCCAGCCTCCCGGCGGGGCCCACGGCAGACTTTTGGAGCGGCCCCAGCTGAAGTCCAAAGCTGCCGGGGCCGCGGCCTCTCTGGAGCCCTCCTGGGAGTCGCTTCCCCTGTCCGGACCCGCGCTGTTCGCTGGGGGCGGAGTGAGTCCCTGCCTGGGCGCAGGGCGGGTGGACCGGTGTTGAGTCTGAGCAGCTGCGGATGACATCGAAGAAGCCCAGAGTGAAGCCCAGGCCGACAGCAGATCAGGATTCACGCGGGAATCCTGCAGGCTGCGGAGGACGGAAGACGGTGCCCGGGCAGCACCCACAGCTTGTGCAAAGGCCGGGGGTCTGATCTGTTCGGGGAACCGAGTGATCACTCCTCCCCAGAGGCTGACACAGGCGGAGAACTGGGGGCCCGGCCTCTATTTTTTCCCCCCCAATATATAAATAGAGACAGGGTCTGGTCACATTGGCCAGCTGGACTTGAAGTCCTGGGCTCAGGTGATCCTCCCACCTGGGCCTCCCAAATTGCCAGGATTACAGGCATGAGCCACGGCACCTGGCCTGCCCTCTGTTTTGCCTTTATTCATGCCACAGCCTCCCTCACCAGACTCTGCTTGTGGAGGGTACGCTGTCACCAAGTGCCTGCTGGACTCTGCCAGCGATGCCCAGGCACGTCGGACCTCTCTGGGTTGGTTACAATCACCAGGGCCAGCGCAGGAGAGGGAAGCCCAGTGCAGGAGCCAAGAGCTCTTGGACCAGAAGGCCCCTGTGTGAGGGGTTACCCAGGCTGCTTGCAGAGACAGTAAGAGCAGAGGTGGGCAAGCCGACCTGTGCCCCAGCAAGGTGGGGTGGAGACGGAACCCAGCACCACCGCACAGCTCTGAGACGCTCTGGGCTTTGTCATGTGTCTCCCGCCACGTCCCCACGGGCCACATCACCCGGCTTTGTTCAGGCTGAATCCTGTTGGGAAGTCCACTTTTTCTTCCTGTTAGAATCCTGCTCTTCCAGGAAGGTCTCTTCCCCCCACCCCGCAGCGCGCTAGCGTCCCTGCCAGGACCAGGCTCTCAGTCCTCTGCCCTCCAGGGAGCTCAGCCCATCTGTTGTAATCTCCGGCCCTTGTCCCCTGACCCCACTAAACATCCCTGGTCGAAGGCCCAGGGCTGGCCGGGTGTCTTCAGTGAAGGGCGGGAACCTGCTCAAGGTGGTGGCTGAGGCAGACTCTCGTGGCGCCCCTGGAGTGAGAGCCTGGGGTTCTAGCGACGCAGGGCTCTTCCGGCCCAGGCAGGCTGGACAAGCATCTGGGCGGCTCGGTCTGGTTGGGCTCTTTGGGCGAGCAGGGGGCAGCCACTCCCAGAGGCGAACGCCTTCGGAGTAGAGGTGCGGTGGCCGCAGCCAAGCACAGGACGAGGGGCCACAAGCCTGGGGTCTTGGCGTTCCCGGCCCCGGCATGCCACCTGGCAAAGTTCTAGAAGCTTCCCTCTGCCCTGGGACCAGAAGCCCCTTCCTGCTTCGAGGAATCTCATGGGTGGGGAGGCGTGGGCCGGGGTCGGGAGGAGGGGGGTCTCTCCTCACACCGGGACGGGGACCTGCACAGGTGCAAGCTGGGGGGCGCCACCTCCGCCCGGGCACGGCGGGGCCACCGAGGCGAGAGCTGCCGCCACCGCCACCGCTGAGCGGATTTGAGCAGAAGCTCCGTTTTCCTTCTGTTCTTGTCTCTCTCTCAAGGTCAGAGCCCAAGCAGGGACGGGAACAAAGGCGGTGCGTCCCCCATTCAACCTCCCCGCACCCGCTGGCCGCTCCTAGAGGAAGGGCCTGGGGAGGGGAGGGGAGGGCACGGCAGCTCCGAGGCCTGGCCCCAAGCCAGGCTGCCCTGGGGAACCCCTGCCCAGCCCGGGGGCTGCTGCGGGGAGCACAAGAAGCCCTGTCCCCTCCCGGGGCTGGGGGCTGTCCCAGCTTTGGCACTCGGCCACAGCCAGAGAGCACTTTGGAGTAAGCTTCCTGTGGAGCCAAGGGTCCGAGGTCAGGCTCGCTCTGGGGACAGGGGTCAGCCAAGGTCAGGGGCTACCCAGGGTTGCCATCAGCCCCAGGTCCGGAGTCAGGACAGGGCTGGATGGGGTCTGGTCCTGTCCCCTGCTCTGCACTTCTGGGCCCTGGGTCTGCCCCAGGCTCAGAATGGGCTTGTCCAGCCCAAGCCCAGCGCTGGCCCCCAGCCTGTGCCCAGCGCTCTCTGCCCACTGCCCACAGGGCCTGGCCGCAGGGCCTGGGATCAGCGGCCCGCAGCCCCTCAGCCTTCAAAGGCCGGGACACCGGGAGGAAGCTAAAAATATGCGGGGAGAAATTTCTCATTACAGAATAAATTGGACTCAATCCGCTGCCTGCCCTGGCGCCAGCAGCTTTCAGAAGCCCCATCTCAGCCTGGCAAGGATCAGGCGGCGGGTCACGGGGTGCGGGGGCCTGGACAGGTCTCGGGCTCCACTCTGGGTGGGAGCCCGACCTCTGTCCATCCCCTGACCTGCAAAATTCGGACCCAGGGTCTGCACCTAGCCCCAGGGGTCAGATCACTGTCCCTGAAAATAAAAATGTATCCGGTCTCCCGCCAATAACGTTAAAATCCGCACCCCCCATCCAGGTCCAGCCAGGCCCTTGAAACCTCAGCCTGGACCCAAGACTCCTGCAGCCCCTGCAGTCAGTGGAGAGAAGGAACAGGTATAAAGCCCTGTTTCCCAGTTCACCCTCCTCCCTTCACACCCTCCTCCCCTTCCTCCTCCCTCCTCCCTTCACACCCTCCTCCCCTCCCTCCTCCCTTCACGCCCTGCTCCCCTCCCTCCTCCACTCCCTCCTCCTCCCTTCACACCCTCCTACCCTCCCTCCTCCCTTCACACCCTCCTCCCCTTCCTCCTCCCTCCTCCCTTCACACCCTCCTCCCCTCCCTCCTCCCTTCACGCCCTCCTCCCCTCCCTCCTCCACTCCCTCCTCCTCCCTTCACACCCTCCTACCCTCCCTCCTCCCTTCACACCCTCCTCCCCTTCCTCCTCCCTCCTCCCTTCACACCCTCCTCCCCT
>NW_022437017.1:10009721-10010003 GCF_009761245.1 Sapajus apella
TCCCCTCCCTCCTCCCTTCACACCCTCCTCCCCTCCCTCCTCCCTTCCCTCCCTCCTCCCTCCTCCCTTCACACCCTCCTCCCCTCCCTCCTCCCTTCACGCCCTCCTCCCCTCCCTCCTCCACTCCCTCCTCCTCCCTTCACACCCTCCTCCCCTCCCTCCTCCCTTCACACCCTCCTCCCCTCCCTCCTCCCTTCACTCCCTCCTCCCTCCTCCCTTCACTCCCTCCCTCCTCCCTTCACACCCTCCTCCCCTCCCTCCTCCACTCCCTCCTCCCTTCAC
>NW_022437017.1:10010103-10020995 GCF_009761245.1 Sapajus apella
CTTCCTCCTCCCTCCTCCCTTCACACCCTCCTCCCCTCCCTCCTCCCCTCCCTCCTCCCTTCACTCCCTCCTCCCCTCCCTCCTCCACTCCCTCCTCCCTTCACTCCCTCCTCCCCTCCCTCCTCCCTTCACTCCCTCCTCCCTCCTCCCTTCACACCCTCCTCCTCCCTCCACTTCTTCCCCAGTCCTTCCCTTCACACCTTTCCCCTCCCTCCTCCCTCCCTTTCCTCTCCCTCCCACCCTCCTCCCCTCCCTCCTCCCCTTCCGACTCTCTTCCGCCTTAGTACCCCCACTTCCTCTCTTCTTTCACATCTTCCTGCCCTTCCCACCCCTCCCCTCCCTTCTCCCTCCTTCCCATCACCTCCTCCTCCCCCTCCCTCCTTTCACCTTCCTCCCATCCCTCTTCTCCACTCACATCCTTCTCCTTCCCACTCCCCCCCTCCCTCCCTCCCCTTCCCCTTCCTCTCTCCCTCATCCCTCCTTCAGGTCCAGGGCCTCAACACAGGCCTGTCCTCCAGTGTCCAGACACCACCAGCGTCCAGAACTTCCCAAGATGAAGAAAACGTTCCCGCCCCCCCACCTGTCACTGTCCCAAGCTGGAGCCTCTGGCTCTCCATGGTGACTGAGGCCCTGGACTTCGGATCTCCAGTTTTTGTTGCTGTTGTTTTGAGATGGAGCCTCCCTCTGTCGCCCAGGCTGGAGTGCAGGGGCGCGATCTCGGCTCACGGCAATCTCCGCCTCCTGGGTTGAAGCCATTCCCCTGCCTCCGCCTCCAGAGTAGCTGGGACTACAGGCGCCTGCCACCGCACCCGGCTAATCTTTGTATTTTTTTTTTTTTTAAGTAGAGACGGGGTTTCACCATCTTGGCCACGCTGGTCTTGAACTCCTGAACTCGTGATCCACCTGTCTTGGCCTCCCAAAGTGCTGGGATTACAGGCGAGAGCCACCGGGCCTGTCCTGGACCTCCAGTTTTATGTGACTTAAGTAATGTCAATAGCCACGTGTGGCTTCGTGTCCCACAGCAAAGCACTGGGTGCTTCTCAGAGGCTGGCTGGCCTGGGAGGGGAGATCAGTGGCCTCCATGTGGGGGCAGTGAGGGCTCAGGTCCCCCACACAGGAGATGGGGACCTGAGGGTGAGATCCCTGGAGGTGGGGGATCAAGGGTATGGGGGTCTCAGCGACCCTGGCAGGGGCACAGTGCCCTCCCTTGCCTGCCAACCCCAAGTGACTGTGATTTGGTGCATGGGGCCACATCCCTCGGACACCCTGGCACCAGGAGCCCCATCTTCCTCTCCCCAGCGGATGTCAGGCCCCGCATGGAACCCGACACGTCCAGCCCTCCAGGCCACTCCCCCAGCACCCACCCGTCCCCATTTCACAGACGGAGGCTGGGTACTGAGTCCTCCCCTCTCCAGCCTGGGCCGGACCCGCTGCTGAAGCAGAGACCCCAACCCAGACACCCAGCCAGGGGCCCGGGACGCTGCTTGTCCAGTGGGTTCAGCGAGGGGCAGGGGTGGGGCTGTGGGCCTGAGACACCCCCCTCCCCAGGCATGGGGTCAGGATCCGAGCAGGTCACACCTGTGTGTGTGGCTGCGTGCATCCTGCATGTTGACTGACTATGGTGTGCCTGTGCGTCTGCCTGGGGGAGGCGGAGAACGGCGCCGCCCGCGCCCCCCAGCTCCCAGGCACCCGCACACACACGCAGTCCCACCGGGGCACAGGCTGGGCGCCGGCCGGGACCTGGGGTCTTTCATCTCTGGCTGACAGGCCCCTCTCCGGCTCTTAGCCCGGCAGAGCCCCCGCTAACAGTGCATTAGCCCTGGGGGGCTGCCAATTACTCCGCTCCAACGCGGGGCGGGGCGCGGCGTGGCTGATGGGCCCTGACAGGCAGAGGGGACCGGGCGGCAGAGCCCCTCTCCCCGCCGGAGGGGGCGGCGGCGGCTGGGCTGGGGGCTGCGGCGTGTTCCGACTCCGGATGGCTCCGGATGGCAGAACGCAGGTCTCTCCTGACCTCATTAGAGTAATTAATGCGCCTTTTGAAGCTGGAGAAGCGCTGAGCTGTGGGACGGGGTGGGGGTGCGGGGCGCAGATCACAGGGTGGGGGCCCGGGCCGGCGTCCCCGCGCCTGTTGAAAGCTCATCCCAAAGGGTCAAACGTGGAGACAGAGACAGAGACAAAGTGAAGGAGGCAGATGGAGAGACGCAAACGGGGGAGTTTGGAGACAGACACAATGGCCGGGCAGACGGGGGACCCACACACGGCCAGGCCGAGCCACGCTGCCCTCCCCACCTGCAGTCTCTGGGGCCTCCCTTGGGCTCGGACCTCCGTTTGGGGGTTGCTTCCCCAACCTCCCCTGCAGGATTCCCCCAAAGAACAGGCTGAGCAACAAAACCAAACAAAAAAGAACTATTTCAAGACCAAGTACGAATCTCTAGAAAAATACAAAAAAGTTAGCTGGGCGTGGTGGCGTGCGCCTGTAGTCCCACCTACTCGGGAGGCTGAGGCAGGAGAATTGCTTGAACCTGGGAGGCAGAGGTTGTAGTGAGCCGAAATCGCGCCACTGCGCTCCGGCCTGGCGCCTGGTGACGGAGTGAGACTCTGTCCCCCCCACCCCAAAAAAAAAGAAAAGAAAAAAGAACAGGCTGGGGTGGGCAATCAAGGAGGACTTCCTGGAGGCGGCAGCTGAGGCTGGGCAGAGGAGGGCCCAGAGCACTGGAGGGGGAAGGAGACACGTAAGCAGGGTCTTGGCAAAGCCTAGTCAGATGGCGATGCCCGAGACAGCAGATGGTATGAGAACGAGGGACCCCAGCCTGAGGGGGTGACAGCCTGGCCCCCAAGACAGCCCCTCCCAACCTTGGCGGCAGACAGGGTCAGCTGGCGGGGCTGTGAGACGCCCAACCCTGGTGGATGTGGGGACGCGGTGGGCTCAGAAGTGGGGTGAGCATTGGGCCGTCCATGAAGGGTTAGGCCCGGGAAGGCCGCAAGCGGACTGGGCGGCACAAGGCTGCCACCTGGTGGCGACTCCCCCTCATGACAGGGCAGTGGTGGCTCCAGCCAGATTGCCCCCGGGGGAGACCTCGGGCTGTGGGTACCCACACGCCTTGGTCCAAGGCTAACCTCACGGGCGACGGGGTGACAGGCCAGAGGTGGACTCCACCCAGACACGGCCCCCTGCAGGAACAAGACACCAGGGAAGCCGACTGAGCACCAAGCCGGGGGTGGGGTCTCAGGCTGGGGGGTCCGTAGGAGACTGACGGGGGAGGGGCAGCTGGCGGGAGGGCTAAGGCCGCAGGGAGCCCCAGCCTCCCACAGCACAGCTTGGGGGCTCCCCGGAATCACTGCCAGAGGTATTTGTGAGGTGATGTGGGGTTCCTCCAGAAGGGGGGCCCATGAGACCCAGACTGAAGATGGCATAGAGGAGGGCCCTGGAGCAGGGGCTTTGACAGATGACTAGGAGTTCTCTCTAGGGGTACAGACAGGGCCTCACCCCAGGCAGCTGGAGACGGGTCCCCCTTCTGTCTACCACATGGGTTCCTCAGGTGGAGGCAAGGCTGGGGAACCCAAGCATGGCTGCAGAGGGGAACTGAGTCTGGCTGGAGTTCCCCCCCCCAACAACTGGCTGCCCCGGTGTGCACAGGTCTGGGTGGCGTGAGGTCAGCACCAGCGGCAGACATGGCTGTTTATTGTTCCAGCCCGGCAGGAAAGTGTTCCAACACAGGTCCCTTGGGTCACCTGCCCACCCAGCCTTGGCTCAGGGCTGCCATGTCCCCGAGGAGGCAGGGGAGAGGCACAAGTCACAGTCAGGCAAGGTGGCCTCAGAGTCCTGGGCAGTGGTTCTCGGGGCCCCTCCGGTCTTCACCGGGACCCTCAGCCAGGCTGGGGTGGCATCCGGGAGGCGAGGCTGTGCTGTCTGGCGGCGGGTGTGGGCAGCAGCAGGAGGGCGGGCTGCACAGGGTCCAAAAGGACTCTCAAGCTGGCACTGGGTGAGGCTGGCACTGGGTGAGGCTGGCACTGGGTGAGGCCAGCCTGGAGGTCCGCAGAATAAGCAGTGGGGCGGGGGTTGCTGGACACTGGGTGGGCCCTGTCTCCTGTCCTTCCCTCATGGAAAGGTCGCCTCCCTGGCTCAGCATCTGGAATCAGGGGGTGCAAGGGTGAGAGGTGAGGAGTGAAGGACCCGCCTGTCGTCGGGCAGAGGCTCACACAGGTCAGACAGCAGTGGGCAGCCTGTCCAGGACCCTCCCCTGGCCTCCTGGGCCCTGCTTAGCTGCCCACCTCGGGGAAGGGGCCCCCAGCCAGGAGGTGGAAGAAACCTGGGAGGGGTTCCCAGGATGGAGTCAGACCTTGGGGAGGGATTACCACGTCTCCCTCCCTGGGGGCTCGGAAAGTCAGAGGCCACCCTGTCCCTTGGTCTCCCAGCCTCCAGGGCCGCCACACGCCAGCAGGCCACGGTCGCCACAGAAACCACACTGCGGCACAAAAGGCCCATCACTCCCTGCCTAGGACCCCGCCAACACCCGACCCCTGCCTCTACACCCACACCTACCCCAGTCCCACCCAACACCTGTGAGGCCTCAGCCTCTGTCCCTCCTGTTCCCTCAGCCCCATTACACGACAGGGAGAGGCCCTCCCACCCTGCCCGCTCAGAAGCAGCCTGCGGTCAATTCTGCACCTGACTTGGACCCCGTCCATCAGGGAGGGGCCAAGAGCGAGCACCCACTACCCTCAGCCCTGCAGCTGCTTTCCCATCTTAAAGAAGCAAGAAATGAGGCCGGGCGCGGTGGTTCATGCCTGTAGTCGCAGAATTTTGGGAGGCCGAGAAGAGAGGCTCACTTAAGTCCAAGATTTAGAGACCAACCTGGACAACAGAGCAAGATCCTATCTCTAATTAAAGAAAAAAAACACTAGGCGGCTGGGTGCAGTGGCTCATACCTGTAATCCCAGCACTTTGGGAGGCTGAGACAGGTGGATCACCTGAGGTCAGGAGCTCGAGACCAGCCTGGCCAACATAGTGAAAACCTGTCTCTACTAAAAATACAAATATCAGCTGGGTGTGGTGACAGGTGCCTGTAATCCCAGCTACTTGGGAGGCTGAGGCAGGAGAATCTCTTGAAACCTGTGAGGCAGAGGCTACAGTGAATCGGGATCTAGCCACTGCACTCCAGCCTGGGAGACAGAGCAAGACTCCATCTCAAAGATAAATAAATAAACAAAAATTTAAACTAAAAAAAAAAAAAAAAAAGGGGGTGAATGGAGACTGGGAGAACCGATGAGCCCTGCCCAGGGGGGGGCCATGGCCTGACTACCAATCGGTCAGCTGTGATCGCGGGAACCACCCCATCACTTGGCGGAGTCCCCGGATCCTCCTGAGTCTCCAGCCCAGCCGGCCCACCAAGGTCCCAGAGCTGGGGAAGGGTTGCACACCATCTCAGATTCCGAGACTCAAAGACCGTCTCCTCATCGCTGTCCAGCGAGGCCGTCTCGGTGGGGTCCTCGGTGTTGGCCAGGAGGCCGTATCGCCTCCGCTGAGGCTTCTTCAACCTGCAAGTAGGTCCAGACACACTCAGTGGGCCCTCCCTGCCAACCTTGCCGTCTCCTTCCCTCAGGACCCGCATTGGCGTCCTCTGCCGAACTCCTCCAGCCCTGCTGCAGAACCCCCTGGTCTTGCTGTGCCTGTTTCTTTCATGTCCTAATCGCCAAATGATTACCACTCACTCCCATGGCAGTGACAGTGAGCAGACACGTCCCCAGCAGGCCCTGCCCTCTCTCCTGTGCCAGGGCCCCAAGAGAGGCACCAGGACATCACTCCTGTTGCACTGATGAAAACAGTGTGGCTCACACAGTGGGGAGACTTTGCCAAAGACAACAAAATGGAAAGTTGTCTCAGCCCCAAGTCCCTGGCGGCCAAAGCAGCCGGGGAGGCAGGGAAGGCCCGGGACATAGGCAGGGGAGAGCAGGCGGCAGATGCTTCCACTGAAAGGGGTGTGGAGCACCGGGGAGGCTCTACACAGGGCCCCTAAAATGCAGCACGGCCAGGCGCAGTGGCTCACATGTATAACGTCAACACTTTGGGAGGCCGAGAAAGGAGGATCGCTTGAGCCCAGGAGTTCGAGACCAGCCTGGACAACATGGCGAGACACCATCGCTACAAAAAAAGTCATAAAAAATAAAATGACTATACTATGCCACGGTGGTGATGGGCAAGAGGGGTAAGGTCATCGATGTGTGCTAAAGGCCCAGGAGAAGCAGCCACAATGGGTAGTCAGGAGCCGGGAAGAGATTGGGGCCATAGGCCAGGGAAGCCGGGGTAGGCCTGAATAGGCAATAGGCCAGGGGCTGCCTGTAGCTGGTGGCCCCTGCGAGGGTCTGGGGACGCAGCCGCACCTCCCCGGCTGTGGGAGCACCCAAAGCGAGAACACGGCCGACCCTGGCGACGGCTCAGCTCCAGTGGGTAGAAGTACAAAAAAAAAGAATCTTGATACCCGGAAGGGCCCCGGCCGCAGGTGGGAAAAGGAGAGCAAGGATGGGCAGCCGGCGACAAGGAACCAAAAAGGATCCCTCGCCCTGCCAGGGCCTGACCCTTGCCCGGCACGCTCTGGCATTGGTGGCTCCATCTGGAAAACCCACGAATTAAGAGACTGCGGCGCTTGGCAACCAGGAGCCCAGCCACAGGTTAGCGAGAGAGCGAGTCACGTGGACTCCACGCCATCCACACCCACTCCAGCAGGGAGGGAGGGGCCCGCCCCGCACGTGACACAAGAGGCACGCGCTGATTGGCCGCCACTGGGCGACCGCTCTGCGTGCGCCTGACGCACCTGAACTCCCGGATGAGGAAGTAGAGCACGGCAAGGCCGCAGAAGCCCATGATCACGTAGAGGGAGCGCAGCAGCGCCGAGCCCGACGTTCCCGGCGGACGCGCGTGCGTGCTGTTGTGCGGACCGCCGGGCTGGCTCCCGTTCGTCACGGCCGGTGGCGGCGACAGTGTGGCCTCTGCGGGCCGCGGCGGCGAGGCCTCCTCGGCACCGCACGGCACTGCCGCCAGCAGCAGCACCGGCAGAAGCAGCAGCAGAGGCGGCGGCAACACGCTCGGCCCCATGGCCCGGTGGAAGCGGTGGCGGTGCCCCGCCCCTACGCGCGGCTGTCAGTCAGGCACGCGGGGACGATGCCGGCCAATGGGGCGCAGGGGCGGAGCTCGACGCCCGGCCCCGCCCCCTGCCCGCCTCGGCCGGGTGCGCCGGAGCGCTACCCAGAGTGCCCCGCACGCCTGCCGCTGAGCCTCATTTTCGCGGACCCCGCCCGTGGGAGCCCCGGCAAGGCACGGCGGGCAGAACCCACGAGCGCCAGCCCGGCGCGGGGCGCGGCCTCCGAGGAAAGAGGGTTGGCTGGGCGGGCGCCGGTCTCAGGAACTCGGGCCGCTCGTCCCCGCCCCTCCTCCCGGCCTCGCACTCAGGCCGCTCGGCGGTGTTCAGGGCCCAGGAAGGAGGCGCCCGCTTCCGCAGCCTGCTGCAGGTGCCCCGGGGCTCCGCCCGAGACGGGGTTCGACAGCAGCTGCGCGGCCGCCGCGCCCCAAAGGCCGAGTGCGCCTCAGAACCCCCACCGCCCGGCCGTCGTCTCCACGCTGCGAACCCCCCCTGTGGCCAGCCCCGCGCGGTCTTCCCTGCCGGGTACGGCTCGTGGCTCGTCCGCTGAACCCCAGGCTTTTCTCCCCGCGGTCCCGCTCCGACCCCCGACAGCCCTCCCTAAACCACAGACTCGTCTTTCTGGGTGCACACGTGGCCCTTTATTCAAATCCGATTTTCACAGGGCTCCACCGTTGTGGGCAAGGTCTGGCCGCCCCGAACGCCGCCAGCGCACCGCAGCCGGTCCTCCAGGAGCGATTCGAGGCCCTGGGCCTGCACCTTTCTGGCTAAGCGCCTCCTGGAACGGGGAGGGAGGGAGAACGGGTGCACGCTCCAGCCGGCGTACCAGGCGCTCTAGGGAGGCGCTGCCCTGCACCCAGGTGCGGGACAGCAGGACTCACTCGAACGACCAGGTGCCGCCCGGGACAGGGCTCAGCCCACAACCCACTGTTCCCGAAAGCACTTACAAGGGACAAACCTCCGGGACAAGCGGCTGCCTCCAGCTCTTGTTCCAAGTGAAGTCCCTCCTGGGACAGTGACCCCAGAGGTCATCGCTGATCTCAGGCCACCCTTCCCCGAGTCCTGGCCGGGCCCCTTCAACCTGCCAAAGCAAAGCAGCGTTACTCCCGACGTCCTCCACGGGGCTCACAGCTGCCCCTCCCAGCCTCCCCGGAAACATCCACAGCTCCTAGGAAGGTCTCAGACTAGTCATGGGGCTGTGACCTCAGGCTCCGTCACGGGCCAGCGTGCCCAGGGCAGGCCTGCACCTTGGGGACGCAGCCAGAGCCAGCTGCCTGCATGGGATGGAGCTGCGTGGGCCAGTGCGGGCTCTGGAAAAAACGAATGGCGGCAACAGACATCAGAGAAAGCTACAGTTAAGAGCGTGACTTAAGAGGTCTGGAAAGAACGGTCAATTGATGAGCAAAAAATCCAAAAGGCGGGGGGCGTTCACTGGTCTCCAATCCTGCTTAAGGGACCTCATCTGAGCCAGGCATGACTGGGCCCAGGCTGTGCTGGCTGCACGCGGGGAGTGTAATGGCCAGGCCTGACTTTAGTTCCACCTTAATTTTTTAAAAAAAGGAAAAACAAAAACCAGTCACAGGAACATTCCCCGGGCACATGACTTTCAATGAGCTCTTGACAAGAGGGATGTGGACACGAGCGGAAGGAGTTACCTCGAATTACAGGGCTATTTCCACATATGAGCTAGCCAAGGGAGCAGCTTGCGTCTCAGAGGGTTCTGTTGGGCGCACAACACTTCTGTCCTCCGAGGGCTGCAGCTTCCATAGGCTAGCAGAGAACGCTCAGAACTCGTGAAGCAACAGCAGAACTAGCTAGGTCGCCCTGGGATGCCACGTGCCTCCGCTCTCTGGCCTGCTTCTAGACTGAGGCAGTCCAGGCCAGCGTCGGGCGCACGTCCACTGTCCCTGCTAAGCTGCCCGCAGAGTCCAGCCCTCTGGCCACCACTGCCAGAAGCCTCCCGGGGCTGCCCTTTGGCCTTGAGCTACCCGCTCCCATCCCCCGCCTGGCTCCCCTACCCTGACCAGTGCCAGTCTGCTGTGCCTCCCTCATCTAGCTCTCTGCAGGCCCCACAGAGTGCCTGCAGCCCCGCTGCTCCTCCGCCTTCTCCTCTCTCTCTGCTCAGGTCTGGCTGCAGAAGCCTGCAGCAGGGAGTGTGTTGTGCAATGCAAGGGAATTGTCAGAGCAAAGTTCATTTCACACGGTCTTTTAATCGGCTTCGTAAAGCCAAAGAAAACTGTGTACAAGAATTCCTCAGCCACTGCAAATACAACATCGATGGAGTATGTGTACGTCTTCCAGTAAAAAAGGACAATATAAATAAACATCTTCAAGAACCTCTCAGACACGTTTGCACGTCTATCATGGGGTGCACAGCACAGATGAGCGCACGGGCCGGGGCTCCAGGGCAGCTGCTGCCAGGCCTGCCAGGGTCCTACCACGCTACACTCAGAGATGTCACACGGAGTTGGAAAAAAGCCACAGCTTGCTCAGCTTCCGACAAAGATCGGATTCACAGTCCGTTCGATCTCAGAGAGGAGTGAATCGGGGCACCCACTTCATGGGGCCAACCCCAGTAAAAAAGAAAAAAAGGCAACGCCACCAAAAAACCAAAAACCAAAAAACCAAAACCCCACACAACCCCCGACGACTTTTTTTGGAACTCATGGCTCGTGGTCAAAAGAAAAGAGTAAATCGCAAGTGCTCTTCAAAATGTTTTGAAAACCCTTAAAAACAAACAGCACTTCCTTAAAAAAAAAAGTCTCTAACGAGGCCATCCTGGGGTCAGAAGCGGTCGGGCTGGGTTTGACAAGATCAGAACCGAAATGACTACAAAAGTGGGAATACAGGAGGTGCGTTTACTACACGTTAACGTTCAGCGAAGCTCCCACAATCTTTAAATACACAGCCATTGGAAGGACGGTCTTGAGCAGGAAAGGTTTTTACTCGTTGTGTGTAGCTGAGGACAAGAAGCAGGCACAGTGTAAAGGCACTCAAGCAACGAGAGGCAGCGTCACCCCAGAGGCCAGACCGGGCACGGCCTGCGGCTGGGGAGCAACCACCCCCCACGGCCGAGGGAGGCCGGCAGCCGCACATGCACCTGCGCTGGCTGCCCGGTGGGCCCTCGCTCTCCCTTGCCTTTGGTCAGTCTCAATTGCTCTTGTGTCCTGCAGTAGAAATGGCTCTGAGAGGACAGATGTGTCCCTTATGGGCAAGTGCAGTGACAAGGTCTGAGTGTCCAGCCTAAGTCGCTTGGAGAGGGCGCCAAAGTGAACCGAGCTCCCACCGCAGGCCACAGCAGCGTGGCGCCCTCAGAGTGTGACTTACCATAACTGTCGTAGCTGTCTCTGTAGGACCCGCCCGAGCTCCGGTCACCATAGCCACTACTCTGACTCCGGCTGAAGGACACACACAAATGAGTGCTGGAGAGTACGTCTACTTCTACTCTGCCACAACAGGCTGGGCCGCCAGCCCCCAGGCCAGCCGTCCCTTCTGGGGACACGGCAAGAATCCTAGCAGGGCAGTCTTGGAAATCCAAAACCCCCACCAGCTGTGCCCCGCAGGCCCTCCAACTTCTGTGACGGTTCTAAACAGTCCCCTCTCCTCCCGGCCTGGGCCCCCTCCCACTTTCGCTCCTTGCCCAACCAGCCTTCTCTCAGGCCTCCCAGGGACCTAGGCCTGAAGCTGGCTACCCCACAGCCACCCCTATGCCCAGGCTGACTCCCCCCTCACCCCGCCCCGCAGCCGCCCGCGCCC
>NW_022437017.1:10021005-10029515 GCF_009761245.1 Sapajus apella
GCCCAGGCTGACTCCCCCCTCACCCCGCCCCGCAGCCGCCCGCGCCCAGGCTGACTCCCCCCTCACCCCGCCCCGCAGCCGCCCGCGCCCAGGCTGACTCCCCCCTCACCTGCTATAGTAGTCTCTGGAGCCTCCGTAGCCCCCACTTCTGGACTCAAACCGGTTCCCCCCATAGCCTCGGTCCCCTCCTCCTGCACATACAGGAAGAAGAAATGAGTACCAGCTCCCCCAAGCAGTGCCTCACAGCATCCCCAAGGGGCCCGTTCAGGCACTCACCTCTAGAGAACCCACGGCCCCGTCCTCGGCCCCCGCGGAAGAAGCCCCGGCCCCCGGCAGAGCCGCCACGATACCCCCGAGATCGGCTGTCTGGGGACTTGCCTGCCTGATCCACTCGGATCTGCCGCCCATCTACAGACTGGAGACCAGAGAGTGGCACAGGTTAGCAGGTGGGTGCCCCATCGTCAGGCCGGGCTCCCGCTCAGCACCCTGATGCTCACCTTCCCGTTCATGGCCATCATGGCATCCTTGGCATCATCGATGTTCTCAAAGGTGACAAACCCAAATCCCCGAGATCTCTGGGTCTCCCTGTCTTTCACAACCACCACTGTGCAGGGGAGAGAGGTCTGCAGTCAGCACCCAGCTGTCCCTGCAGGTAGGGAGTACAAGCCAGCCCCCTGGGCCGGCGGCCCAGCACCAGCCTCACCTTCAGAGATCTGTCCATATTTTGAGAAGACCTGCTCCAGCGACTGCTCATTGGTGTCAAAACTCAGCCCTCCAACGAAAAGCTTGCCTTCATCTGATGCCATGGCGGCCTGTGGCAGACACCAATTAAATCCTCAGCAGGGGCCCTCTCTTATCACCTCTCCCCTCTTCCTATTTTACGTAAATGACATATGTTCTTTGCTGGACATATTACAAAATCACTATTCTTATTTTTCATTATCCCCAACCCACACCTAGGACTTTTTTTTTTTTTTTTTTTGGTGGTGGGGAGTCTAGCTGTCACCTGGCTGCAGTGCAGTGATTTTTGGTGGGGGAGTCTAGCTGTCACCTGGGCTGCAGTGCAGTGATTTTTGGTGGGGGGAGTCTAGCTGTCACCTGGGCTGCAGTGCAGTGGTGCAATCATGGGTCACCGCAGCCTCCACCTCCTCCTGGGCTCAGGCAATCCTCCTACCTCAACCTACCAAGAAACTGGGACTGCAGGTGTGCACCACCACGATTGGCTAATTTTTTGTTTTTAAATTTATTTTCCTAGAGATGAGATCTCACGATGTTGCCCAGGCTGTCTGAAACGCCTAGGCTCCAGCGATCCTCCCGGCTTGGCCACCCAAAGGTTTGGAATTACAGGCATGTGCCACCACAACCAGCCACCTAGGACTTCTTAATTCAAATTGGTTTACCACACTGAATCCAGTCATTCTCAGCCCCACCCTCCCCCCAGACTGAAAGGCAGGCCGCACCCACTTCCACAGTCCTCCCCATGGGCAGGACCTCTGGTGTCTCCCTTCCCCAACAGCCTTCCAGTTGTGCCCTGGACAGGACTGCATCCTCAGTTTCTGCCCTTTCGGAACTGGCGCCAACTCCTACCCTAACCAGCTGATGTGCTGCTGGACCAAAGGGTGCTTCTGTTCACTGTAAAACGCCTCCTGAGACTGGTGGGCTGGCTGTCAGGGAGACCGCCCCGTCCTGGGGGACACCTCGGGCCAACGACTGACTTTTATAAACAGGACCTCAGCCGGGAATGGGGAAGGGATGGCCCCGGAAGTAATGAGGCAGGGTTTCCCGGCAGGATAACTGGCATTTAAGAGAACTGGCTATTTAAAGGGGCGGTCAGTGCTGACACAGACGAAAGATTCATTGGCTGGGAATGATCACCACCCAGTGGCTCTGAGAACTACACTTGAAAGTCTGGCACTGGGGGGTGTGAAAACTTGGACCAAATTTGGGGGCAAAGCAGATGGCAGACGGGGAACCACACTAGAACGGGGCACGCCTAGCCAGAATTTGCGAGGGCGTCCTTTCCCTCATTCGATCACAATGGGAAAGGAAAGAAACTGCGGCTCGGGAAGCAAAAGCGCCGGTGAGTGGATACCTCCAACACCACGGCCGAAAACTGGCCCTGCAGACTGGGCTCGCCACGTGGCCCCGGCCCCGCCCCCGCCGCGTGCGCATGCGCCCCGCGCGCACCCTGCGCCACTCCATCCGGGCACTCGGCGCTCCCGCCATTTCGCTGGGCGCAGCCACGGGCTCGCGGCCGCCATTTTGCGGCAGCAACCCGGTCAC
Organism: Sapajus apella; assembly: GCF_009761245.1. Lineage (NCBI taxonomy): Eukaryota > Metazoa > Chordata > Mammalia > Primates > Cebidae > Sapajus > Sapajus apella. Next base: position 10,023,289 of record NW_022437017.1, read on the forward strand.
CGGGGGCCCGGGCCGGCGGGGAGAGGCCGTCTGGCCACTGCTCGGCCCCATCTCCCGCTGCCCCTCGCCGCCGGCGGGGCGGACTCCACCCCGGGCCCGCCCCGGCACCGCCCCCTCCCAGGGGCGTGCCGCTGCGGCCCCGCCTCGCCTGGCCGCCGCAGGCCGCCCGCCGCCCCGAGCTCCTCTGAGCCGGTGCCGCCAGGGCCCTCACCACTGAGTCGGGCAGGTCCCTGACGCAAGCGGGAAGACGGCACACCACAACGACCTGAGCCTCCTAACGCGCGAGTGAGGGGGGGGCGCCCCGAAGCCCTGCCTTATATAAGGCGCCGCCTGGCCCCGCCCCCTGCACCTCCTGAGCCAATCAGAGGCCGCGGCTGCGCCTTATATTCATAAATGGGGGGGCCTGGTCTATCTCGGCTCCGCCCCCTCCTGCGCGCTGGTGTCGGGCGCGGCGATTGGCCACGTTTCCGGTCCGCAGCCCCCCCGCCGGCGCTCGGGGAGGCGTGGCTGGCGCGCGGCGGGGCGGGGCTGACCCAGTTCCGCGTGCCCGCCCCCTGGCCTGTTGCGGGGAACAAATGGGCCTCTAGCCCGGGTTCCGAGCCTCAGGCCTCGTGGGAACCGCTGGGTGTCACTGGGACCCCGACTTTGCCTGTGCTCCTGCTGTCCTGACACATCAGCCTATCCAGATCCCCTACGCACCCAAGCCCCGGCTCTCAGACATCCCAACTTCATCTGAACCCCGACATCTGTCCTGATATTCTTGCCAATACAACCGACGCCCCGGTTCTCCCAGCAACCACCACTCCATTCCTGCCACCAACCCCATGCCCACCCAAACCCCAACAGAGAGCCCCATTCATGCAAACCCCAATATTCGCAATCCTCATTCTTCCTACTTTGCCACACTTCGGTGCACCCCAACTTTACGAAACCCAGTTTGCTTACAGACTACAACCCGGATCCAAGCCTGACTCCCACAGCAACCGCGACTTCACGGCCAGGCATCGTCCACACCCCCACACTCGCCATGCGGGATAGTGTTGTGCGTCCCTGCTGTCGGGTGCAGGCAGACACCCCGAGTCCCCACTGCACCCCAGCACTCAGCCGGGCCCTCGGCCTCCCCTGCGACCGTGCTGCACACCCACGGTCCACTCTGCTCCCCACGCGGGTCTTTCCCCTACTTCCACAGGCCTCCACTGCTGAGCCTGGTTGGGGCGAGGGAGACTCTCAAAACCTCCGCCATCAGGAGAAGCAGCTCTGCAAGGACCCTCAGTCCCTACTCTTGCCTCAAAGCTTCTGGGGGACCCCATGTGGCCCTTGCTCCTCGCCCAGACCTCATCTCATGCTGGCCCCCTCCCCCGGCCCTGGTGGAAATCAAGCTAGTGTGCACCCCTGCCTCTCTGCACCGGAAAGTCTTAGGAGGGCTGACCCTCTGCTGACAAGCTGCGGGGGGAGTGAGGGTACAGAGCCCCCAGTTTTGCTGCTCACCCCCACCCTCAACTGAATCGAGGTGATCCAGCAAACAGGAGTAGCCAGAGACACTGCCTGCAGTAACAAGGTCCCTGGGACCCCTCATGGGCTCAAGGACTCCCTCCCCCAGGCAGCAGCTGTGTGACTCATCGCCACCCCCTCTGCACCTCGGCCCCCCACACTACAGCCGCCCCACTCCCCGTCAGCAGCAGTCGGCTGCTGCGTCAGCCACTCACGCAGAGTGGTTATTAAAGGAGCGGAGAGACATCAGCGCTGAGCTCCTCTGCGCCTGCCGTCCGTGCGGGAGGGGCCCCCCCACCCACTGGAGCCCCAGACGCGGGCCGGGCGTGCCCAGCCCGGGAGCAATTCAGGCCCATTCTCTCTGATCTGCCCCCAGCCCCAGCAGTCAGGGTGGGACGTTCACTGCCCCAGAGCAGCCCTTTGCGGGGCAGGGGTGGGAGGTGGAGGGGATGCCGTGTCGTCACAGCGGCCCCTGAAGTCTTGCCGCCCCCCGCCCCCCATCATTCCCTGGTTCTGTGAGCCTCTGCCTTTGCCTGGTTTTGTGAACCACCGAGTTCATTCATTCATTCATTCTGCCAGCGCCTAGTTATTAAGCGCTTACTACGAGCCCGTTCCTGGGTGCGGGATCCGTGAGTGCCCGCAGCCGTCCCGGGTTCCCAGGGTGGCGTGGCCGCGCACGTGCGCACACCTGCCGTTCTGCATCTGCCTGGAGCACTGTGAGCCGGGTCTCGGGTGTGGACCCGTGTCCGTACCTGTGCCTCTGAGGTTACCTGCGTCTGCGTGCACCTGTGCCTCCCGCGTGTCTCACCGCGACCCTGTGGCCCCATTGGGGGTCCCAGGCGGTGGGACCTCGTCATCCACCCCCGATGGCCGCTGCCCACGCGGGACCGGAGCGACCGGGGCGCGCTGCCCGTTGCGGACACGAGGGGGCGCTGCGGCCTCGCTCCGTCCAGGGCGTTTGGGTCGGGCGCGCGGTGCTGCCCCTCCGCGCAGACGCCCGCGGCGCGGCCTCGCGTGGGAGAGAGGGCTCCACCGCCCAGGCCTGCGCCGCCGCTGCGCCCCGTCCTCGCGGGGCCTGTTCTCGCGGGGCGAGGACGCAGCCTGCGTGTCAACCCCGAGCCTCCCGCCGCCCCCGCGCCTCGGCCCCGGCGGAGGGGCTCAAAATAGCCGCGAGGCTGCTATTCCCAGCCCGACGCACCGGGCTCGCCCCACCCCGGCGAGGCGCGCGGGTCAGCCGGAGTCCCCGTACCTGCTCCCCGCGCATCTGTCTTGGGCCGCGTGGGCCCACCCACTAATCCGCCCCCTTTCCAGCCTGCGGTCTCGGAGGGGGCGCGCGCCTCCTGCACCCGGATCCTCCTCCCGGCCCCCGCCCCGGTATGGCGTCGCCATGGAGACGGGGGCGGGGCCGCCTCGCACCGGACCGACCACTCCGCCCTCCCCAGACCCCGACTAATGACCGGGCGGGAGGTGGTAGAGAGCATCTAGGCCTGGGACGGGCGTGGCCGGGGATGAAAGGCGCGTGGGGGCGGGACCCCGGGGCTGCATAATTACCGCCCCCTCCCAGCCACGCGGGGGCCGGGATTGTGCACCTGGCGGCCGCCCCGCGGGGGCGCGGAAATGGGACTGTCCTGGCAGAGGCTGCAGCCGGCCCAGCTGGCCCCAGTCCGCGGGGCCCAGAGCCAGGATAGGGATGCAGAGACCGGGTGTGCGGGTTGCCAGGTGTGGCGCACATGTGTGCCCGTGGGCAGAGGACTCGTGGGTACAGAGACGGAGACACGAGCATTACTAGAGACACAAGCTTGTGTGGACACGAATGTGTGGCTCTGTGCCCAGTACACACGGCGTGGTGTGTGCTGCAGGGACCCCAGGCCGGCCTGCCTGGTGCGCAGGGCAGAAAGGGGCGCGCACGCACTCGGTGTGCGCACGGAGCCCCCGGCACCCGCGCGTGTGCAAGGACACAGGAACCCGTCGGTGAGGCGCTGTGTGTGCACAGGAGGTGGGCGCTTGGACTCCAAAGCGTGCGCTTATCCGGATGTGGACGTGGGTGCAGCGGGGGACAGGGCTGGGTGTGCGTGACTCGGATGTGCCGGGACCCACAGAGCATATGTGTCCATGCTTGGTGCTGTGACTCATGTCCCTGGGGTGGGCACACGTGCTCTGTGTCAGCGGGAGCCGCGCCGCCCAGCCGCCCAGGGCAGCCCAGAGGAGGAAGGGTTAAACCTGCCTCTCCCCCTAGCTCTTACCTGAGCCCAGGGGTGGGATCTCAGGTCCCTTGGGAGGCCCCCCATGCCTGAGATTCAGGGGCTGCTACACAGGAAAGCTGGACTGAGTTGCACCCCGGCCTCAGTTTCCCTTCTGTTCCTCGGATGTGGTCGCAGGGTGGGACGGCTTCCCTTCCCTATGACTCACCCTCTGCACAGGGCTGAGTCACAGCTCAGGAATGTGGAGGTTGGGAGGTCCTGTCTGTTCCTGCCTCAACCAGGCCAATCCCAGCAGCCCAAAGGCCAGACCTGGGCCACAGAGGGACATCCCCGGCACACACATCCGGCAACAGGCCACACACAGGTGTACACTCACACCTCTGCTGCATACCTGCGGGACGCAGAGTCACACACCATGCACTTGGCGTCCGGAGATGGCAGCTCCTGCCAGCCACAGGCACACACAGTAGATGGGCTGAGGACGGGACTGACCCAGAACTGTCTTGGAGTCACATACATGTTTGCTCTTTCGGTACATGGGAAGAGGACAAAAGACACTGCGGACGCAGGTGACCCTTCTGCTGGGGCAAAGACCAGCTGGTACATATGGTGGACCTGCCATGATGTGCACCCATGCGTGTTGAAGATCAGGTGTCTGTGACATGCCCAACTCCCTGTATGGTCCACCAACACTCTAAAGCTGACCAAGAAGCCGGGCATGGTGGCTCACGCCTGTAACCCCAGGACTTTGAGAGGCGGAGGCAGATGGATCACAAGGTCAGAAGCTCAAGACCAGCCCGACCGTTCAAGACCAGCCCGACCAACATGGTGAAACCCCGTCTTCAAAAAAAAAAAAAGAGTTGGCCGGGCATGGTAGCTCACGCGTGTAATCCAAGCACTTTGGAGGCCAAGGTGGGCGGATCACCTGAGGTCGGGAGTTCAAGACTAGCCTGACCAACATGGTGAAACCACGTCTCTACTAAAAGCACAAAAATGAGGCCGGGCCCAGTGGCTCACGCCTGTAATCCCAGCACTTTGGGAGGCTGAGGTGGGTGGATCACTTGAGGTCAGGGGTTTCAGACCAGCCTGACCAACATGGAGAAACCCTATCTCTACTAAAAATACAAAAATTAGCCAGGCATGATGGCTGGTGCCCGTAATCCCAGCTACTCAAGAGGCTGAGGCAGGAGAATCGCCCGAACCCAGGAGGTGGAAATTGCGGTGAGCCAAGACTGAGCCACTGCACTGCACTACAGCTTGGGCGACAGAGCGAGACTGTGTCTCAAAAAAAAAAAGTTGACCGAAGTCTAGGCTTGCCCTCCTGGAGGCTGGGTAAAGGTGGGGTGTCCGGAGCCCCCATCCTGTGCAGCCTCAGATGTTGCTTAGCAAGAGCCCCTGCCCTGGGGTAAGAGGAGGGACCCCCACGGGAGCCCAGGCCCCTCTCATGGGACTACAGGTCCTGTGCCTGACAGGCTGAAGAGCAGGGGTTTCCTTCAAAGACAGCCAGGCCCAGAGTGGCCTTGCCTGGGGCTGGAGGTATCTCCATGGCAACAGTGGGGTGAGACAAGTGGAGAGAGTCCCCTCCTCCCCCAGGCAGCTGCAGGGGCTTGGACCTATGGAGTACGTGTGAAGACACCTATGTCACACGTTGCTGGAGAGGCACCTGGCACCTGTCCACCCCAGCGTGCCTAGAGGGTTCCACATCCAGGCGGGCAGGGGCCTAGGGACACCTTTCCAGGCACCCATGGCTGCCCAGCCACAGTCTCTTGAGGGTCAGGGGCCCAGCTGCCAGGCAGGTGGTGTCCAGGACCCACTGTGGGCCTTACTGCTTCATCCGAGAGGTGAGCTTGCCAGCAGCACCTCCTAGGGTCAGAGGCTCATGGGAGGGGGTGCCTGGTAGGAGGCCGGCCGGGGCAGTTGGCAGCAAAAGACAAGCTCCCCATGGCGCCGGGGCTTGCTTTGTTCTCTTCCTTGACGTGGCAGCCCACGCGGAATCATCCCGTATGCAGGCTGGGGGCTGGCTCATGCCTGTAATCCAGGCAAACTCCTGTAGTCCAGGAGTTTGATACCATGCTGGGCAACATAGCTACACCGTGTTGTCACAAAAAGAATAAGCCAAAGTGGCTAGGCGTAGTAGCGCTCACCTGTGGTCCCAGGTCCTCAGGGGGCTGAGCCAGGAGGATTGCCTGAGCCCAGGAGTCCCAGCAAGGCTGCAGTGGGCTGTGATGGAGTCACTGTGCTCCAGCCTGGGAAGACAGTGAGACTTTGTCTCTAAAATACTAATTGATGCCGGGCGTGGTGGCTCACACCTGTAATCCCAGCATTTAGGGAGGCCAAGAGAGGCAGATCAACTTAGATCATGAGTTTGAGAACAGCCTGGACAACATGGGGAAACCCTGTCTCTACTAAAATTATAAAAGTAAAGCTGGCCGGGCGCGGTGGCTCACGCCTGTAATCCCAGCACTTTGGGAGGCCGAGGCGGGTGGATCACGAGGTCAAGAGATCGAGACCATCCTGGCCAACACGGTGAAACCC
>NW_022437017.1:10029615-10037220 GCF_009761245.1 Sapajus apella
AAAAAAAAAAAAAAAAAAAAAAGTAAAGCTGGGTGTGGTGGCTCATGCCCATAATCTCAGCACTTTGGGAGGCCCAGGAAGGCAGGTCGCCTGAGGTCAGAAGTTTGAGACCAGCCTGACCACCGTGGTGAAACCCCGTCTCTATTAAAAAAAAAAAAAAATAGAAAAATTAGCCAGGCGTGGTGGTGCATGCCTGTAATCCTAGCTACTTGGGAGGCTGAGGCAGGAGGATTGCTTGAAACCAAGAGGCTTCCGTGAGCCGAGATTGCACCACTGCACTCCAGCTTGGGAAACAGAGGGAGACTTTTGTCTCAAAAACAAACAAACAAACAAACAAAAACACCATAAAATTAGCTAGGTGTGGTGCTGCGTGTCTGTAATCCAAGCTACTTGGGAGGCAGAGGTTGTAGTGAGCCGAGATCAAGCCACTGCACTCAAGCCTGGGTGACAAAGCGAGACTCCATCTCAAAACAAAAACAAACAAAAGCAATAATTGTCCCTTATGCTAACTCTCCTGTTTGATTTGTATTTCCAACGTGAACAGAAAGCCTTTTGGAAGGCGTAGGCTGGGGCTGGCCTGGGAACCCCTTACTCTCCATCCCCCACCCTGACCAACAGCCTGGAGTCCAGCTTGGCTGGGCAGCGGAAGATCACGGGCACTGAGGGGTGAGTGGGTGGGTGTTTGTGGCTGGAGGCCCTGGGGGTGTTCCTGCCCCCGCCCAGGCGTGTGTGTTGGGTGGCGGGGGGAGGCTGCTGCCCTCTGTATCTGGTGGCAGCTGTGGGGCGTGCTATGACTCTCCAGGCTGGGGTTTTGTTAGGGGAGGCCTTGGCCGTGGCTGAGCCAGGCGGTGCTGTTTGCTTTAGGGTCACACGGTGGATTGAGGTTGGGGGCAGGTTTATGGGGTGTGTCGGGGGTGGGGAGAGTTTCACGTATCTGGGAGCCTGGCACACCAGCCGTCCCCATAAATTCGTGGCCTGTGGAGGGCTGTCCCGGGAGTGCTGGTGGGGGCGTGGGATGGCTGTGCAGCCCCCGAGTGGGACAGCACCCGTTGGTTCTGCCTGCTTTCCCACAGGGCTGAGTGTGGGTAGCGTCCGGGGTGTGGGGTGTGTGCCCTCCGAGGCAGCCAGCTGTCTCCCTCACCTTGCTCCGCCCACATTCCAGAGGGGTTGGGGGTGCCCTCCCCGGCTCCCGCCCACTCCCCGACCTCCGACCTCCGCCCGAGCCCACTCCCTCTGCTCCGGCACCCGAGGAGGCAGCTGGCTCCAGGGAGGGGCTGCAAGGCGGGGGAGGAGGCTGGAATGTGCCCTGGGGAGTGAGGGGGCCCCCAGAGAGGGGGCGGAAGGGAGGGAGGGGGGCGGAGGAGAGGGTGGTGCTGGGTTGGAGAGACCGCCGGGGACCGCCAGAGATCGACAGAAATAGACAAAGGCAAAAGAAAGAGCAACGGAGGGAGTGAGAACCAGACAGAGGGAGGAGGCCAGGGCAGGAGGGCCCTCAGAGGCAGGGCCCAGGTGAGAGCCTCCCCTCCCCCACCCTGCGGGCTGGGCAGCTCACCTGTTCCAAGTGACCCCAAAGGCAGCCAGTTCTCTGCCCTCCGAGGGCTAGGCGGCCCGTGGGTGGGGCTGCACCCGGCTCCTGGGTTGGGCCCCAACGCCCTTGGCCACGGGGTGGTGGCGTCCCCAGCCTCCAGCCGGGTAACTCCCATTCCCATGGTGCTGGGAGAGGAGGGTGGGTGGGGCCCGGCCCTGTGGGGGCGGCTGTGCCCGGGCGCCGGCTCAATCCCTCCAACCCAGTGGCTCCAGGCCAGGGGGTGCTGGCTGCCTGGCGTCTACTGCTGCCCACCCTAGCCACCTGCCAGGCCAGCTCCAAGGGTCCATTTGGCCACCCGCAGAGGACTCCAGCCTCAAGCCAAAGCCATGACCTCCAGTGACCTTCTCCTGCCCGCCCACAGCTGCCGCGTCTCCCCAAGCACTGCCCACCTGTGAGGTCACCGTCTGGCAGGGGCGCCAGCACGGGCTCCCAGCCACGGGGCAGCCCCCACCCTGCGAACTCCAGAGGCCAGGCTGCACCAAAGGCCTTGGCTACAGCCTCCACACCTGGCACAGGCGCTGTGCAGCCAACCACTGCCCACAACCAAGCAGCGGGCGGCCACGGGGGACTCCTGCCTCCTGGGTCCTCAGCTCTCTTGGTCTAGCGCTCACACACGCATCTCAGATTTCCGCCCCAAAACTTCCATCCCCCCTGCCACCCCCTAAAACCACCACCTTCCGGGCACGGCCGCGACAGACTCCAGGACTGCACACCGTAGTTCCTTTTCCGTCTCTACCTCGCCAGGGTGAGGCCACCAGGGTCCCCACCGATCGATCCCCACTCGACACCCCCCCAAAGTCCAGGCCACGGGTCTAGCCACCTCCCAGACGTCCTGGCCGCGCTCCCCCTCACCTGCTCCTCCTCCCTGGTCCCCCAAGGCATCCCTCCAGTGGCCGACTTGGAGAATCACCCTTTATGATCCCTGCCAGCCTCGCCTTCCCTGCCGTCTCTGAATTTTCTCCGGCTGCCCCCCAAATGCACTCGGTTTCACGTGTCCGGGCCTTTGCACACGCCCTGCCCCGTACCTGGCGCACCCTTCCCGCTTCCTACAACACTTGGCAAACTCCTGCTCCTCTGGCAAAGCCTCAGCCCCAAAGTCCCCCTCCTCCTGGCTCCTGTCTGAGATGCCCCAAAGTCCCCCTCCTCCTGGCTCCTGTCTGAGATGCCCCAGCCTAGGGACCGCGGGGAGGCTGGGCCGGGGTCTGGGACGTGAAGTGGTGCAGGGGTGGAGGCAGCAGGAAACGCGTTGGCGTGAAAGGACGGGTGCACGTGAGCGCGCCCGTGCCGGGGGTCCACGTGCGGCGCCCCGGGGCTCGCCCCCTCTTCCGTCCAGGCCCCGCCGCCGCCGTCAGACCCTCGGCTGCGCCTCCCGCCCCCAAGCTTGCAGACGCGCCGGGAGAGGGGCGGGGCCGCAGCGCCTCCGCGCTTGCGCCTGCGCACTCGGCCCAGCCGGGCTGAAGTCCCGCCTCCTGGAGGCTGCCTCCGCTGCTACTGGGGCACGCAGATGAGCGAGCGGTGAGGCCACCAATGAGGCGTCCCCGTGGGTGGGCGGGGCCTGAGCCGCCCGACGCGCGGACGGGGGCGGGCGGGGCGCCTTACCCGGGGTGACGTCAGGCTCCTTTCGCGGCGCGTTGCCCTGGAAACCGCGTTTCCATCCCGGCGGGTTTCCGGGGGCCGCCCCCTCCCATTCAGCTTTTTCCTCAATGGTGGGGGGGAAGGGAGCGATCCAGAGCGGACCCCGCCTCCCGCGATCACAGCGGGCCCCGCCCTCTTTGTGCCTCAGTTTACCTCTCCGTGCCTTCCTACGCACACGTGGCCTCCGCCTGCCGCCGGTCTGTCCGCTGCACCCCTGGATGGGCTTAGCCCACCAGACCAGGGCTCTGAACCTGGAGCTCCACACCCCACCCCACGCCCCCAGGGCACAGCCTTGACCCCCGGGATCCCCAGGCTGGGGTGGGGGGTCCTGGAGTGCAGGGGACGCGCCCCCCGCCCTGCAGGCCGTAGACACAGCCCCTGTGATTCAGCAGGTGCTGCAGACAACATCCTTCTTCCTCCTCTCCACCCGCCTAGTGAGGGGGCGGCGGCGCCCTGGGGCCCTCGCCCTGACCTCAGGCCGGGCGCCGGTGACCCGCACCCCCATCCTGAGCCCCTAGGGGACGTCCGCGCCAGAGACGGGGGCCGCCTGACTGGGCATCCGCCTTCCTGACGTGGGCGTGGGATGATTTGGGGTTGACTGGGCGTTGGGAGGGGCAGAGGGTTCTCAGAAAGATGCTCCCAGGGCCACTCCCGGGACCTGTGCCCTCTCCCAGTGCTGGGGCCCCTAGAGATGGGATAAGGGGTGGAGGTCACATCACTGAACAAACACCCCAAATCCTCTGAACCAAGTGATGTTTCTCTTTGGGCCTCTGTTATCCCATCTATAAAATGGGAACTCAATTACTTCTAACGCAAAGCAACTCTTGTTACCTGAGGAAATACAGGTTTATTTTTTGTTTTTTGTTTCTGTTTTTTAAAGACATGAGGCCGGCGAGGTGGCTCACACCTGTAATCCCAGCACTTTGGGAGGCTGAGGTGAGCGGATCATGAGGTCAGGAGTTCAAGACCATCCTGGCTAACACAGTGAAACCCTGTCTCTAAAAAAAAAAAAAAAGGGACATGAAATATTATTGCCCATCTTTACCCAGGCCGGACATGGATGGATTGGGACCCCAGAGAGGACTCAGTCCTGGCGGGGCCTTTGGGGAGCTCCAGGCTGGGAGCAGAGAGAGGAGAGGGTGGGGTCTGTGGGACTGGGTGGGCTGGGGTGGGAGGTGCAGGCTGGGGAAGTTCCCAGACAGGGCAAGGGACAGCCAGGCGAGGGGTGTTGCTACATAGGGGCAGAGGCCGGGAGGTCTGGAGCCCAGCCTTGGAAGGGCTGGAATGTCAGGAGGTGTGGCCAGAGAGAACCCATCCTCTCCCCGCCCAGAGCTGAGTTAAGCCAGGCCTCTATCACCAGCCAGCCCAAGGTACCCTAAAGATTCTCAGGTCCTCCCAGTCAGCCGGGTGATCTCCCTGCAGCAGGCCACACAGAGATGAGGCTCCAGGAAGAACAGCGGGTGGGGCTGTCACAGTGGGTGGGGCCGGCACACCCCCACTTCTGTGTCTGGAGAGAACTGGGCAGATCTCCCCCCTTACTGGCAGGTCCTGAGAGGGGGCCAGGGTCCTCCCCAGGCCACGCAGCAGGCAGGCAGGCCCTTGCCCCACACCCTAAGGGACTTCCGGCCCTGGGTACCAGGAAGTGGCTGGGCTCCTCCCTCCCACACCCCGGCGGCTTCCTGCCCACCCCGCAGCTGGGGAGGGAGCGTGGGAACTTCTCAGGGTGCTGACCCCTGACCCACCCCCTCCGCTGGCCCCTGGGATCCAGGTCCGTCAGTCTCTGACTGGGACATCCCACCCCGGGAACCCCCCCCAACCACGGCCAAATCCCACCAGGTTAGCAGGCCGGACGCTGACTTGTGTTTCATTTTCTGTTTATTACTTGAAATCACGGTGCTTGTGTAGGTTTTTCTTCTTTTTCAATTTTGTTTTCATACATGAAACTCACGCCAGGTGCCGGGACCCCCACAGCCCGACCCCCCGAGGGTGGGTAATGCTTTCTTGGGCAGCCCTTACCGGGCAGAGGGTGGCAAGCCGGTTACTGCCTGGAGGCTCCACCCTCAACCCACGGAGGCACAGACGTTATTTAAAAATCGTTAAAAAACAAAACAGAACACACATTTAAATAGGTATCCAAGACAGTTCTTCAAAAAACAAACCCGCCCCTTTTTCTCCTTTTTTTTTTTTCTATTTTTTTCTTCTTTTTTTTGGAAAAACGAAAACAAAACAAAACCCAAAATCCTTGAGCTTCACCCTCTGGGACCCCTCCCTGCCCACCCTCCCACAAAAAATTTACAGAGCTACAGTTATAACACGTGATGTTCACATCTGAAACCATTAACTTTCAACACATAAAGAGGGGGGAGTGGAGGACCCGGGGTTCACCTACGAGAACAAAGGGGGGGACAGGCAGGGCCAGGACAAGACCGACAGGCAGGGTGGGGAGGGCCCAGACATCTCCTTTATCATTAAAAAATAAAAAATGAGTGGGGGAAAAATCCAAAAACTACCCCATTGAAATGGCCCCAGTAGATTTGTCCCTCCCCTCTGGGGCCAGACACCCCTAGGGCAGGGGCACTGAGGGGTGGGGGGGTCCAAATTAGACCAGCAGCGGACCCCGCCACAGGGGTTAATGCTACACGGAGTTGGCGCCCTCTACCCAGGGGATTCACAGCTCAGCACCCCCCTCCCATCCTGGCTGCAGGAGAGGCCCCCAGACAGTCCCAAATCCCACGTCCCTCAGGTTGGGCTGGGAAGGAGGGCTGGGGGTGGGCATCTCCCCACGCCCAGCCATGCTCTCCCCATTTTTCAAGAGTTCCCCAACCACTATTGGCTCAGTCAGAAAATTAATAGTCTATAAATACCCCAAGCTCAGGCAGGAGGTCCGAAAACACTGGGGTGGGGGTGGAGGAAACAGCACAGTCCTGGCTGGGGGTGGGGGGTGGGCAGTTCCCCTCTCCCTTCCTGGCAGGAAAGGCTGCCACACCCCTAGGTAGACCCCAGCCCCAGGCCCTCTGCTAAAACGGCTTTGCTCTCCTTTTTAAAGAAATGAAGGAAAATGCAAAAAGACACCAAGAAAAGAGAACAGGAGTGGAAGAGAAAACAGTCCCCTCGTAGGCTGCTGTGACCTGTTGGCTTGCTGTAACCCAGTGGGTCCTGCTGGCCTGGGGTGGAGGCCCTGAAGTCTGCACTGGGGGCGGGATGGGTTCTGCACACTGCGGCCCCTCCCCTCACCTGTAAAGTGCATAATGACACGTCGACTTTTTGACTTAAAACCTGAATAGGGTGCGGGGGGAAGGAGGCGGCAGAAGGGATGGGGTGGGTTTCTGAGTCTCCTCCGCTCTCCGCCATCCAGAAAGACTGCTACATATTGGAGCTGGGGGAGGTTGGCAGGGAGGACCGACCGGCGCAGAGGTGACAGAGACAGAGGAGGAGGAGGAGGGGGAGGAGGAAGGGTGGAGGGTGAAGGAGGTAGGAAGCAAAACCCATCAAGAGTCCAGGAAACCACGGTCAGAACTTTTTAAAAAAAGAAAAAGGATGAAAAGAAAGAAAGGCTTCTGGCTGGGGGGGAGTGGCCGCCTGCCCTCCAGAGCTGGGCCGCGCTCTCTGTGGGGCTCTCGGAGTGCCCGCCGCGCTGGGCTGGGGCGCGAGGGGCGAGGGTGGCCGATCCTAAGCCACCACGAACTCTGACTTGATGTCAGGGTTGACTTCCGGCTTCCACACGGAGTCCTCGAAGTCGAGACCCAAGCCGGAGGCCTCGCTGGGGCTGCCGCTGCCCCCGCTGCTGCTGCTGTCGCTGCGGCCGGCCTTCCGGCTGGGTGACCAGTGGTACGGGCCCCGCGCGTCTCGCCGGGCCTTTCTGCGGAGCCGTTTCTGCTGCAGAAGCAGCTGCAGCCGCTCCACCTTGCAGCGCGTGGCGCGGTTTTCTGTCTGCCGAAGCCGGTCCCCTGCGAAGGAGACAGTGGCCTGTGACTCCCAGAGCTGCCACCTCCTGTCCCTGAACACAGAGGACCACCCCAGACCCCAGCAAAGGAAACGGTCAAGGGCGTCCACCATGCTGGGGGTGGTGGTGCCTCATGTCTGTAACGCCAGCACTTTGGGAGGCTGAGGCAGGAGGATCGCTTAAGCCCAGGAGTTTCAGACAGGCCTAGGCAACACACCAAGCCCCTCCTCTGCAAAAATCACAAATTAGCCAGGCATGGTGGTGTTGGCCTGTAATCCCAGCTGTGCAGCTGGCATCTAACTGTCCAGCTGAACCATGAGCGGAAGGTCAGGACTGCCCTGCCTCATCCTTCCTGAGACCTTCTGCCACTTCTGTGATCCCAGGGGAGACACTTGGGGGTTGTTCCTTGGTTTCCCACTTTTTTTTTTTTTTTTTTTTT
>NW_022437017.1:10037320-10051703 GCF_009761245.1 Sapajus apella
TTGAGACGGAGTTTCACTCATGTTGCCCAGGCTGGAGTGCAATGGCGCGATCTCGGCTCACCGCAACCTCCGCCTCCTGGGTTCAGGCAATTCTCCCGCCTCAGCCTCCTGAGTAGCTGGGATTATAGGCATGCGCCACCATGCCCAGCTGATATTTTGTATTTTTTTTTTAATAGAGACGGGGTTTCACCACGTTGACCAGGATGGTCTCGATCTCTTGACCTCGTGATCCACCCGCCTCGGCCTCCCAAAGTGCTGGGATGACAGGCTTGAGCCACCGCGCCCGGCCCGGTTTCCCACTTTTAAACTGAGCTTGGGAGGAGCCCCTGCCATGGCTGGGGAGGCTGAGGGGCTGACAGTAGCCATGTTCCCATGAGACTCTGCAGCGGGACTAACCCAGCAGTTTGGGAGTGCGTGGCGGGGGCAGGGGGTGGTGGTGGTTTTTTTGTTTTTTCAAGTCACTGAAATGCCTGGGGGTGGGCTTTGGCCCTGCCTTGGCCTGCCAGACCTGACTTGGCCATTCAGAGGCTCCAAATGCCATCTGGAGATGGCGCCCCGGGGGGGCCAGGAGGAAGTGGGGCTGGGGCCCCCCGGGAGCACACAAGGACACTTTGTGCCCCAACACACACACTGCCTTCTCTCCCAGCTGAAGCAGAGCAGTGGCCACAGCAGCTGCTGTCCCCCCCGGCCCCTGGGCAGGTCAGCTGCTCCTGTGCCCACCGGCTCACACAGAGGGGCCTTCAGAAGCCCCTGTGGGTGGGGAAGGCGCGACCCCCGAGGGTGGAGGGTGGCCACTCACCCGGGGGCTTGCACATGCGGATTTGGCTCTGGCCTTGCAGGAGGGAGGCTGGGGGAGTGGCCGAGAGCTTCTCGCAGGAGGTAGTTCTGGGGGCCAGGTCGGGGGCTGTTGAGGCGGGGGAGCACTGGGCGTGGCAGCGGAGCTGGGCCAGCGACGGGGGCATCCCCTGGTAGTGCCGGGTGGCGCTCAGGAGGTCGTTCAGGATCTGCAGGATGGTGCCGATGTCACGCCGCGGCCGTCCGCTGCTGTCTTGGCAGTTGGGGTGTAGCGTGCCTGTGGGCAAAGACGGCCATGAGCAACGGGGACATCCACGGTCACGCATGTCCAGGACAGGCGTCCACAGGTCTGAACTCATGAGCTCGGAAAGCGGAGTGGGCAGGTGGGCTGACATGCACGAGGGACCATGAGGCGGGAATGGGACACGTCCCCGGGACGTGGACGCCTGGTGACCCTTGGCCTCCCGTGCAGGGCCATGCGTGTGTGGGGGGATGCCGGGAGGACGTGTGAAGCAAACACAGACGGCCGTGTCTGCCCAGGATGCGTGGAGTCGTCTGTGGATGGATGTGAGCCCTGAGACGCAGTGTTGCGGGACTCACGGGAGGTCACACGTATGCTGTGACACCTACCAGAGAAGGTCCCTGAGAAGACCCCCGGGGCGTGATTCACAAAGCTCTCGATGACGGCGCCGGGTTTTCGGGAGCGGGGGGTAGGGCTGGCCCCTGGGGAAGACGTGGTGCTGGCACCAGGACTGGGGCTGCCGGTGGCCATAGTGGAACAGTCCATCTGCTAACAGGAGGGAGGGGCGGGTGAGCATGGCCTCGAGGCTCAGGATCACCACCCACCCAGGGTCCAGAGACAGCTCTCCAGCCCAGGTCAGGAGATGACACATCAGTGCAGGGTCTACAGATAAGCTTGTCCAGGGTCAGGACACAACCAACCCAGAGGACAGAATCAACCCATGAGTCAAAGGTCAGGAGATGCCCCACCGGCCCGGGTCAGGTTAGGAGATGACCCACCAACTCAGGGTCTAGAGATGGATCACCTACCAGCCTGAAGTCACAGGCTAGTCCTTCCGACAAGGGACTCACCTGGAGCTAAGAGCCCTTGTTCTCCCCGAGCCTTTCCCAGGATGGCCCACCCTTTGGATTCCAACCAAGGGTCACCCTTCCCTTCCCCAGGCTCACCTCCGGGCAGGTGGTAGAGGCTGCGTGGGACCGGAAGGAGCCGGCTGTGATGGGCGAGGGAGACGCTGGGGAAGGGCTGGTGGGCACTGGGGGCACTCGTGTGGCACTGGACACCGGCCGGCAGGGCGAGGACACCGGGGAGGCTATGCTGGGGTCCCCCCGCGCAGCGGCGGCAGCGGCGGCGGCGGCCGCCAGCACGTGGCGGTGTTGCAGTGGCGCGTGCTGGGCCGCAAGTTGCAGCTGCACGAACATCATGTGGTCGCCCACACGCAAGGCCAGTGTCAGCGGTGAGCGCCCCGACAGGAAGTCGCTGACCTGCAAGGAGAACAGCCCGTCAGCCCAGAGCCCCAGCCTGCGGTGCCCCCAGCCCGGCCCGGCCCCGTCCCCCCAAGCTATGACCTGGGGCCTCTCGCCGCCCCTCTCTGGGCTCTGGGGTCCCTGTCGGTGCCACGGACGCTTAAATAAAATGAATCTGTATTTCCGGAAGCCTCCTCCGCCAGCCCGGCCCGGCCCGGGCGCCGCTGGGGGCTGTGGGGACAGAGGCGGGTCAGACGGGGGCCTGCCCCTCCCTGGCCAACTCTGTAGGTTCTTGCGAGGGGAAACTGAGGCCAGAGGGGGCGGGGCCCAGCTGGCAGTCACTGACCTGAAAGAACTTTCACTTTGCCTTTCCGTCACCCTCACGGGTCCCTAGGTCCTCTCTGCCTGTGATTGGCAGGGGGCTCCATCTCAGCCCCCCCCCCAGCTAGTCATCAGGGCCAGCAAGTGGGTGGAATTCCTGGACAGAATTCTTCCGTCCTAACCTTTGCTTTCTCAAGATAAATATTTATCTGTCCTGGGCGGGGTGGAGGCCGAGGGGGCAGCAGCAAGGCTGCAGGAAGGGGCCCTGACCGCCCTGGGGCTGGAGTCTGGGAGGGCTCAACCTGCCCCAAGCACAGAAACCCTCAATCTGCCCCCATTCAGGGTGGGTATGGGTTAGTGAGATCTGACCCTGTCCTCGCTAAGCCCCCTGCTCTGGGTCCTGGCCAGGGCCCTGCTCTCCCCAGGGGCCGGGATGGGGGGGCGGAGGTTTCTGAGAAGTGACATAGGCCGGGATGACTCAGAACCGACCGCCTCCCAGCTCTCCCTCCCGGCTCTCCGCTGGCAGTGGCTGGCGTAACCTTCTTTGCTTGGGGCCCGTGGGGAGGAGGGGCAGGGAGGTGGGCAGGGTGAAGCCCCCACCCTGAGGCCCAGCCTGCCCGGCCCCCCTGCCCCAAGACAGCCTTTGCAGGAAGGGCCCGGCGTGGCTTCCCGAGAGCAGCTGGAGTCACCACCACCACCCGCCCTGCAACTTCCTCCCTGGGGAGGGCGAATGGGCGGGCATGACTCGGTGCCAGGCAGGGAAGCAACCCTGGGGAGCCCAGTGTCTCCGCCCAGCCTCCCCAACCCCAGCTTCTTCCTGACGCAGGCGCCCGGGGAGGAGGGTGTGAAGCAAACACGCCCTGGGCCCCCTGCCAACCGCAGCCCTCCAGTGTTGGGGAGATGGGCTCACACTCGTCCCAGGAAATCACCTGCGGCCCCCACCCTGGCTCAGGACCCCTGGCTCTGCCCTCATGCCACCGAGGCTGCCGCGGCCACCCCCACGGCAGACCACCCAGCTCCTGGGCCCCCATCCTGCCCCCTCGCCGCAGGGAGAGGGCAGGACTCTACAAGTCATTGGGAAGGGGGCGCAGGTCTCAGGGCTGGGGAGGCCTGGGAAGCTGGCCACCCCCTTGCCCGGGCAGGTGGCAGCCTTCGTCCCCCACCCTGGCAGCCGGCGTATTGCTGAGGCCTGTGTCACCCTCCTGGGAGGTGGCCAGGGCCCTTGTCTGAGGAAGGCTTGGCTAACGCCAAGAAAATGAGGAAAGGAGGAGGAAAAAAAAAGGCCGCAGCAAAACCGGGAACCGAGCGAGGGCCAGCCCCAGCCTCCCTCCTGGCCGCTTACTAAATATTTTCCTAACATCCTGTCTAGGCTACGCTGGCCTTAGGGCTGGGCGCCCCCACCCCCTCCCCTTTCGGGGTAGAGAACAAAGGCCAGAGAGAGGAGAAGGAGGGGGTGACAAGGTCCCCACCCTCTCACAATGGGGTCACAGAAGGCGGAAGGAGTGTCACCCAGGCTGCCGCCTCCAGCCCCCACAAGAAAAGTAAAAAAGGAGAAACTCTCTGGGGAAGCCACAGTGGCTGGCAGGGGGCGCGGGGGCAGGGGGGGCTCCTCAGCGGGGGCGGAAGGGGCTAGGGATGAAGGCCCGGGTGTGAGTGCCCCATGGGCCAAGGTCACCTCACAGGCAGTCTTGTGAAAGCCAGGTCCCCTTCCCCCAGGGCAGACACCGTGGGAAACAAAACCCTTTAGGTCAAGTGGTGAGTCTGGGGGGGGAGGAAGCGGGAGGCCAGGCCAGGCTGGCACCCAGGCAGGGTGGCGAGTCCCTTCCCGTCCCCCAGGGCCCCATCGGTGGCCAAGGCACCCTGCCCCCAGGGCGGCCCTGTTAGGAAGGGGCTGGCAAGGTCTTACCTGGGTCTCCGTGAGACTCTCCAGGGCTTGCATCACGGACTGCTCTGGCCTCGAGGCCTGAGACTACAAAGACAGAAGCAGGAAAGCGGCCTCAGTGTGGGGTTGGAATTGGGGGCTGAAGCGTGGGGTGGGGAGGCCCTGCTGGCTGGCGGGGAGGGGCCCCAAGTGGAATGTGTGGGGACAGGTGCCGAGGGAGGGGCTACTGCCTGTGTGCGGGCCTCGGGGGACACGCCGCCCCACGGACATTTACCATGAGGCCCGCTTCCACGGTGGGTACCAAGGTCAGCTTGCTGCCATCACCCACGCCGAACTCCTGCAGCTTCCCCGAACTGAGCCGGCTGGGGGAGGGGAAAGAAGGAAGAGCATGAGACTCCTCGGAGACGACACAGGGACGCGGAAGCAGAGGCCGCGGGGGAGGGCTGTGCTTGTGGGGGGAGAGACGGAGAAGTTCCCACCCCCACCCCTTCCCGGCTTCCAGATCCTGGGCTCTGAGCGCGTGCAGAGAGGGCTCCGTCTGGTGCCGGGAGCCCCCATCCTAGAGATTCCGACCTCCTCCCTCCAACGGAATCCCCGCCTTGGACTCTGGCACCCCCTCTGCACCCCAACAAGGCACTTTCTCCTTGTCTGGGCCCCAGTGTGCTCTGCTCTGTGCCGCCTTACCCAGCGCCCCAGGGCAACCCCTGCCTCCAGTTCCCTGACTCTAGCCCTGGCTCGTCTTTGTGGGCGCCACGGGTTTCAGCCCGAGGAGAGGCCCTGGGGGCTGCGCCGGGCCGGGCTCCCCCTCCTCCTCCTCCCTCCCTGGTGCAGGCCGCCGCCGCCGCGCAGACAAAGGAGACCCTCCCCCTCCGCCCCTCCCCCGCCGGGCCCCTCCGCTGGGATGGACACTGCGTGTCCCCGGAGGCCCTAGGGAGGGGAGGGCTCCGGGCCTGCAGGAGATTTAAATACCAGGGGGGAGGGGAGGCTGCGGGGAGCACTCCGAGGCGAGAACAAAGGGGGGAGAGAGACGCAAGTGGGGGGAGACAGCCAGACGCAGAGGAGGCCGCCGAGCAGATGCGGAAGCCGGCGCGGACGCAGGCGGGAGGGGGCGGCGGCGGCCCCCACGCCCGCAGCCGGGACCCCTGCGCCGCCCCGGGATTCCTGCCCGCCCCCGAGGGGGCCGCCGAAGCCCGGCCCGGGACACCCTCGCTGCCGCCTTTGTGCCGCGACCCCGGGCGGGGGAGGGGGCCGAGGCAGTCGAGGCCGAGCAGAGGGCGCCCGAGAGCGCGCGGCGCGCCCCCGCCCCCCGTCTGGCCGCCCCCTGCCTTCCCCGCGCGGCGCGCTCTTTGTTCCCGCCCGGGGGCCGGGGCCCGAGGGGGCGGCGGGCCGGGGGCGCGCGGTACCTACGTGTCTTTGTGGAGAAGCGCCAGGCGCTCCTTGGGCACTTTGAGGCGCTGGGACAGCCGCTTGCGCAGCCCCTCCACCGTCTCGTCGGGCGGCACGGCCAGGTCGTAGCGGGTGCCCGTGGTGCTGTGGATGGCGAGGCTCATGGGCGCCGCCTCGGCCGCTGGGCCCAGCTCGCAGGCGCCGCCGGGGGCCCCGCGCCGGCAGCTCCGGGCGCCGCCGGGCTGCGGCTCCATCCCCGGCGCGCGCTGGGGGCGCTGGGGCCGGTGGGAGCCGCCAATCCTCGCTGCGCCTCCGGGACAGGGGCGAGGGGCTCCCCGGATGCCGGGTCCTCCGGGCACTCGGGGACGCGGAACGGCGCGCGTCCTCCTCGAGAACGTCCCGGCCGCGGAACGCGGGACCGAAATCCACGATGCGAGTGGCGCTCCGGGGTCGCTCCGGCTCTTGGGGCGCCTTCCGGGGGTGGGGACGGCACTCGCTGCTCCTTTAAAGGGCGGCGGGCGCGACCGGGGCGCGACGCGGAGGAGGGTCCTGGGGAGGGGGCGCCGCTCGGCCGGTGGCGCTGGGTGCCGTCTGCCGCCCGGGTCGCGCTTCCCCTCGCGTCCCCTCCCTTAGCAACAGCCGCCGCCGCCGCCGCTCGGAGGATCTGGGGGTGAAAGTAACAAGAAAAAAAAAGTTATAATGTATCAACGTTCCAGGGGGCGGGGCCGCCGCCCCCTCCCATTCACTACTTACTCCGCCGGCCCCGCGCCGGCCAATCGCCGCGCGCCGAGCGCCCAGTCGGCCGCGAGCCCGAGCCAATGGGAGCCGCCGCGGCACCGCCCCACGTGGCAGCCGGGCCCGCCCCTCGCCCCGCCCCCGGCGCCCGGACGACCAAGGGGAGCGAGGCGGGGGCGGGGCTGGCGCCTCTCTGAGCCCGCCCCCGCCCCGCCCCGCCCGCGCCCGCAGCCATTCATAAGCGCCGGGAGCCCGCAACAAAGGGCGGGCGGGCCCCGGGGGGCGCGGGACCCCGGCCCCGAGACGGGCCTCGTCCCCTTGGCGACCCCCGGTGAGCGGTCTGGGAGCGGGAGGGGGCGCGGGCCATTGTTCCCGGCGCCAGGAGGGGCAGGAAGTCGTGGGGCCGCCCCGCCGCGTCCGTCCGGGAAGAGCCGCGAGCGGAAGCGGGAGCGCGAAGTCCGCGCCTCGTGGCCGGGGTCCCGGCGGGGACGCTCCGGCTGCGGCCCCCGGGGCGGGCGTGGGGGAGTGGGGACGGGGTTGGGGCGGGGTGCCCGCACCGCGGTGACGTGGCTGGGTGGCTGCTGCCGGGGGCCCCGCGCGCCCAGCCCCCGGCCCGGGCAGAGCCCGTTTCCCGAGGCGCGCCCGCCCGAGCCGTGACGTGACGCGGCGTCCCCGGCTGCGCCCGCGCGCGCTCGGGATGCGGTGAGTCAGCAGCTCGGGTGCGCCCTCTGCCGTGCCCGCCCGGGAGCGCCGCCCGGAGTCCCGGGGAGGGGGCGCTGCGCTGCCCCGGGCAGGGGAGGAGGACGGCGGGGCTGCGCGCGGGGGAGGAACCCCGATCGGGAACGAAAGACTAAGTCGGGAGACCGGGACCGCGTGGCTGGGAAACGGAGGCGGAACGGCAGCCAGTTCAAGGTCACTCGCGGGGAAGGGGGAGTGCCCCGGGGGGCGGGGCGGGGGCTGAGGTCCGGCCAGGGCGGCGCTGGCTGTGCGGGGCCCCTCCCACCCCGCACCCCGGGGGGCTTCCCAGGACCAAGGGCACCCCGAACCCCGCCTGTCCCAAGAACAAAGAAAAGTGCGGACATCCCGAGCCGTCTAGAGTGGAGACCCTTCCTCGCCCCGCAGGTCCCGCCCCCCACTCACCGGGCACGGCCGGTCCTGGACCCCAAGTCCTGCGAATACACTCGTCTGGAGTCGAAAGCGCGCTGGCCCGGCCGGTCTGGGCCGAGCGGGCGGCCCCCAGCCTTTATCCGCGCCGCCTTCCCTCGGGGTGGAGTTTGGGCGGGCAGGGGGCGGGGGGCAGGGGGCGGGGGACCGGGCGGGCGGTGACGCAGACTGGCCCCCGCCCCTGCCTGCCGGCCGGGGCCCTGGGGCACCTTGGCAGCCGAGCCACCCTGTACCCAGGCTTCGTGCAGTTCATGGGTGGACGCCCCTTGAATGCTTGGAGACAAGGGTCTCAGCCTGCCTTCTGCGGGCCCGGATGCACCCTGAATCGTCACCTGGACAGAGTTTGGGGGTGTACGGTGCGGCTCTCTGCCCCGCCCCCTTCCTGCCACCCCAGGCCCGGTGTTTCCGCCTGGAGGCCCCAGCGTGGGGGGGACGGGAAGAGGGGCCTGAGTCAGCGGCCGTCGTCCAGGAAAACAGGCTGGAGTCACCTGCCGTGGAGTGGGGGTGCCCGGGCCAGCCCTGGCCTCCTGCATCTGTCAATGGTGACCTCAGAGGGCATTTATGGAGCGATTAGCCAGTGCCAGGCCTGCCTTGTGCCCAGCCAGTCACCATCCGGCTATGCTGTGACCTCGGGAGGTAACTGGCCTCTCCCAGCCTCAGTTTCTCCACGGTGCGTGGGCATGTAGTGAGAGGATGCAGCAGGCTCACGCTGGGACCATCGCCCCCTGTTAATGCAGGACATGGACTCATACCCAGCCTTTGGGATGGGCATTACCCCCACTTTACAGATGAAGAAACTGAGGCACAGCCAATGAGACAAAAATGTGAGGTGTATCTTACCTTTTCGGTAGTGGCTTTTTGAGGGTGTCCCCGTTGGGCTGGCCCCTGTCCTGCCCCTCTGTCCAGAGAAGGGGACCCCATCCCTACTGAAGCACCTCCTGTCCACTTATCTGGCTCCTCCCTTTATCTGGCCTGACCACCTCCACCCCCACCCTGGCCATGGGCACCCCTCCCAGGACGGCACTCCTCCCCACCCTGACAGGCACACCCAGCCCCGCAGGGTCAGGGCTAGGCCAGAGAGGGAGAGGCTGGGAGAACCCTTGGAAGGGGGTCACAGGGACTGAGATTTGAATGAGTAGGAGCTTGTCACATAAAAAAGATGATGCCGCCGGGCGCGGTGGCTCACGCCTATAATCCCAGCACTTTGGGAGGCTGAGGCGGGTGGATCACGAGGTCAAGAGATCGAGACCATCCTGGTCAACATGGTGAAACCCCGTCTCTACTAAAAATACAAAAAACATTAGCTGGGCATGGTGGCGCGTGCCTGTAATCCCAGCTACTCGGGAGGCTGAGGCAGGAGAATTGCCTGAACCCAGGAGGCGGAGGTTGCGGTGAGCCGAGATCGTGCCATTGCACTCCAGCCTGGGTAACAAGAGCAAAACTCCGTCTCAAAAAAAAAAAAAAAAGATGATGCCAAGGGTCATGGTGGCTCACGCCTGTAATCCCAGCACTCTGGGAGGCCGACGTGGGTGGGTCACGAGGTGAGGAGATCAAGACCCTACTGGCTAACATGGTGAAAACCCATCTCTACTAAAAGTACAAGTATTGGCTGGGCATGGTGGCGCGCACCTGTAGTCCCAGCTACTTGGGAGGCTGAGTCAGGCAAACTGCTTGAACCCGGGAGGCGGAGGTTGCAGTGAGCTGAGATGGAGCCACTGCACTCCAGCCTGGGACAGAAAAAGACTGTCTCAAAACAAACAAAAATCAACCAAACAAAAAAGATGATGCTCCCAAAGTGGATTAATGGGGCCTGGATGAGGGGCTGGGCCCCGTGTGGGACCTGCAGGGCCAGGCTCATTTTGCTTCCAATAGCAGCAGAGGTGGTGGAAGGGGCTTTGGGCTGGCACTGGATGGGCAATCCTGGCAGGGCATTGGGGTCCTCTGAGTGGCCAGCAGCCACTTCCCTCCCTGCCTCTCATGTGTGGGGGTGGCAGTGGCCTGGGGGTGACCCTGGGGTTAGCAGAGCTCTGCCACCTGGACACTGTCACCTCAGTCTGGTCAGGACTGGAATAGGATGGGTTGTGGGGACATACCGGGCTCCAGGGGGGCCGTTATGTGGCCCTTTGGGGACCAGATGCCCAGAGTCAGTCTAAACTAATAAACATGCTAAAACGCTTCCCCGCCAGTTCCCACACTTGGCATCCCCGTGGTTGAGTGGGTGGTTTCTGGGTGTGATGGGGACAAACCCTGTACTCCGTCCTGCCCACTGAGCCTGGGGCTGCCCTCGCGGAAGGGCCTTGACCGCCTGGGTCCTGGCCCCACCCTGGCTGCCTCCTGCCCGGGGACACATCCAGCCAGCACGGGCTGTTCCCTCAGGGTCAGGTGTTCGGGTGACCTGAGGCCTGGCTCCAAGGCTCACACCTCCCTGGTGGTGGGGGCAGGGGGTCCCCGGTGTGGGTGCTGCTGGCCCAAGCCAGGAGCAGGCGGCTTAGTGAGCAGCTCCTGCTGGGTCCCTGCCAAGCCCCAGCTGTGCCCTTGGTCTTATTTATAGGGTCCTGGTGGCCTGGCAGGAACTCCAAGACCTGGGCCAGGAGCCGAGGGACGGGGAGGGTGGGGCCTGGTCAGAGGCTGCTCCTGTGACCTGGTGGCTGGCACAGCCTTCCCTGGGCTGGGGGTTCCGGGAGAAGTGGGGGACTTGTCACTCGTGCCCTGAAGCCCGGGTAGTGCGGGAGCCAGGCAGGGGACTCTGGACCGTCTCAGAATACCTGACCGGCAGCCCCAGCACACCTGGAGGCCCCCCAATGGCACCTAGCCTCAAGTGCAGCCATGGTGAGTCACCAACGTGGGACGGTGACCTGGGAGTGAGCTGCCTGTCCGTGCTGACTGGCCCTAGGCTGGCCTCTCTGTCACTATCCCAGCTCCAGTGACACAGGCAGGCCCACTCCACTCCGCAGGGCCCAGTCCCAAGGAAGGAGGTCAGGAGACCCCGGCCCCAGCCGCCCGCACACCCCCTGGAGCTGTCGCCCACCCCCTGGGGTTGCGGCAGGGAGGAGTGGCAGGCCCAGGAGGGATAGTGCCAGGGAGCCACCCCCTCCTAGGCCCGCCCCACTCCATCTGGGGCCAACCCAGAAGCCTAGGTGCCCACGGAGGTGCCAAAAACATTGCAGATTCAGCACCCTGCCAGGCAGGGCCACCCACATGATGGGCAGGCACAGGGCGGGGCCAGCGTGGGAGCGGGTGGGGCCCGCCTCTTCCCAGGGGCTGGTAGGTGGAGCCAAGGGCCTGTAGGGCTTAGGGTCAAGGCTCCAAGCCTGGAGACCAGGCACTTGGCAGAGGTGACAGCAGTGGGGACACTCCTCCTGCCTGAGGCCCTCATCACCCTCCCCACCATCATGGGTTGAAGGTCAGCACCCTGCCTGCCCAGCAGGACCCACCCACTCAAGCCTGTTTCCCAAGGACCTCCAGGTGCCCCAAGAGGCAGAGTCCAGGGGAGCTCAAAGGCCTTATTTCCAGGGGACATGCAGGATGTGGGCAGAGGCCTGGGATGGTCCTGGCCTCACCAGGCAGGTGTAGTGACAAGAGCCGTGCACACAGTCAGGCTTCCTGCACTTTAATCGGGCAGGGGCTGGGGCAGCTCATCCAGGGAGGGAGCTCCGAAGTGCAGGTCTTGGCGGCTGGCTCTGGAGGGCAGAGGGGTGGTATGCGGACGTCAGGCTGCGGGCATCTTGAGAGGCGTAAGGAGAGCCCCACGGGTGACAGGCGCAGCCCAAAGCTCAGGAGGAGCATTTCCGTCCCAGTCTCCAGAGCTTTAAACACAGGCAGGGCCTGGGGCCCAGGCAGAAGCCTGCACCGCCCTCTGGTGGCCTCCTTGGCAGTTGTGGCTTTCCAGGGTGGCCAGGACCCCAGGAGCTGGCCAGGCCCACCCGGCACCCCTGCCCAGCCCCCAGCCAGGCCTCCGGGCACCAGACACACACCGTCTACTCCAAGGCCTTCACCAGGGCCTCATTGGCCTCAATTCGGATCTGGATTTCGGCCCGCGTGGCCTCGTCAGCCGCCCCCGACAGCTCCGCCTGGGCCTTCTCCAAGTTCACCTTGGCTGCCTGCAGGGGGTTGAGGGATGGTGAGGGCCAAGCAGGGACCCCAGCCTGGCTCTTGGTCCCCCAGCACTCCCTCCCCCAAAGCCTGGACAGCTCCCGCCTGCTCAGCATCAGGTACCCCCTGACACTCACCCCCAGGTCCAGCATGTCCAGAGTCACTGCTTCTTCGGCCAATAACTGCACGGAAGAGTCGGCGTTCACCGTGATGGAGCCGCTGCTCACTGTGGGAGTGGGAGACGGAAGGCGTGAGACCCCACATGGCCGGACAGCTGCAGGGACTCGCGTGGTCAAGCCCAGAGCTCCCTGTGAACCAGGTGCTCCACAAACACCCAAGTCTGTGTCCTGAGTGTGCCAAAAGGCAGTTCCACAGGACCTGCCCAACACGGCAGACAACTTCTAGAGAAGAACAAAAAAAGGGGTCCTAAGAAAGGACTAGAAGCTGGAGGGAGCCCAAGGACTGATGTGGGACCAGGGACTCCCAAAAGCACTGCCTGGGGCCAGAGGCCCTCCGTCTGACCCACCACCCATGGGCTGTGCTGAGTTCAAACCGGGCTCTGCCACTGGGCAGTGATGCTGAGAACTGCTTTTTTCCTACACAAATGACCTTCCTCCCCTAATCTGACTGGCCCTCCCACCACAGCTTTTGGAGGGCTTTGACACAGGGTTTCACTCTCGTTGCCCAGGCTGAGGTGCAGTGGCGTGATCTTGGTTCACTGCAGCCTTGACTTCCCCGGCTGAAGCCGTATTCTTGCCACCGCCTCCCAAGCAGCTGGGCCTACAGGTGTGCAGCACCACAGCCCGCTACATTTGTAGACGCGGGATTTCACCATGCTGTCCAGGCTAATCTCACACTCTCCCACCACGGCCTTCCAAAGTGCTAGGATTACAGGTGTGAGCCACTGCACCCAGCCCAACATGCTTTCTTTTTTTTCTTTTGAGATGGAGTCTCACTTTGTCACCCAAGGCTGGAATGCAATAGCGCAATCTCAGCTCACTGCAACCTCCGCCTCCAGGTTCAAATGATTCTCTTCCCTCGGCCTCCTGAGTAGCTGGAATTCCAGGCGCGCACCACCACACCAGACTAGTTTTCCATATTTTTAGTACAGATGCGATTACATGTTGGCCAGGCTGGTCTCGGAGCTCCTGACCTCAGGTGATCTACCCGCCTTGGTGTCCCAGAGTGCTGGGATTACAGGCGTGAGCCACCGCGCCCGGCCTCAGCTGCAGCCCTCCACCGGACTCACCAAAGTACTTGGAGGTGGTGCCGTCCTCCGCATGCACCACGACCAGCCCAGGCCGCAGGACCTGCAGCGTGGGCACGTGGGCCGCCAGGATGCCGAAGGCCCCGGTCAGCGTGGGCACGTCCACCTGCCGGACGTTGGCACCGTTGAAGAACACCTACAGGGAACAGCGTGGTGAATGACGGCTGGGCAGGCCGGCCCCGCGGCCACCCGGGACTCCGCCTGTCCCGCTGAGAAATGGGTCAAGGCAGGACCCGGCGCCGAGGTGGGCACTCAGCCCAGCGCGGCAATCCGAGGTTGCGGCTTTGGTCCTCAAGCGTTGCGCCTCACTTTACTGATCCGCGAAATGGGAATGCAACGAGCCGGCGACACCCAGGCCGGAGCCAGGGAGGTCGAGGAGGGCACCCAGGAGGCGCTTATCTCGGGGAGGTGCCCGCGACGAGGGCAGCGCGGGGCTCCGGCCGCACTGGCAGGGCCGAGGGTGCAGGGCTGAGCGGCCTCCGCTTCAGGGACGCGCGGGTCCGGGGACCCAGAAGCAGAGACGGCGCCCTGGGGGTGGGGCATGGACTCCGGGGGCGGCGGACACGGAGGGTCCCGACCCGCAGCGCCCGAACCTGCGTGGGGGAGGCGAAGGTGAAGGACATCTGGCCGGGGCCGGCGGCGGCGGCCGGGGCGGCGGCGGCCTCGGCGTAAGCACGGGCCTGGCGGACGAGGCGGACAAGTCCCGGGCGGCGGAGCAGCGCGGCGGGCAGCATGGCAGCGGCGGACGGCTGACTCCGGCACGGCACCGGCGGCCCGGAGGGTGACGAGGACGACGCGCAGGGACTGCTGGGAGCAGGCGTCCCGGCGAGAGCGCACGCGCGACATGGGACTCCCGGCAGCGCGCGCGCGCGACGCCGTAGACGTTGACGGCGCACCAACGGGTCGCGGCGCATTCTGGGGGTCGTAGTTCTGTTCCGGCCCCAGCGCTGGGAGAAACTGAGGGGTCAGCTGAGGGCGGTGAGACGGTTCTCGGAGGTGGAGCGAAGTAAAACGAGCTTCCGTGAAATTCAAAATTCGGCGGCGTGGTGGCGCACGCCTGTAATCCCGGAGCTTTGGGAGGCTGGGGCCACAGGATCACTTGAAGCCAGGAGTTGGAAACCAGCCTGGGCAACATAGTGCAGACCCCCGCCCCCGCGCCGCCTGTACGAAAAATAAAAATAAAAAAAAAGGCCGGGCGCGGTGGCTCACGCCTGTCATCCCAGCACTTTGGGAGGCCGAGGCGGGTGGATCACGAG
>NW_022437017.1:10056703-10067448 GCF_009761245.1 Sapajus apella
AAAAATTAGCCGGGCGTGGTGGCGCGCGCCTGTAGTCCCAGCTACTCCGGAGGCTGATGCAGGAGCATCGCTGGATCCCGGGAGGTGGAGCCTGCGGTGAACCGAGATCGCGCTACTACACTTCCAGCCTGGGTGACGGAGTGAGACTCTGCCTCTTAAAAAAAAAAAAAAAAAAGGTGGCAGGGGCAGGTGGTGACAAGTAAAAGCCGAGTAAGAGCAGGACGGCTGAGGCTGGGAGGCGGCAGGTGCAGCTGTTCTAGGGAACGGCGACCGCGACTTGGGGCGCAGCGCGGGCAGGCGCGAGGGCGGCGCGGGAGGCCTCCCGGGGGACCCCGGCCCCCGGCGCGCTGCTCCCCGGCGCCGGCAGAGGGCGCTCCGCGTTCGGAGATGCGCCCGCCGCGCCCCCCACCTCCCGCCCGGCCCTCGCCCCCACGCGCCGCTGACGCAGGAGCGCGTGCGCGGGCGGCTCGGGGCTTCGCTGCCGTCAGCCAGCGGCCTGCGCAGCCTCGCTCGTGGCCATGACGTCACCGCCCCGCCCCCGCGCTCACGCAGGTTCGCGGCACCCGGCCGGCCCCCAGCCCCCCTCCCGAGGATCCGGGAAAACGCGGAGTCGGGGATGGCGGGGGCTGGGGGCTCGGGCTCCCTGGTTAGGGCCTTGAGCCTGGCGCAGTGGGCTGGACCCCAGGGGTGCAGGGAACAGGAGCGGGACTGGGGCTGTGACTTTACAGGGCTGCAGCCAGGGAGACCCAGTACCTCCTGCTGTGGGGAATCTGACACCATCCGTGGCTCCCCACACCCGGAGGCTGCACCCTCGCCCCCTTCCCGGGTTCAGGCCAGCGCCGGTGCCCCTGTCCCCTGGAATCCGGGCACCTGAAGGAGGCCCCGCTGGTCCGACTCTGGATGAAGGCTTGGGTCTGCTCCCCGAGCCAGCGCTGTGAGGGTCACTTGGGGCCTGGGCGTTCTGGCCCTGGCTCGGGGGTGCAGAGGGAAGCCCTGCTCACTTTTCTAGGTGTGACCTGCAAACACCACATCCGCTCCTGGCACTCAGGACCCCATATCCAGCTGCTGCTGCAGGAAACTGGGAGGCCTGATAGACTCATTCTCACTCGTGGGACCTCTTCGCTCCAATCCCTACTTCCAGGGTAGCCCACAGCCGAGCGCACCACCATTAACTCCAGCCCCAAACCTGGGGTTCCTCTGGAATTCTGGCTTGTCCGCTCAGCATGGCCCCTGCACCCATCATCTCTGGCCTAGCTGGCCCCAGCCTCACCCCCACACCCCCGTTTAGTACCGGTACCTTTTCTTCACACAGCCACAGGGAGTCTTCATTAAAAATCTGAAACCTGGTGGGGTTTGGGTGCTCACGCCTGTAGTCCCAACAATGGGAGACTGAGGCAGGAGAATCTCCTGAGCCTCGGAGTTTGAGACGAGCCGGGAGAACATAGCAAGACTGCATCTCTACAAAAAATACAAAAGTTAGCTGGGCATGTTGGCCCACGCCTGCAGTCCCAGCTATTTTCCGGGCTGCGGCGGGAAAATCGCTTAAATCCCCGAGCAGGGAACAAGATAGCTTCCCTGCTTCCTGCACAGGCGGTGACCTGCAAACTTTTCTGCCTGCAGACCTTTGCACATGCAATTCCCATTTGCATGACGGCCAGTTTCCCTGGGGCTGCCCCTCTGCCTGGAGGGCCAGCCGCGCCCCCAAGCTCACAGCAGAGTGAGTGGGGACCCCACAGTACACAGGAACAGGCAAGGCGTGGGGCCTCGGAGAGACACAGCAAAGGAGGGGGGCGGGCCGCGGGCTGGGGGCCAAGAGCAGGAACGCCGAGACTGTGACGCTGCGGAAGGAGGTGAAGGAAACCGGGGTGAATCTTTGACTGCATGGACAAGGCCTGGGTACCGGGTACCTGGAAGGGCAGAGGCGTGGAGGCTGAGCTGGGCCTGCCGCGTCCCGGAGCGGTGTCAGCCTTTTTGGGGATGAGAAAGAGGAGGCGCTGTGGGGTGTTAGGCGAGGGCCCAGCGGGGCTGGGGTGGCGTTCAGAGCAGGCTGCTGGCAGGTGTGCGGCCTGAGTATCTGAAGGGTGAGGCTCGATGGTCTGAGAGGGAGAAGCTGGGGCAGCCTTGGGACTTGGGTTTCTGCTGGTGTCGTTCTGATGTTACCCCAGAGAACCAGGCCTCTGTGGGTGCACGTTTGGGCCCCCATGGGCTCTGTTCAGCTTTGAGCCGGTCTGTGATCGCTGTCACCCAGGGGATGGGTCAGAGGAGCATGGCGAGCCCTCCACATTGCCAGAGGGGAGAAGCAGGCGGGGGCGCCTGTGCCCTGGGACCCTGGGCTGCAAGCCGAACGGGGCAGTTGTGCTCGAGGGGCCCTGGCTGTGCCGCCCCGGAACCCCCACGGACCAAGCGACGTGACCGGGGAGTCCATGCATCCCCGGACCCCACCCCCTCCCGCACACGCGGCGCACCTCGGGCTTTAGGGAGTCGTGCATTCCAGGACACCCCAAGCTGCGTCCCTGGGACCGTCCCCGACCTCAGGACCGGGTGAGGTGAGTCGTGCGGGGGGGCCGGGGGCGGGGCTCGGCCGCCGCGGCGGGTGCGGGGGGCGGCTCCGCGTGCGGAGTGGGCGCGCAGGAGCGCAGGCTCCGCCCCCCGCCCCCGCCGGAAGGGAAGGGGAGGCGGGGGCCGGCGCGGAGCCAGCCAGACCCAGCGGCGAGCGCAGCGGGGGCGGCCGGCCGGGGACCGGGCAGCACCGGGCGCGCGGAGCGGGCGCGCCGCCAACGCGGTCACGTGCGCGGCCCCTCCTCTCGCGCCGGCCTCCCCCGCGCCGAGCTCTCCATTCATAAATTCTCCGTCTGCTCCGCGGCCACCGGGCGCCGGAGCCAGCCGGGAGCGCCGCGCAGCCGCCCGCCTGCCCGCCGCCCATGGGCCGCGCGTCCCGGCGCTGAGGTAGGCGCGGCGGGCTCGGGGCTGCGGGGGACGGACAGGGGCGGGCCGGGGATCGCGGCCGGCTTGGGGCTCGCCCGGGGTCTGGACCACCGGCCGTTCCCCGCGCGGCTGCGCGGCTGGAGGGAGGGCGCGGAGGAGTCCCGCGGGCGTGGGGACCAGGCTGCGGGCCTTGCGGCCGCCACCCGACTATCTGGAGACGGACCCCCGCCTAGGCCCCACCCCGACCTCAGTTTCCCCCGGTGAGTCGGAGCAGGGCGATGGCGTCTCGACCTCGCGGCGGAGCCCTGGCGTCGGGTCCCTGCCTCCCTCGTTCGCCATCCCCGCCCCTCGGCCGGCTCGGGGACGCGGTGCTGCCCAGTGGGGAACCTCCGCCCTCGGCTCCCGCAGCCGCCTCCGCCAGGAGCCCCGCTCTTCCCCTCGGCCCCCTGCCATCTTCGCTGGCCTCGGGTCCCCATCCTGCGCCTGTGCCCCACCCCCTCCAGCCTGAACTCATTTCCCGACCTACATATGCTGCCCCTTCCCCCAATACCAAGGCTCCGGCAGCCGGTGACCCGGAGCGCTGAGGACAGTGGCGCCCGCTGGGAGCCTGCCCGGCTTTGGGCCTCAGTTTTCCCGCTGTCGCGCGTGGGCGGAAGCCCGGGAGGGGCTCGGGCGGCCGCCGCCTGTGCTCTCTGGCTCCAGGAGAGGCCTCGTGCATGCGGTGCCGACCTAGGGCCGCCAGGGATCCCGGCGCCAGCCCCGGCCCCCTGCGATTCCCGGACCTTCCCGCCCGGCTGCGCGGCGCAATGTCCAGGCAGCTCCTTTTCCTGGTGCCGCGCCCCGCCTCAGTTTCCCCCAAGCGTAAGGCGTACTAGAGGCGGCCGGAGAGGCCCAGGGATGCTGGGCACGGCGGGGTGGCGGCCGCGGCCATCTTGCGGCTCCGCGCCCGCCCCCCACCAGGCCGCCGCCCCCGCGCCCCCCCCCCCCCCCTCCTTGGCAACCCGCCCCCCCCCCCCAGCCGCGGCCTGCTCCGTGGTCGCCATGGGAACCAGCTTCTCCGGGGCTGGAAACAGATGCGCCTCCTTTGTCCCTTGCACTCCCACCAGTGCTCAGCACCGGGGGACCTCCGCCTCCCGGAGTCGTGACCTGTGCCCAGCCGCTGTGCCCTCCCCCGCGCGGGACGGCGGGAGGGCTCCCACTACAAACCATGACCCAGTGGGCCAAGGCAGGGTGTAGCTGCACTTCTTGGGGCCGGGGTGGTCGCCTGCCCCCGCGAATGTGGCCTGACAGGGCGCCTGGGGTCCCTCCCGAGCCCGAGGCTCGGCCTCGGTGTCTCCATTCTTCGGAGAAGTGCTTGCCCTTCTCGGTGCGGAGCTCCGGAGCCTGGCGCTGCCTTGCAGGACAGGCCGCACCGGCTGTGTGCAGTTGCGATGGACACAGGCACACCCTCAGAGGCCGGGGCCGCCTCCCCTGCCGGGGGGATGGCACATGGAGGTCCAGAGAGAGCCCCCTGGACTCGCCGGGCGGAGCCAAGCCGGGTGGAGGCGGCCTCTCCATGAGTCACTGCCCCCTGTGTGGGTTCCTGCTCCCGCAGGGAAGACCCGGCTCGTTTGCAGTGGCTCCTGCAGGAGAAGTAGGCCTAGCTGGAGCTGACCAGGCCTCCTCCCCACAGGGCCGTCCTTCCCAGCTCAGAATGCAGCCCACAGCCACCATGGCCACAGCCGCTGCCACCACCACCTCTGCCACGGTAGCCCTCACAACGTCGTGGGACAACAGCACTGGACGCCCCACGGTGGGTGCAGGGGACGGATGGGCAGGAGGGGTGGGAGGTCGTTCAGGCCAGCAGCACCTGACCCCCCTGCACGCTCACAGGCAGAGCCAGACCCTATCCTGGACAACTACGTGCTGCTGGTGGTGGTGATGTCGCTGTTTGTGGGGGGCACGCTGGTGGTGCTGTCCGGCGTCCTGCTTCTCTGCAAGCGCTGCTGGGACGTCCACCAGCGCCTCAACAGGTGCGAGGCCCCCACCTCGGCTGGGCTGGTGCATGGTGGGTGTGGGTGCCACCCGGGTGGGGAGGGGGCCTACCTCACTGGCTTTTGAGCCGCAGAGTGGTCAATGCCTCTGGAGACGGGATCATGCACAGGGCCTTGGCATGGGGCAGAGAGCCCAGACCCACTGCGGCTGTCTGGACCCTCGGTGCCACTGGGCTCTCCTGATGTCCCTCCCAGGGCCATTGAGGAAGCAGAGAAGACCACCACCACCTACCTGGACAATGGGACCCACCCCGCCCAAGGTGAGGCACTGGCCAGCCCGGCCTTGCACCCATTTGTCCATCCGCCCCTCAGCCACCCGCCGCCCCCTCGGGCTGCCTGACCGTCTGTGTCTGTCTGTCTCCCCCACCAGACTGGGCGCAGCTCGATTCCGACTCATCTCTGTTTCCTTAACACCCAGGCGTAGGTGGGCCCAGGCGCGTGCTGAGCGAGTGAGTGTGTGAGCGGATGAACGAGTGCCCCTCGCCCCGCCCCCCGGCCGCCGGCGCGCGGCCCCAGCCCTCCCCGCCCCACCCTGCCGAGCATCCCTCCCGGGACCAGGCGCCTGGCACGGCCCACCTGGGGCCCACCCTCTCTTGCCTTTCCATGCAGACCCTTACTTCCGGGGGGAAGACCCCGAGGGCCAGGATGCGGAGACGGAGCGCTTCCTGTCCACCAGCTCCACGGGCCGCCGGGTCTCCTTCAATGAGGCAGCACTGTTTGAGCAGAGCCGCAAGACACAGGACAAGGGCCGCCGGTAAGTGGGGCAGGAGCCCAGGGCGTGTCTGAGGTCACCGGTGCTTGGGAGCGGGGAGGAGCTAGGCACAGACGCTTCAGGGACCAAGGCAGAGGCCCCTGGGCTGGGACCATGGGGTGGGGTGCTCAGCCTGGTGCTCCCACTTTCCCTGCCCCTGCCCAGGCTGGTAGGGTGGACAGCAGAGCTTGGCACGTGGGGCATCAGGCATAGGAGGTGGGCAGGTACTGATGACCAGGTGCTGTCGCAGGTACACGCTGACGGAAGGGGACTTCCACCACCTGAAGAATGCCCGACTCACCCACCTGCATCTGCCGCCCCTCAAGATTGTCACCATCCATGAGTGTGACTCTGGAGAGGCCAGCTCGGCCGCCCTGCCCCACCCAGCCACCTCTCCCAAGGCCACCTTGGCCATTTTCCAGGTGAGCCTATGGCAGCAGCCAGCAAAGTTCCTGGGGTAGGGGGGCAGCCCCAGGGACTCCCAGAGCCCCATGCTCTTCCCCACTCTCTTTCTGGGTGGCCCTCATCTTGGGATGGTCGGGGGTGCCCAGTGGGGTGGCGCAGGGAAGTGGTGGAGCCCAGCATGCCCCTCACCCACCATGCTCTTTGATCTGTCACTGCTTCCTCCCCCACCTGGCTCTGTCCCACAGCCCCCGGGGAAGGCCCTCACGGGCCGCTCCGTGGGCCCCAGCTCCGCCCTGCCAGGTGACCCCTACAACTCAGCCGCGGGCGCCACTGACTTCGCAGAGATCAGCCCCTTGGCATCTAGCGACTCTGGGGAAGGCACCTCGGTGAGGGCCCCTGCGTGTCCCCCACGGTGTCCACAGCCTGGGAGGCTGCTTCCCCTCCCTTGCCCTGATCCCAAAGATCAGCTCATCACCTCCCACCCACCAGGGCCCTCCTTGGCCTGCTGGGTAACCACACAAAGGAGAAAAAGCCGGCCACACACTGGACACAGGCGTGTACTCAAACATGCAGGGGCATCCCATGCTCCCACCTCATTTCAGACTCCCCAGGCACTGGAGATGGTGCACCACCCCTGCCCTCCCTCACCTGCAGCCCAGGGCATGGGTGAGAGGGCTCCTAGACACACACCTCCCCACCTCTGCAAACCACACGTCCAGGGACCTTCCCCAGAGGGGAGAGCCCTAGAGTAGCCCACCCAGCCGCTAAGACCCCCTCCTCCCGCCTCTGCCCCTCTCTGAGCAGGTCCCCATCTCCATCCCAGTGATGGGGGGCCGTTGGGACTGTCTCCCAGGCCTAGGACCATTTGGGGCCGGCACGCGGGGCCAGAGAGAGGTCTTCTAGCCTGAGTGCCATCTCTGTTTCCTGCCAGTTGGATGCGGATACCAGGAGCACAAAGGCTGGAGGGCCTGGGGCTGCAGCAGAGCCTGGGGAGGCAGGCCCAGGCTCTGGGGCGGGCACCGTGCTGCAGTTCTTCACCCGCCTGCGCCGCCATGCCAGCCTGGACGGGGCCAGCCCCTACTTCAAGGTCAAGAAGTGGAAGCTAGAGCCCAGCCATCGGGCAGCCAGTCTGGACACAAGAGGTAAGCTGCAGCACCTAGTGGAGAGCGGCCCTGTCACGCTTGGTGGTGGCTGCCCTGGACAGCCAGGAGCAGGAGGTTGTGGCCCAGGGCTGCCTTATCTGGAGTCTGGGTGCAGAGCTGGGCCCTGCCCAGTCTGCCAGCCGACATCCTGCTTGAGGTTCTTTGGGTGGTGGGAGGGCTGTGTGTGCAGGCGGCCTGGGCCAGACCACCCCCTAGCTCTGCCCTGTGCCCGTGAGTTTTCTGTGCCCCCGCTGCTCTGGAGTCATTGTGGCATCCAGAACAAGGTGGTAAAGTAGGGTTTTAGGGGGCCACCTGCTCACTGTGGAGCCCAGAGGGCAGGGCCTGCAGCCTGCATCCTCTCCCGGCCATGCTGGGCTCTCATCCTGATGCCTGGGGGTGAGAGTGGAAGGCGGGTTCTCCAGGGGTCCCTTCCTCACCTGCTGGCCACAGCATCCCTCCAGCGGCTGTGTGACCTCGGCCAAGGCCCTCTGCCCGTCTGGGCTCTGGCTTTCTCAGACATAAAGCAACAGAGTTGGACTGGGCCAGGGGTCAGCAAACATTTCCCGTCAGCCCTGGGATGGTGGTTTTCATGGTGCGGTGGTCAGACAGGCTGTTTTGACGACTTGGGGCTGCCGTGGTGGCGAGGAGGCAGTCAGAGGCACTGTGGCACACGGCTCGCAGAAGCAGGTGGCGGGCGGATTCGCCCTCTGGGCTGTATCGCACAGACCCCTGGACTAGTTGACAGGAGCCCTTCAATTCTGCAAGCTCCGGGTCACACGGGGTTCTGGACACAGGGCTGCCTTATCTGGAGTTAAGGCAGGAGCGTGCGCGGGGAGCAGAAGGGTCCGGTCTGTGGCGCTGGCAGCAGGCACCATCCCTGCTCAGCAGGTTTAGCAGAGCTAGGGCAGCCTGGAGGGGCCGGGACCCTGCTCTGCCCTGTGGAGGGGGTGGCACTTCCTGTCAGGTGAGACAGGGACAGGGGACAAGTACTGTTCTCAGAAAGTGGGAGACCCCGTGATGGGGCCTGGCTCCAGCCAGCAGGAGGGGGTGAGCTCTCCCGGCCCCCATCCCAAAGGTAGCTAGCAGCCAGGGAAGGGACAGCTACCTCTGGCTGCACAGTTCCCGCTGAGAGAATGCAGATCCCGAGATGACTGGGGCCATGCTTGTGATTAGGGTCCAGTGTCTGCAGCACAGCCCAGAAGCTGTTTGCTGAGTGACTGCCTCCCTGCCCTTGGGGCCTGCCCGCTCCAGCTTCGCTGGGGAGGCTGTGGGGAGAAAGGCACAGAGGTGGGGCAGTCCCCCAGCACTCCCCAGGCCTGGGTGGAGCTGCCACGAAAGGGCACCTCTCTCCGTCTCCTCATTGGCTCTCACCACCCTGTATGTGACTCTCCCGCCTTCTGTGCCTTGAGCCAGGCAGTGCCGGCCACCAGGTGTCCAGGACGTGTCCTTATGAGTAGTCACAGGCCCACGAGGGCTGCCGGGGGGGCACTACCACTGCCTGAGGCCCTCCTACTCACTTCCTGGCCCTGCCCTCATCCCAGGCTCTCTGGTTCAGCACCTCTGCCCTCCGTGTGTGTCGGTTTCACCTGTACTCCAGAGTGTACCCACAGCCACTGTCCACACCCACCGGGCCTGGGGAGATGCCAGCCAGGATCTGGCCCCAGTCAGGGCCCACTTCTCTGTGTATGTGATAAAAGGCAGGCATGTGGACGGGGAACAGGTAGGCTGTCGAGGGGTGGGGGCCACACACAGGCTGACGGCACATCCCCCACACAGGTTCCCCCAAACGGCATCACTTCCAGCGGCAGCGGGCAGCCAGTGAGAGCATGGAGCAGGAGGCGGCGGGCACCCCCCACGTGGACTTCATCCAGTACATCGCCCGGGCTGGTGACACTGTGGCCTTCCCGTCCCCCCGCCCCTTTCTGGCCAGCCCCACCAGCCCGCCCCCTGCTCTCGGCAGGTATTTTTCAGTAGATAGAGGTGCTAGGGGTGGACCCGTGGGCCCTTGCCCCGATTTGCCCCTCCCAGGCGGCCCAGGGAGCGCGCTCCAGACCCCGTGGACCCGGGCTCGCCCGCCTCCAGCGGCAAGGCCCCTCCCAGAGGCCGACTCACTGGGGCCACCTCTCCAGCATGGACCAGAGGAGGGAAGCGGGGAGAGACTGGGTAAGGGTAGGGGGGTACGTGGGGCCCCGCCGCCGATGGCCACAGGCAGTAACACTTCAGGGTACCTGCCTGGGCTGGTACTGCCACTTCCTGGTGGAGCCCCAGGCCCTCTCCCACCCCTCACGCTCCCGAGGGCTGGGCAATCCCTTTGCAGAAGCTGCTATGACCACTCTGGCCAGCAGCGCCCCTCCCCCAACCCAAGGTAATTTTCCTGAAGCCCAGGGCCCAGTCAGTGGGATTGGAATGGGGCATGGGGCATGGGGCTGGGGCAGAGCAGCGTTCCTGGGGCAGCCCTGGTCTGGGGGGTGACCCTCACGTCTGTGCATCCTCCTCCTGCTAGTTACTGAGGATGGGTGGGCAGAGCGCGCTAGCTAGCCTGGAACAGGGGCTGAGCTGGACTCAACCGGTCCACGGGGAGGGTGGCGAAAGGTGACTCCGGGGAGGAGCGTGTTGACCCGTCCCGGGGGTGTCCAGGAGAGGGGCCCCGCGGTCTGCAGTACAGCAGGGAAGCACCCAGGTTGAAACGCAAGCGCCAGAGCTCAGCGTTAACGCAAGACCCGTCCCCTGCAAAACACAGCGACCCATTTTAAAGCTCTCACCTTCCGGGGTCTCCCCGAGTCCCAGGTCCCCCCCGCGCCCACCCTCCCTGATGCAGAGGCAGGGTGGCCGGCCACGGAGGGGCTCTGACGGCGCGGCCTGGCTTGCAGGCTAGAGGCGGCCGAGGCAGCGGCGGGAGGAGCGAGCCCCGAGTCCCCCCTGGAGCGCGGCGCGGGCGGCGCGGGGCCTGAGCAGCCGCCGCCCCCGGAGCTGGACGCCGAGCGCGATGGCGGCCCCGAGCAAGCCCAGACCAGCTACCGCGACCTGTGGAGCCTGCGCGCCTCGCTCGAGCTGCACGCGGCCGCCTCGGACCACAGCAGCAGCGGCAACGACCGCGACTCGGTGCGCAGCGGCGACAGCTCGGGCTCGGGCTCCGGGGGCGCGGCGCCCGCCTTCCCGCCGCCCTCCCCGCCCGCGCCCCGACCCAAGGACGGCGAGGCGCGCCGGCTGCTGCAGATGGACAGCGGCTACGCCAGCATCGAGGGCCGCGGCGCCGGCGACGACACCGAGCCGCCCGCCGCGCCCGCCCTGCCCCGCAGCCCGCGCGCCTGGCCCCGCCGCCCGCGCCGCGACTACAGCATCGACGAGAAGACGGACGCGTTGTTCCACGAGTTCCTGCGCCACGACCCGCACTTCGACGACGCGCCGGCCGCCGCGCGCCACCGCGCACGCGCGCACCCGCACGCCCGGAAGCAGTGGCAGCGCGGCCGGCAGCACAGCGACCCCGGC
>NW_022437017.1:10067848-10071414 GCF_009761245.1 Sapajus apella
AGCGTGGACGGCCCGCCCGACGGCCGCAGCCTGGGCGGCGCCGGCGACGACCCCGCCATCCCCGTCATCGAGGAGGAGCCGGGCGGCGGGGGCTGCCCCGGGTCGGGCCTGTGCGTCGCGCCCCCTGGGGCGCTGCTGGACAAGCTGGCGGCCGGCCTCGACGAGAGACTCTTTCCGCCGCGCCTCGCCGAGCCCGTCGTGGCGGCTCCCGCCTTGGTCGCCGCCGCCGCCCCCACGTCCCCCGACCACAGCCCGGCCTAAGTCTCGCGTCCCGGGCCCATCTCTCTGGCAGCTTCTCCGGCGCCGCGCGGGGCCTCGGCGGCGGGAGAGATGTGGGGGCGCGACGCCCCGACACGCATGCGCTGGGACCGCCGGCCCTTCGCGCAGGCGCGGGGCGACGGAGGCGCGCTCGCCGCTTCAGGGCGCACGCGCAGGGCCCCGGCCGCTGTCGCGCCGTCGAAGTGCGCACGCGCACTGTTCTCACTGGCGCTTGCCGGGCGTCGCGAGGCGCGGGGCGCGGAGACCCCGGCCGGGCGGGAAGGAAGGGGCGTGAGCGGCTCTCAGCTTCGGGCTCCTGAGGATCACGCGCAGCCACCCTCAGTCCCGGGCGGGGCGGCCACCCCAGGGACGCGCAGCCCACCGGGCCCGATGGAGCCGCCGCGTGCCGAGCGCGTGTGCGAGCTCGCCCTGGCCGGGGGCGCGGGGCGCGGAGGGCCGCAGCCAGGACGCAGGCCGGGGCCGGGGGGGCGCCCCAACGCCGCGACTGCCGCCCCGAGGCCGTTTACCTCACCGAGCAATAACCGCGCCGCCGGCCCCCGCGCCCCGAGCCCCCGCTGCCCTCCGCATGTGAACGGCGTCCGCCCCGCCGCCCCCCGAGTAGAGACGCGGACAACGCCCCCCCGGCCAGGCCCCCGCCCCCCGAGCTTTATTTATTGCCGATGGCGGGCGCCGCCCGCGTCTGTTTCCGGTTGACGATAAACGCTGACCGCGTGCTCCCGCGTGCTCGCTTTTCTCCGGGCCCCGAGCGCGCGGCGCCGTGGGGGAGGCGGGGTCCTGCCGAGGCCGGAGCGGGGCGACCGAGCGCGACCCCCGCCCCCGCCACCCCGCGGCACCCACACAGCCCTCACAGCCACGGCTCAAATCCACCTTTTATTTTTTTCTTAAAAAAAAAAAAAAGAAAAATGGAACCAACCAAACAACAAAACGGAGGCGGCGTCCGCGGCTCCGGGCGGCGCTGCATGCATGGCGGGGCAGGCTGGGCTCCGGGGCGCCGGTGTGCGGAGCCCGGGCGGGCGGGGCCGGCAGGCGCTCCAGTAAAGTGCATCGGGCCGCCTCCCGCCTCCCTCACCCGCCCGGGGCCGAGTCGAGCAGCTGCGGGCCCTGCCGGGCGGCGGACTCGCTGCGCCCGGGCCCTGCGGTCCTCCCGCCGGCCCTGCGGGGGCTCCTGAGGTCCTGGGGCGCGGTCAGCACGGGGGCGCGGCGGCCGCCTCTCCGGGAGGAGGGCCTGCTGCGGGCACCTGGACACGGACTGCAGGGAGGAAGGACAGAGGTCAGCCTGGGCACCGGGTCTCCGCTTCACGTGGGCCCCTCGCAGGCGGAGAACGGGTGCAGTCGTGGTGGCTGCCGGACTCCTGGGGGGACAGCGGGGGAGGCCAGAGAGGGCCACCCCTTGAGTCGCTCCTGGGGTACACTAAGTGCGGCCTCTTGCACTGGGGCCTGGGCCTTCCCGGAAAGAATTTCCCACCAGGCCTGGCGGGCTCTGATGCTGGCGGATGGGCTGTGGGCACCCATTTGGGAGACAGACATGGGACTCAGGCAGTGGCCCCTAAACCTGCCGGACGGACTGTGGCAGGGCAGAGAGGCTTCAGTCTGAGGTCCCCATCTGCCCCCCATCCTCAGCAGGCGACAGGGTCTCCCACCCTGGGCTGGGGCCGAGAGAGGAGCAGGCACACAGGGAGAGGGAAGGCAGCGTCTGGCTGGGGCAGCCTGGCAGGCCCATGGGAGCTGCAGCGCCTCCCCACCACCCAGTCATGCCTCAGAAGCCTCCGGGCTGAGCCCAGTGTAAGCGTTTCCTGGGAGCAGCCTGGGCATGGGTAGGAGGCACGAGGCCCAGGGCAGGGTCCTCTGAATGCACCCACTCTGAGAGGGAACTGTGACGATGGCATGACCCCCTCGGAGCCCAGCCACACATAGGCCTCCGTGACCCACACACAGGCCACAGACCAGGCCCTGAGACGCCACTCTCAATGGGGACGCCTATGTGGACAAGCCACCCAAAGGCAACATGGCAACCAGGTGCAGCCTGGAGCGTGACAGTCGCCATGACTCCCACGGGCTATGCACCCATCCAGTGTCCCCACACGACCACCCAGGCCCCGCCGCGCCCCACCTGCATGTGGCCACCCTCACTGCTGCTTGCAGGCCGACAGCCGTCGGATCTTGCTGCTGGCCGAGCAGGCCTTGCGGGCGGGGTTGGGGGCCCTGCCCTCCGCCTTGGATTTGGTGCTCAGCTGCGCCGTCTCCGTGCCATTCATGCACACGGCTTTGGGCAGGCCCCGGCTCTGTCCGTTCTGACTGGCCTCCTCTTCTGGGATCTGTCCTGGGAGGGAGACGGCAAGTGTGGCCTGAGCCAGGGGCTGACCCCCCAGAGCCGCGGGGGCCTGGCTGGTCCCAACACAGGGTTGCCCTTGCAGTGGCAGCCCAGGCCATGCCCAACCCTGGTCAGGCCCAGGTGTCCCCAGCCTGAAATGCTGCCCCAGCAGCTCTGGGAGGCCCCCCGCACCTGGGACGGGACCTCCCACAGATGGCCCACGCAGGAGTGGTCCAACACCCCATCTGCTGCACCTGCCATGGCCCCAGGTCAGACCCCACCCAGGTACTATCTGCAGGGACCTCCTGAGGAGGAGGCAAGCTGAGGAGGCAGGACTCTCCTGTGCCTCTCTGGCCCATGAACCTGGCTCTAGAGGCACAGGAGCCGCCACAAGCTCACCTGTGAGACACAAAAGGGCCAGGCTCAGGCCGGCATTCAAGACGCCAGCACAGCCATGCGAGGAGCAGAGCTCAGCCTGCCAGGACCCCCAGCCGCCC
Source organism: Sapajus apella (assembly GCF_009761245.1). Classification (NCBI taxonomy): domain Eukaryota; kingdom Metazoa; phylum Chordata; class Mammalia; order Primates; family Cebidae; genus Sapajus; species Sapajus apella. Next base: position 10,070,936 of record NW_022437017.1, read on the forward strand.
CCAGTCCCTGCCAGCCACCAGCCGTCACCAGCACTCTGGTGGAACCCACGGGCCTGGTGCTGCCACCCTGCCCAGGTGGACACTGTCCTCACAACGGGGGTGGGGCAAGTGCAGGGGCAGCCCACGTGCCATCCCGCCAGGAGCCATGGTGGTCAGCAACGACTCCACCAACACGCTGGCTGCCAAGCCAACCGCATACCCTCCTGGGCAGTCTGTAGAAGGCTGCCCTGGGCTGCCCCAGAGCTCATGAGCCCAGTGCAGAGCCCAGCTCCGAGAAGGGGCCAGTGGCTGACTCAGCAGCCTGCAGAACTTGCTGCATACTCGCTCTGTGTGCACAGGAAGCTGCTGGATCTCAAAAGGCACCTTGCTGAGGAGGCCCAACTGCACGCCCAAGTCTGAGCTTGCGCCCAGCCCGTCCCTGCTGGGGCAGACCCTGCGCCCACTCCCATGGGCATGCCATGGTAGACAAGGTGCCCCAG
>NW_022437017.1:10071514-10076683 GCF_009761245.1 Sapajus apella
GTGCCCCAGCCCTGCATCAGTGGGCAGAGCTGCCACCAGGCCTCTGCCCCCACAAGGCACTGGGGCCATCAGTCCCTCGTTCCACCCCATACCCGTCTGCACTGGGGCCCAGGACCCAGCCCAAGGCCCCTCACTGGGCTCTGGTTGTTGACAGCAGGACGTCCATAGTGAGTGAGGACGGACGAGGCCAAAGGGGAGCCCTGCAGGGGCCGATGCAGCAGCCCAGGCTGAGTGCGCAGGACGGCATGACCCAAGGGCAGCTTGGCTGTCCTGCCCTGATGCGAGGGGCCCTGCAGGTCAGGGATGTGGCTCCTGCTGAAGTCTCAGGCTGAGCCTGCCCTGAGCATCTCAGCAGTGGCAGGAGTATCCTCCTGCGTAGCCATTACTGAGTGCTGAGGCCTCAGCTATGCTGAGGGGTCTCTGCAGCCCCTGCTGCTGGGTGCTCCTTCCTACCACCCACAGTGAGCTCAGCAGGGTCACAAAAAAGGTGGCCCAGCCCCTGCCTTTCTCCCTGGCGCCTTGCCCCAGGGCAGCCCAGATCTCCCACAGGCCTAAGGCTCCCCAGGGGGGACGCCAGTGCTAGGTCCTGGCCTGCAGGAGCGGCCACAGGGTCAGCATGTGGTCCACGTCCCAGCAGGGGCTCTGGCAGCCTGGCCCTGCCCTAATTGGCCCTCCTGACTGGCATCTACCTGTCAGTCTGTCTCGGGGCCCCAGTGCTCTGAAAGGCAGACGGCCCTGGGCCTGGGGTCAAATTGCAGCCAGGCCCATGGATGGGCATCATGAGGGGACCCCACCTCCCAGGACATCCGGTGACCAGGATGCCCAGAAGCACCTCCCATCGCAACAGATACAACAGCCGCGGTGCTGCAGCTACAAGAGCTCAGGAGGCGAAACCCTGTGCCCCCAGGGACCCCCCCGCACACTGCACCCTCCCAGGACTAGCTACTGAGCTGAGCCTAGGGGTTTGCTGAGGGGCCCTGGGATGCTGCGGGAGCTAATGGAGGGCTCTCTGCAGGGTGAGGATCTCCACGTGGCAAGGCAGACACCAGGGCTCACTGAGGGGCCCCCTCACTGGGAGATGGATCCTGTGCACTGGGTCCTCACATCCTAAGCTCCCTGGCACACTCGCCTTCTCAGGCCGGACCCTACCCACCACTTCCTGCTGCAATAGTAAAAGATGAAGCCCCCCCCACTCAGCCGCCCCCCCACACTCAGCCCAGGCACAGCAACATCTGCCTGCAGATACATGCAAAACGCTTTATGACACGGCCCAGCCCCGGACAGCACAGAGCCGAGCCGGGAGCGTGGCAGGGAGGGGCTGGCTGCCAGTGCAGCTGCCCTGTGCTAAGGCCCTGAGCTCCTCCTCGGGCACGACTGCAGCGCCGGCCGAGAGGCTTCCTCTCCTGAAAGGTCTGAGCCCTCGCTCTTCTGCAAGCCGCGCTCCGCTCTAAGCCCTGCCTCAGACGCCTCCTCGCCACCTGGGGAAGAAGGGCGGCCAGCGTCAGGCCCAGCGGGCGGGCCTTGGGGATGGCGGGAGGGAGGGCCACTGGACCCTCTCTCGTGCCAGCTGAGGGGCCACCCTGACCCTGACCTCTGACCCACCCGCCCCTGACCACAGGCCTCCCCCGCCTGCTCCTACTGGAACTCAGGCCGAGGGCGGTGGGCGGTGCCTGGCTGGGCAGCACCAGGGGAGGAGCCTGAGGAACCCTCCTGGCCAAGCGATGCCCCTGCCACCCCCACACTTTCAGCCATGTGGCAGCAGCCCCCAGGGCAGAGGCAGCCGGGAGGTGGGCTGGAGGCTTCGGGGACATGGATTGGCCACCAGAGGGCAGAACCTGCCCTCACCGCAGACAGGCAGGTGTCCTGCTCCAGTGGGACTCACCGGGCACCGTGAAGTCCTGAGTGTAGATGATGTCGTCCTCGATATCAAAGAGGTCCTCGTCCTCGTCGGCACCGTGCAGGTCTTCCAGATACGGCACCACGGTCATGCTGCGCCACCGGTCCTTGGTGTCCGGGCTCGGCGGGATGGGCACTGGCGCCTCAGCTGGTGGGTGTTTCTTCCGGAACCAGCTGCAAATGCCCAGAAGCAGTGGCACCTGTCAGGCCGGCACAGGGCAGTCCAGCTGCCCAACCCTGCACCTCAGAGCTGGGACCAGGCAATGCAAGGGGTGGCCTTGACCACAGCGGCTCAGCTATGCCCTCCTGCAGCAGCCAGGCTCCCAGGGTCTCAGGCCACAGCTCTGGCCTCACTCTAAACCTGACAGATGTCCCTTCGTCCACAAGGCCTGACCCCCCTGCCCCGTTTCAGCCTCAGACCTGTCTCCCGGGTGGCATTCAGAAGCCAGGGCACCCACCAGATGCATGTCAGCAAAGGTCAGAAGGGAGTCCAGGGGCCACGAGCACATCCAGCCCAGGAGGCTCCCGAGGGCAGCCCCAGCCCCCACCAGGCTCCCCGCTGCCCCGAGCCGCCCAGAGACGCCCCAGGAACAATCAGCACCATCGCCTCAGGGGTCCAAACACCCCCACTCCAGGAGCGGGCCTTGTGGGGCGGCTGAGCTCTGAGGAGCTGTAGCAGAAGGTTCAAGGACCGCCAGGGTCTCCGCAGAGGAGCGGAGACCAGGAGGTGAGGGAGGTGGCACTCCTCACCCTGCAAGGCCTGCTGACGCCACCCACTGCCTTGTCCTCCCTGTGGTGGAGCTGAGGGCCCTGGGCTGGATCCCAGCCAGACCCTTCCACTGGGAGCCCAGCGAGGAAGGAAAAGGGAGACCCTCCAAGTGCCCGGGCCGGCCGTGCCTTTCCTGGCCCAACTCCAGGCCTGGGGCAGAGATGAACACATGACCTCACTCAGACCCCAGTGCAGACAAGGCCTGTCTGGCCAGTGAGACCCCATTGGGGCCTTGAGAGTTGCGAGCACTGTACGTGGTCCTGCCCTAGGCCCAGCCCGGCACTCCCACCACACCCCCCACCATACCCCTGCTCCAGTGCCCACTCGAGCAGCTGCCCACATGGCCGGCTTCCCTGTGGCCTTGGCCGCACTGCCCCCAGGAGCCGCTCACCTGTGCTGCCGGATCTGCCGTATGGAGAATCTCTTGGCCGGCTCATACTCAAGCATCCCTGAGGAGAGGCAGGGGAGGAGCCGGGCAGTGCCAGGCACACGACTGAGATCCCGCCAACCGTCCACACCTGCCCAGCCTCTGCTCTCAAGCCCTGGGTGACGCCTGGATGCTCCTGAGGGGGGCCCTGGGAACAGGTGGCCTCCCTGACAGAGGCCACTTCAGGGAACAGGTTAGGGACGGCCTGTGCATGGCTGGCAGGGCCACAGGGCTGGGCTAGACAGCCAGAGCGGCTCCGTTCTCCCGGAGCCACTGCACGATGGACAGGGGCGGCCAGTGCCACCTGCTGCCCCTCACAGGAAGTACAGCAGGGTGAGCCTGGCAGACCCTGCAGGCCAGGGAGCTCGGAGGCCCAGGCGGGGCGAAGAGCAGGGCAGCACTGCCTTCAGGGGTGGGAGTTTAGAGGGGTAACACAAGGCCCAGAAGAGACGTGGAGCTGAGTGATGGCGGTGGGGGGGGGCAGGGAGGACCTTTGGGGAGGCCGGCCTCTGCAGTCAGTCCTCTCAATGCCCTGCTAGGGTCCCGGGGGCCAGCAGCCACCCACCTGACACCCCCAGCCTGCATTTCTGCACAAAACCCCCTCCTCCCTGGTGCTTCGGGCAGAGGGGCGAGGCACCCACCTTTCAGCAGGTCAGAGAGCGGGGGGCCACAGTCGCCTGGGATCGCGTAGTTCCCCTTCCCGATGTTCTCAAACAGCTTATAGATGTTGTCCCCTTCAAAGGGGTACAGGCCCGTGGTGATGTTGTAGCTTCGTTTCAAGGGGAAGGAAGAGGGGCGTGGTCGGCCACGGTGGTCGATGCCCTGGGAGTCCCAGCTCTGCCCCAGGGACGCAGCCCTCATGTGGCTGCTGCCGCGCAGGCCCTGGGAACTCAGGGACACCTCTGTCGTCAGAGGCCACAGGGCAGGAGGGGAGTGTCCTCTGGACCCACCTGGGGAAGGGGCCTGGAGCCACTCTCGCCAGCCGGCTTCCCTGCGGGGCTCTGGGAGGAGGGTGGGCTGTGCCACTGTGAAGACACCCGCCACGCCAGGCTGCACCTCCCACGGTGAAACACCATGTGCTCTGGGAGTCACACCTCCATCAAGCAAGCACCACCCCGCGGCTGTGGCCAGCGAGGGTCTGGGCTGATGGCCATGCCCTGCAGCTACCCAAGACACAGAGGCCCCTCCGAGCTGTGTGTGTAGCGAGTGCTGGGCAGCCAGGGCACTTACAGGGTGACCCCAGCCGACCAGATGTCCACCTTGAAGCCGGAGAAGGTGTCCAGGCCGTTGGCAATCTCGGGGGGCTGGAACGCCGGGGAGCCCTGGCTGGTCCGGCAGGTGTCGTCTGCCGCAAACGGGTGCAGTGCCTGTGGAGATGCCGTGCAGCCCTCAGGGAGTGCCCGGGATGAGGTGCCCCAGGGCCCCCCCCAGCTCACGCCTACCTCAGCCACGCCCAGGTCGGAGATCTTGAGGGTGCCGCCGGTGGTCAGCAGTAGGTTCCCCGGCTTGATGTCTTTGTGCACGATGCCCTGGCTATGCAGGTACTCCAGGCCATCAATCAGCTGGCAGAAGTACCTGCAGGCGGCACAGCACACACCTGTCTCAGGGCCAAGGCCACCCCGCCCATCCCAGGCTCTCCCCTGCAGCCACCTGGGAGCCTCCCAAACACCACAGGCACAGCTGGGTAGTCACAGGGGTCCAGGCACGCAGGACAGTGGAAAGGCTGGGTCCAGTAGGGAGCCACGCCTGCGCTGGCAGCGGCGTGGCCTGTCAGGCCGAGCCACATCTGGCAGGGCCCCAGGTGTCCACAGGTCTCACTTCCCCCTGGGCCACAGGCAGGCTGCACCCCAGTCTTGGAACAGTAGGCCCCTCCCCTAAGGCCCTTCAGCAGCAAGGGGCCCTGACTCTACGGCCACCAGGCCTGTACCCAGGAGGTCCGGTCAGGGCAAGAGGATGCCGGGGACTGGCTGGCGGCAGGCCGCTGACCTCAGGCGGCAAGAGGCCAGCAGCAGCCTTGCCTGTGGATGCCACAAACGGGGGCCCCCAGAACTGGTTTTTTTTTTTTTTTTTTTTTTTT
>NW_022437017.1:10076783-10090587 GCF_009761245.1 Sapajus apella
ACAAAAACTGTTTTCCAAAAACTTGGGCTGCCAGGCGCGGTGGCTCACACCTGTAATCCCAGCACTTTGGGAGGCTGAGGCAGGTGGATCACAAGGTCAGGAGTTCAAGACCAGCCTGGCCAAGATGATGAAACCCATCTCTACTGAAAATACAAAAATTAGCTGGGCATAGTGGTGGGCACCTGGAATTCCAGCTACTCGGGAGGCTGAGACAGGAGAATCGCTTGAACTCAGGGGGCGGAGGTTGCAGTGAGCCGAGATTGCACCACTGCACTCCAGCCTGGTGACAGAGGGACTCTGTCTCAAAAAAAAAAAAAAAAAAAAAAACTTGGGCCCTCACATCAATGAAGACCAGGACAAGCAGTGTGGGCACAGGGAAAGGAGCTGGCCCCCGGCCCCGCCCCGCACGTACCCGTGGGCCTGGCACAGCGGGAAGCGCTTCTCGGGCACGCTGTCCAGCATCTCCTGCATGCCGCACACACAGTACTCCATCACCATATACGTGCGACGCTAAGGACACAGCTCAGGGGTGGCCCCACCCACAGGCCCGGGAGCACAGGGCCACAGAGGGGCTCTGGAGGGGCCCTCTGCACGCCCCCTGCCGCTCCCTGGGCCACACCTCTACAAAGGCCCAGGGCCCTGGAGTCCCAGGAGGAAGCCAAAGAAGGTGTGAAGGACAGGACTCTCGAGGCAGCGTTCCTGCAGGGCTCACTTCCCCCACCCCGCCCACAGGCAGGGGACAAGGCCTCCCAGACACCCCCACCAGCAGGCTCAGGTCCACGTAGGACAGGCCCCGGCTCTTGGCCTTGCAGCTCAGAGAACACAGCCCCGGCCTCAGCACCACTTCTAGCTCTTGCTCTGGGCACAGGGCCCCGGGAAGAACAGTCTCCGTAGGGAGGCTGTGCCCACAGGACCCACTGGGGGCATCTACAGATGACACGAGGACACACCTGGCCATGACCAAAATGGCCCACAACACTCAGCCTGTGTGGGTTGTCTCAGACAGGCCCTGGCTGCACCCCTGGTTAGCCTGGGAGGAGATTATGAGGAAAAAAGGGCCCTGACGCCCCCACAGCCCCACGACACGGGCTGGGGCTCGGGGCCCCTTTCAGCAAGCTGCTTAGCCGTTGCCACAATGGCTGACCTCCGGGGAACCAGGTAAGGCAACTGCCCTCGTGTGCCAGTATCCTTCAAGGAGACGGGACGAGGTACAGGCCCCAGGGCAGGCCGGCCCGGGCCCCGCCCCTCCCACGGAGGGCCCGCAGCTCAGTGCCGGGAAGGATATATTTTCTGCTTCTCTTCGTTGTACAACACATCCACCAGCTGGATGACGTTTTTGTGCCGTAACCTCCTCAGCAACTGAATTTCCCTGGGACAGAGAGGACAAAGGTGTGTCAGTGACATGACCTGAATCCCTGGAGTCGGCCTCTCCATCTCCCCACAGAGGTGGCACGCCTGGCTCCCTTCCCTGGAGAGAAGCTATGGGTTCAGAATGCTGGGGCGGGGCCCTGCAGGGGCCACACACCCAGGCTCAGGGCGGCAGGGGAAGGCAACACGGCGCCCTGCAGTCTGTCACTGGCCGGTGAGGGCTCTGGAGGACCCGGTGAGGACAGTCTTAATTCAGCTTTGTAACTCAGTCACAGTTGTGCTTTCTAGAAAGACTACTGCGATAGCAGCACAGATGGAGCCCAGACTACGGCAGGAAACAGGGTGACTTGGGGCCCTGGTGATGGCCCCATCACACAGTACGGTCCCACGCTGCCAAGGGCTCCCCAGTCCTCTGAGAGGCCCAGGCCATGGAGGATGGGCTGCAGGTGAACTGAAAAGATGGCCCACAGGAAGGGGCACCCCGAGAAGGAGAAGCCAGCCGCTGAAGCCATCGCAGGGTCTGCCATGACCACCTGCCTGTCACAAGGGTTGGTGTCCAGTGCCCAGGGCCCAGCAGGCCAGCAGGCACTGCCCCCTCTGCAGCGGCTGCCCTGTTGTGGGCATCTCATTTCTCCAAAGTGACCCTGCCAGGCACGATGGCTCACGCCTGTCATCCCAGCACTTCAGGAGGCTAAGGCAGGTGGATCGTTTCAGGTCAGGAGTTCGAGACCAGCCCGGGCAACATGGCGAACGCTGTCTCTACTAAAAATACAAGAATTCGGCAGGTCACGGTGGCTCACGCCTGTAATCCCAGCATTTTGGGAGGCCGAAGGCAGCGGATCATCTGGTGTCAAGAGATGGAGATCAACCCGGACAACATGGTGAAACCCTATCTCTACTATAAATACAAAAATTAGTTGGGTGGTGGTGCATGCCTACAGTCCCAGCTACTCGGCAGGCTGAGGCAGGAGAACCACTTGAACCTGATTAATTTTCTTTTGTTTTTTTTTTTTTGAGACAGAGTCTCACTCTGTCACCCAGTCTGGAGTGCAGTGGTGTGATCTCGGCTCACTGCAACTTCTGCCTCCTGGATTCAAGCGATTCTCCTGCCTCAGCCTCCCTAGGAGCTGGGACTACAGGCATGCACCACCACACCCAGCTAATTCACCATGTTGGCCACAATAGTCTTGATCTCTTGACCTCGTGATCCACCCACCTCAGCCTCCCAAAGTGCTGGGATGGGCCACCTGGCCCAGTGGACAGGATCCCATTCTGTGAAACGACCATGACAGGCCAATCCAGGAGTGGATTCACAGTGGCTGGGGCTGGTGGAGGGGACGGAGAGTGACAGCATAGGAACGGGGCTTGTTTTTAGGGTGACAGAATATTCTGGAATTCAGTGGCGGTTGCACAACCGTGTGAATGTACGAAATGCCAATGAACTGTACACTGTGAATGACTGAGTTGTACAGTATGCAAATTACATCTCCACAGTCTTTTTAAATCCTTAACAGGGAGCGCAAGCAGGTAGCATAGAAAATCGCTGGCGGGGGGGCGGGGGAGCGGGGGGAGGGCACGGTGGCTCGCGCCTGTAATCCCAGCACTTTGGGAGGCTGAGGCGGGAGGATCACCTGGCGTCAGGAGTTCGAGACTAGCCTACCCAATATGGTGAAACCTCTCTACTAAAAATACAGAAGTGGGGCGGGTGTGGTGGCTCACGCCTGTAATCCAGGCACTTCCAAGGCCAAGGCGGGCGGATCACCTGAGGTCTGGAGTTCAAGACCAGCCTGACCAACATGGTGAAACTCCGTCTTAAAAAAAAAAAAAAAAATACAGAATTTAGCCGGGCGCGGTGGTGCACACCTGCCATCCCAGCTACTGAGGAGGCCAAGGCACGAGAATCACTTGAACCCTGAAGGCGGAAGCTGCAGGGAGCCGAGATGGCACCACTGCACTCCAGCCTGGGCAACAGAGTGAGACTCCATCTCCAAAAAAAAATAGCTGGAGGTGACAGGGGTGTCCCATCATGCAGCCTGCCCCACCCCTGCCCAGGGCTCCATGAAAGGGGGTGGCAGACGTATGCCATCACTCAGCCTGCCCCACCCCTGCCCAGGGTTCCATACCAGTGGCAGAGGTATCCCATCACTCAGCCTGCCCGGCCCCTGCCCACAGCCGCCTGTTGCTGGAAGCGTCAGCTCATGACTCCCAGTGCATTAAGAATCCCAAGGGTCTGACACTGCTCACTGCCCTCAGTCCAATCTCAGAAGGCCAAGACCAGGGCTCTGCCAGGGCTGCAGGCTGCACTGGGGCTGGGCCTGGACCAGGGGCCACCAGCCTGGGGAGCAGCTGGGAGAGCAGGATGAAGGGAAAGGAAGCTGGGTGACAGGACGGGGCACAGAGAGGCGCCACTGAGTGAGTGCCTCCAGACCCTGGCTGAGCCCAGCGCCCCGCCCTGAGGAGCGTCCCCACTCCCCACTGGTTGCAGCGGGCCTGGTCTTTTCGCTGGGAAGCCCTGCATTTCCGTTCTCTCCGGGCTATGTGCTGGTGGCACCAATTCCCAGCAAGGCCCGGCAAGGCTATTTATAGACTTGGCCAGGGCCGGTGTCCACAGGCTGGCAGGCGCCCAGGGCACCGAGGGGGACGCTAAGGGCCAGGCTGGGCTCAGAAAGGCTCCGGGGCCCAGTGCCCTCCTGCCTGCCAGGCTGCTCAGGAGAGCTCAGGGTGGGCCCAAGAGGCCCGGTTCAGCTCCAGTTCCTTGTCCCCAGGAATCTGTGTGGCCCTAACCTCCCCGCTGACGAGGGTCACAGCCCATTTCTGGGAGCCAAGACTTGCCTTCTGTTGAGAGGAGACGGAGTGGTGGTGGGTGGGGAGAGTGCTGTTTTCAGACCAGGACCAGCCTGAGCCCCGACCAGGCCAGACCAGGGCCCTCCCCAGTGTTGGGGATACACCACTTGATGTTAGGGGGCCACTGCCTCAGGGACACCAGAGCCAAAGGAGGCTGCCACTGGCCAGCAGAAGCCGGATGCTCAGACACAGGCCCTGAGAGCCTGACGCTCAGCCATGAGGCAAAGGTGCCCCCCCTTGGCAGAAGCCGGCTACAGGTGGCAAGGGTGGCCCAGGACACCCTCCTCCAGTCTCCTCAGTGTGGCCGGGGGAGCCGCGGGAGCCTCAGGGGCAGCGCCGCCCTCGTACACCTCCTGTTCCCCATGCGGGGACCACCTCACACCCACCCAGGCTCCAGTGCAGTCCTAACCCCGAGGAGGGGCAGCCAGGCCAGAGGCTCAGCCTCAGAGTCTTCTGGGGGCTACTTAGGGGCTGCATGGCCCTAAATGCACATGAGGATAGGGGACTCGGTCCTGGAAACCTCCCTGCGCTGACGAGGGTGGGGGACTCTGTCCTGGAAACTTCCCCGTGCCGGCTACCACCCGCTGACACCATGTCTCCCCCACGAGCCCTCATTCTACAGGTGGGGAAACAGGAACAGGAGGATCCTGCCCACACCGAAGGTGCCAGCCCCTCCCACCGCCCTGCCCCTGCCTCCCCTCCACAGGGACACTCCACAGCAACCGTAACAAGGAACAGCCCAGCGTTCCTAAGCAGCTGGGCATAGACCAAGGGACACTGGGTTGTCTGTTTAACTAAAAAGGACCAAGACATTCTACGCAGGCCTGAGTCCCCTGATTTGTGCCAGGGGAGAAGCAGGGGCGGAGCACCCTCTGCCTGCTGGCAGTCACCGCTGGGATGCTGGGGCACATCAGCCTCTCTAGACTGTCAGGCTTCCTCTGACATCTCCAGCCAGATAAAGAGTAGAACGTGAACAAGAGACGCAGGGAACCCTAAGAGCTTGGTGAGAGGGAAGCCCAGCCATCAGGGCATTGCCAGGCGCTCCCAGGTACCACGTTAGGAACCCGCTGGGCTTGCCCAGGCAGTGTAGACTGTTTCGCTGACTTGTCGACTAGCCAGACAGGAAACAGGAAGGAGAGTCATAAACGCCACTCAAGCTCACAGAGGGATGGGGGCAGGAGCCTCTGTCAGCCTGGAAACAGATCATACAGGGAAGAGACGGCCGGCCTCCTGAGGCCCAGAGCAGGACTGGGAGGCACACGGAGACCCAGGAACTCCCACCTCCAGACCGCGCGCCCTAGTCCCTGCGGACGTGGCTTAAACAAGGCCCTCAGGAGGCATTCGAGGGGGACGCCGGCTGAGTGCACGGGCACCGAAGCACCCACGATTCACAGGCAGAGGTGGGGGCAGCCCGAGTGTCCACCCACAGAGGAGGGGTCAAACACGGTGCAGCCCTCCACGCACTGGACCACGACACAACCGTGAACAGCAGCAGGGCTCAGACCCAGGCCACAGCGCGGATGCACCTTGAGGATGGCACCCTCCGTGAGACACGCCGGACACAAAGTGCCACACGGTGTGTGACTCCATTTATGTGAAATGTCCGGGACAGGCCCATCCAGAGACGGGAAAGGAATTCGTGGGTGTTAGGGCTGGGGTTGGGAACGGGGAGTGACGGCTCATGGAGAAGGGGTTTCCCACTGCGGTAATGAGAATGCTCTGAAAGCTGATAGAGGTGACAGGTGTGCAACTCTGTCACCGTACTATATGCCACTGAATTACACCCTTTAAAACCATATACTCGGCCAGGTGCAGTAGCTCACGCCTGTAATGCCAGCACTTTAAGACGCCAAGGTGGGCAGATCACAAGGCGTGGCCAACACGGTGACACCCCTCTCTACTGAAAGTACAAACACTAGCCAGGCATGTAGGCGGGGGCCTGTAATCCCAGCTACTCGGGAGGCTGAGACAGGAGAATCGCTTGAACCAGGGAGGCGGAGGTTGCACTGAACCAACATTGCGCCATTGCACTCCAGCCTCGGCGACAGAGCAAAACTCTGTCTCAAAAAAAAAAAAAAAAAAAATCATAATGACAAAAAGGTGAAATTTTTTTTTTGAGATGGAGTCTCGCTCTGTCGCCCAGGCTGGAGTGCAGTGGCGCAATTTCAGCTCACTGCAACCTCCACCTCCCAGGTTCAAGAGATTCTCCTGCCTCAGCCTCCCGAGTAGCTGGGATGACAGACGCCTGCCACCACGCCCACCTTATTTTTGTATTTTTAGTAGAGACAGGGTTTTACCGTATTTGTCAGACTGGTCTCAAACTCCTAACCTCAGGTGATACATCGGCTTTGGTCTACCAAAGTGCGGGGATTATAGGCGTGAGCCACCACACCCAGCCAAGGTGAACTTTGTGATATGTGAATTACATGCCAATAAAAGGATTGGCAGGTTGCAGTGGCTAGCCGGTGGATAGCCTGAGTCTAGGTGTTCGGGACCAGCCTGGACAACAGGGTGAAACCCCATCTCTACAAAATATTAGCCAGTTGTGGTAGCGAACACCTGTAGTCCCAAGTACTTTGAGGGGGGGAGGATCACCTGAGCCCAGTGCTCTCCAGCCTGGCTGATACAGTGAGACCCTGTCACCAAAGAAAATCGAGTCCAGCCAGGTGCAGCGGCTCACACCTGTAATTCTAGCACTTTGGGAGGCCAAGACAGGCGGATCACCTGAGGTCAGAATTTCAAGACCAGCCTGGCCGACATGGTGAAACCCCATCTCTACTGAAAAAATAAAATAAAATGAAATACAAAAATTAGCTGGGCATGGTGAGTCCTGCCTGGAATCCCAGGTAGTTGGGAGGCTGAGGCAGGAGAATCACTTGAACCTGAAGCTGGGAGGCAGAGATTACAGTGAGCCAAGACCGTGCCACTGCACTCCAGCGTGGGCAAAAAGAGCGAAACGTCGTGTCAAAAAAAAAAAAAAAAAGAAAGAAGGGAAAAGAAAATCGCGTCTAATTTGAGCAACACGGTGGTGGATGTGGGACACACAGGACACCAAGCTGCCTCACTGTGACTCCTCGACAGCCACGGCAGCACCCCAGATCCCGGGCGAGGAAACAACGTTCCATGCCCGCCCCAGCTGGCAGGGCACCAGGAGCCCACTGTGTGCCCAGCCCAGAACCTCCACTGGACCCATCACCCCCGCTGTTCTGCGGCTGCCCGGCCCCCAAGATTCCACCCACTCTCAGAACTGTCCCTCCCTCTGCCCAGGGAGGGGGACAGACAGCCCTCGAGGGCACCCAGGCCTCACATGGCTGCCACAGGAGCCTGGGCAGATGCTAGAGCCCCATAAACGGAACCTGGGACATAAAGGTCTACAAAGTCCAGGGCTGACTCCTCAACTTGCAAAAAGCCTGTTTTGCATGGGTCCAAGCATCTGCCAATCACTGCCCCACCCAAGCACACCTCCCGCCTCCCGGCTGGACACCATAGGGTCCGTGGGGATGGGAGAGCCACAGACCCCATCTGGTCCGTTTCCTGTGGCAGCTGGCATGCCCCGATTTTCACATTTCTAACAGGTAGAAAGAAACGACATGAAAGCAGTGTTTTGCAACACGTGGAAGTGACAGCAAAGGGAAGGGCGGAGGGACTCAGGTCCACATTTTAATAAATTTTACAGGCCGGGTTCGGTGGCTCATGCCTGTAATCCCAGCACTTTGGGAAGCCGAGGGCAGGCAGATAACTTGAGGTCAGAAGTTGGAAACCAGCCAGGCCAACAGAGTGAAACCCCGTCTCTACAGAAATACAAAAATTAGCTGGGCATCGTGGTGTGCACACATAATCCCAGCTACTCAGGAGGCTGAGACAGGAGAATCGCTGGAACCCAGGAGACAGAGGCTGCAGTGAGCAGAGATCTCGCCACTGCACTCCAGCCTGAGCGACAGACACTCTGTTCCAAAAAAAAAAAAACTGCCTGGATAGGTTAGGAAAAAACAAAACCTCAAAGGAAATAAAGCAAGATGCCACAGCATTAACATTAAGAATACTTTTTTCTTTTTTTTGAGACGGAGTTTCAGAGTTTCACTCTTGTCGCCCCGGCTGGAGTACAGTGGCACGCACCATCTCAGCTCACCGCAACCTCAGCCTCCTGGATTCAAGCGATTCTCCCGCCTCAGCCTCCTGTGTAGCTGGGATTACAAGGATCCGCCACCACGCCCGGCTAATTTTTGTATTTTTAGTAGAGACGGGGTTTCTCCATGTTGGTCAGGCTGGTCTCAAACTCCCGATCCCAGGTGACCTGCCCTCCTCAGCCTCCCAAAGCGTTGGAATTACAGGCGTGAGCCACCGTGCCCAGACCTCTTTTTAAGTTCCTGATGCTTTCTGTAACTTTCCTAGTTCTAACAAGATTATACTTTTTACTGGTGAGAGCAGGACAAGGCACGGACTCCAGGGCCACCTTCCTGAGAAGGAAGGGAAGGGAAGGGAAGGGACGCATGCTGGCTCCATCTGCCCCAACCCACCCCCCTTGGCGGTCGCCCACGCTTTCCACACCAACTGGAGGACCGGACGCCTGAAGCTTGTCTGGAAGGTTCCAGACACTTGCTGTGAGACACAATCTGAGCGGAGTTTATTAAGCTTCCCACACACAAAGGAGGCTTTTTCCCTGCAGCGCTGGCAGCGAGACTGGCCAAGGCCTCAAGCCTCAGGGCTGGGCAGTGGACACCCCTTCTCCTTGCAAGCACTTTGCACGTGGCGAGCCTCCAGTCAGGACACAGCAGCTCCCAGAGTAGGGCCCCCCCCCCCCACCGGCAGCACCCAGGGAGCTGGAGGAAGTGCAGTGGTTACTAAATCACAGCTGCACACCGCGCAGCTCCTGATGGCAGATGGATCCTGCAGACCATGAGCAGGATGGGACAGGGCCACCCCTCATCCCAGCGGGACCCAAAAGGGCAAAATCGTTGCACACTCGGGGCCAGGATGAAAGTGGACGCTGAACGCCAGTGAGGGTACATCACCCCCTCCAAGGCCAGCGGGGTCGTGAGTCGTGGGTGGCTTCCACCCACAGTCCTGTCCAGGTTCTGCCCACCCCTCTGCCTCCCTGCCTCAGTGTCCCCTCCTCTTCTCCCATGCACTGGGCAAGACTGAATTCCTGTAACCCTCTGGCCTGCCTTCACCAAGACCCTCAGGCTCTGCCCTGCTATTCAGGTGCTCACCTGAGTTCCTGGGAGCTGCTCCCCCAACGGCTAAACCCAGGGGTTCACACACTCAGTCAGGTTTCCTCCCTACCCAGCGTCTGTCTCTCACTGACCTTGCATATACATTTGTCAAAACTCAAATCAGATTTTTTTTTTTTTAGACAGAGTCTGGCTCTGTCTCCCAGGCTGAAGTGCAATGGTATGCTCTTGGGTCACTGCAACCTCTGCCTCCCAGGTTCCAGTGATTCTTCTGCCTTGGCCTCCTGAGTAGCACGCGTCACCATGCCCAGCTAAGTTTTGTATTTTTAGTAGAAACGGGGTTTCACCATGATGGCCAGGCTGGTCTTGAACTCCTGACCTCAGGTGATCCGCCAGCCTCAGCCTCCCAAAGTGCTGGGATTACAGGTGTGAGCCACCACGCCCAGCCCTTAAGCATGGCTTTCTGACTGCTGCGAGACAGGCTGTCACTGGTCCCTTCAGAGGGCCAACACTACCCCAGCACAGGGCTCCGCCCTGACCAACCCATCTCCTGGAAACCAGGCACAGGGAACCAGCCATGCCTTCTACAGTGTCCACACTCAGCACTGAAACCTCAGAGGGGCCTCCAGGAAACACACCCCTTCCCAGCCGCTCCCATTTAACCCTGACTGCTCCAGCCCCGGAGCACGCATCTCACAGCCGGCTTGCTGGTTAAGAAGTGTGTAGGCCAGGCGCAGTGGCTCACGCCTATAAACCCAACACTTTAGGAGGCTGAGGCAGGCAGATCACCTGAGGTCGTGAGTTCAAGACCAGCCTGGCCAACATGGGGAAACCCCATTACTACTAAAAATACAAAATTAGACGGGCATGGTGGTTCACGTCTGTAATCTCAACTACTCGGGAGGCTGAGGGAGGAGAATTGCTTGAACCCAGGAGGCGGAGGTTGCAGTGAGCCAAGATCACACCATTGCACTCCAGCCCGGGCAACAAGAGCGAGACTCCAACTCAAAGAAAAAAATAAAAGAAGTGTGTGCGCCCCGAAGCCCCTGAGCAGGAGGGAGGTGAGAGCAGACAGGGCAGGAGCCCCTCCCCGGACCTCCTTCCAAGGTCACAGTGCCCTGAGCAGGGTGTCCCTGCCAGTCCCTCTCGGCCTAGCCCAGTAGACAAGGTGCTTTCTTGGAAACAGGAGGCAAAAGTTTTGAAAGTTAAAGAGGGCTGGGAGAGGAGCAGGGCCCGCCAGGCAGAGGCAGGTGCAGCGTGTCTGGTGGCGATAAGGAAGGGACACCCCCCACCCCCCAGCTGGGAGAGGCTCAGGCCAGGCTGCACTGCCCTCAGGAGGAGCTTCTCTGCGCAGATGCAGAGGCGTCCGGGATGCCCAGCGGCAGCCAGCGCCTGAAGAAGTCAGTCTGAAAAGTAAGGTCGTCCGGACACAAGTCGGGAGGGAGGCACCGTCCCCTCGCGCCGGGAGCCCGGGATGCTTCCAGCTCCACATCCCAGGCAAATGAGGAAAGGCTACGTTTCCCTCCTGCTGACTGATAAGCCGGTGCAAACAATTATTTTTGGCAAGCCCATGGATCCCCTCCGACAGGATAAACAAATCACATTGCGCCTGTCCCCGGTAATGGCCACACACTGCGCAGAAAACCTGCTGGCAGCCCACACAAACTCTCGGGGCCCAAATAAACACAGGCTGGTTCCACTAGGCACCTCTGCTCCAAGGACAGCTGCGGGAGCCAAGGGACCAGGTTTAGGGGGCCCGGGTGGGGGCCGCTCCCTTTCCAGGAGGGTTTTGCTTCCAGGGCATTTTAACTGGCGTCCAAGAGCCCAGGCAAACGCCCGCCCCGCTGCGACAACTGCCCCTGCCTAAGAGTCCCTAAGGCAGATTTCCCACCAGCTCTCCCTGGCACGGAGGACACAGGCGCTGGCCGGGTCCTGCTCAGGGTGTTAACAGGAAGGAAGGGAGGGAGGGAGAAGAGAAGGAAGGAAGACGGAACCATCCGCACAGTGACTGGCCCCGGCCCCGGCCCGGCCCGGCCCCAGGAAGCCGCACTTACTTCTTCACGTTAGCCTCCCCGTTGGGGATCCTTCGCAACTTCTTCTTCTTGAGGATCTTGACGGCCCTCCGACACAGCGTCTCCGAGTCCAGCACCTCCTTCACCTTGCCGTAGGAGCCTTCCCCGAGCAGGTCCCCCATTAGGTACTTGCCGATGAGCTTGGCCCGCTTGCGGCGCGGCTGGTAGATGACCTCGGTGGAGTCAATGCGGTGGATGAACGTGTCCATGCCCACCGACATCAGCTCACCCTCCGTGAACATGCCCAGCTGCGGCGGGTCCACCACCTCCATGCTGGACCCAGGGTCCTGGAGTCCCGCCGCCAACCCTGAGTCCGCGGGTGAGCGGTCCTTCCTGGTGTCCCGACTTCCCTTCTCCAAAATTTTAAAAAGAAAAAAGAAGAAAAAAAAAAAGGCAACGAAAATCCCAAAAGGAAGGGAAAAAACCCTTCTTCCAACAGAAACGATTGTCCTACACGTCAGTCCGGGCTGCGAGTCCGAGCCCGGTGCAGGGTCTGCGGCACCGGCGGGCGCCGGGGGTCCGTGACGGCGGCTCAGACGCGAGTTCCAGTGGGACCCGGGCCTCGGCACGGGGGGGACGGCCCGGTCGGGGTCAGCTTCGTCCGCGGGGGCCCTGGGGAGGCCGGCCGGGGGTTCTCAGTGCTAGGTCATCCTCCGGGGACCTCAGGCCCGCGGACAAGCAGGAACACGGCCGAGCGCGGACTTCTCCGGGCCGCCCATCCCACGGGCAGGGTCCGCGACGCCGCTGCCCCCCGGGACCCCCACACCTGGGGAGCGCAACTTCGCTGGGGGCGTCTCCGGCGACGCCCCGGTCTCGCCGCTCGTCCCAGGCGCAAACGCTTCGCCGCGAACGCCCGAGCGGACCTCCCGGGGACCGCCGACTGCCGCCGGCCCGGGCGAGGGCTCGGGGGGCTGGGGCGTCCGGCGGCCTCTCGCGGCAGCCAACAGCTCAGCTCAGGGTCGGCCGCTGCCCGGCGCCCGCGAGGGCTCGCACTGGACGCCCCCCGAGCCGGCCCGCGACCCCACGGTGGTCTCCGGGGCCCGGCAGGCACCCCCCCCGCAAACGTCGGCCCGAGCGCGCGCCCCGCCCTGAGTGTCCTCAGCGTCCGGTCCGCCGGGCAGCGCGGCGGCGGGGGCTCCACGGGGCTCCGGGCGGCCGAGGCGGTGCAGGCCGCAGGCTCCGGGCCGGGGGGTTCCCGAGGGTGCCGGTGCCCGGGCGGCGCGTCCCCCTCGCCGCGGCCGCCGCGCGTGTGGAGGAGGCGGAGCGGCGAGGGGGGCCCAGCGCATCCAAGGCCGCGGCAGCAAGTGCCAGCGCCGGCAGTCCCTTCGCCACCCCGCGCCTCACTCGCGGGCGCCCCGGACCACCTCCCCCTTCCGCGCCCGACACGCCGCCGCCATCTTGTTTACCTCCCTCCCCCTCCCTGCGCCGCCGCAGACGCCGCACGCCTGGCCGCAGGACACGCCCCTCGCGCCGCCGACGTGCCCACCCATTGGCTGAACCTGCAATCCCCGTCCCTCTGCCCGCCCCTCCGCAGCTGAGGATTGGAGCGTTCGGACCCGGCCGGGCGCCCGAGCGGGGATTGGTCTGCGCTTGGCCCCGCCCGAGGGGTGGATACGGCCCACTCATTGGCTCTTGGAGGCGCCTGTCACAGGCAGGGGGCGGGAAGCAGGCATGGGGAGGCGAGGCCGCGGCTCTGACCTCGGAGGGGTTGGGGACGGGGGTCGTAGGTCACGGACGCCAACGGTCTCGCTGAACGGTCGCGGAGTGAACTCAGCCCGGTGGGTGGGAACCTGGGCTCCCGGAACAAGGAGGAGTGGGGGTCACGCCTGCCAGAGCCCCTCCCCGAGTTCCCCTTTGGGGCGAGGTCAAGGGTCAAAAAGTAACCCAGCGTGGTCAATTCCCGGCAAAAATCATTGATCTAAGCCTGTCTTGGCCCAGGGGAGAGAGAAATGCGCGGGGCGGCCTCTGCCCCAGAGGAACTCCCGGGGACGGCTCGGGGCAGCGCGGGGACGGGCTCAGCAGGGGCTTTTGGTGGAAAACAAGAGCTGCCAAAATGCGGCTTCATAAGGTTGAAAACACTGAAACCGGCCGGGCGCGGTGGCTCAAGCCCGTAATCCCTGCACTTTGGGAGGCCGAGGTGGGTGGATCCCTTAAGGTCAGGAGTTCAAGACCAGCCTGGCCACTATGGTGAAACCCCATCTCTATTTTTTTTAAAAAAAATACTGAAACCGGGGCCGGGCGCGGTGGCTCAAGCCTGTAATCCCAGCACTTTGGGAGGCCGAGGCGGGTGGATCACGAGGTCAAGAGATCGAGACCATCCTGGTCAACATGGTGAAACCCCGTCTCTAC
>NW_022437017.1:10105587-10125821 GCF_009761245.1 Sapajus apella
TCACCATGTTGGCCAGGCAGGTCTTGAACTCCTGACCTCAGATGATCCACCCACCTTGGCCTCCCAAAGTGCTGGGATTACAGGGGTAAGCCACCGATCCTGGCCAACAAAATGTAAAATTGAGCCAGGCGTCACAGTGTGCCTATCATCCCAGCTACTCTGGAGGCTCAGGTGGGAGGATTGCTTCAGGCAAGGAGTTCAAGGCTGCACTGAGTCCTGATCACGCCACTGCACTCCAGCATGGGCAACAGAGCAAAACCCTGTCTCACAAACAGAAGTTCAAGGTTGGCCTTAGCCTTGCTCCCAGATGAGCCTTCTGAGCTGAAATCCGGCCCCTGTGCCTCACCCCATCCGGTTCACCTCTAGCCCCACTGAGCGTACCACTGCACTGCTCCAGAACCTTCAGTGGCTCCCTAGTGCCCCCAGTATAAAGGCCTCGTTCTCGCTTCCAGGCCCTCCCGGGTCCCATCCCCTTTTTGCAGTCCGTCTGTCCTCACACACCCCAGGCCCTGCGTAGTCTCCCCTGAGTCTTCGCCCTCTCTGGGCCTTTGCCTGTGCAGTGCCTTCTCCTTGTATTTGTTTTCCCACACCCTCCCCTTACCCGCGCCCTTTTTTTTTTTTTTTTTTTTTTAAGATGGGGCTTTCACCATGATGGACAGGCTGGTCTTGAACTCCTGACCTCAGGTGATCCACCCACCTCGGCCTCCCAAAGTGCTAGGATGACAGGCGTGAGGCACCGCGCCCGGCCTTGTTTTTTTTTGAGATGGAGTTTCGCTCTTGTCCTCCAGGCTGGAGTGCAATGGTGGGATCTCTGCTCACTCCAACCTCCGCCTCCCAGATTCAAGTGATTCTCCTGCCTCAGCCTCCCTAGTAGCTGGGATTACAGGTGCACGCCACCATGCCATTCATTTTTTCTATTTTTACCAGAGATGGGGTTTCACTATGTTGGCCAGGCTGGTCTTGAACTCCTGACCTCAAGTGGTCCATTCGCCTCAGCTTCCCAAAGTGTTGGGATTACAGGCGTGAGCCACCTGCCCCAGCTCACCTTCTCCCCATTCATCCTCCCCTGCCAGGCGACTGGCAGATTGCTGATCTTCCTTCATCCAGCCTGCCCTGGGTGCCCGACCTCAGGACACAGCCCTGAGCCAGACTATGCTGCTGTGACCCATGCCCAGCCTGGGGTGCTAGGTCAGCGGTGCCACTTGGCCCCTTCCACCCTGCTGTCCCAGCGTCAGTGCGGAGGTGGGAAGGAAACCCGTCAGGCAGGTTTGCTGTTCCCTGAAGTTGTCCTGGCACAGAGGCTGCCCCGGCCTGGTCTGGCAGGGTCTCGCTTTGGGCCTGGGCCTGGCAAAGCTCGGAGCCGGAGGGCCCGGGAACACTCTGGCCAGCACCAGCCAGAGGACACCTTGGAGCAGGTGGCCCTGGCCGCAGGGAAGGCGTGGTGCTGACACATGAGGGCGGCCACGGGAGGGGGCTGGTGGCTAAAGGGACCAGGACAGACAAAGGCAGAGATAGAGAAACAGAGAGACAGGGACACAGAGATAGAGACATAGAAACAGACAGAGACAGAGAGATAGAGAGACAGACGGACACAGAGACAGAGAGACAGAGACAGAGGGACACAGAGACAAAGGGACAGAAAGAAACAGAAACAGATACCCAGAGAGATGAAGACAGAGAAAGAGACAGAGAGACACACAGACAGAGACGGAGAGACAGAGAGCGAGACAGAGAGGCAGACAGAGACAGAGAGACAGAGGGGCAACAGCCGTCGCCTCCTGTGTTCTGCAGGCCGGGCTGCCACCGCCTCAGTTTTCCCTCTGCACACTAGGAAGGGCCCGACTGGGAGAGAAAAGAGGGCAGAGGCGGAGGGAAGGGGCGGGCCGAGGCCCGTCCACGGGGAAGTGGGTGGAGAAAGGAGAAGTGGTGTGGTGAGGATCAGACCCAGGAGGGCTGGCAGGGAGGAGGTGCCCCTGCAGCCTGGGAACACAGGGACTTTCCAGAGTGTGGAGAAACAGGAAGTGGCTCCATCCCATCCCTGCCCCCGCATCAGGCCGGGCTAGGCCAGACCCACCTGCCCGCCTCACCTGCCCAGGTCTGAGATTCTGTGTGGGAGCTGCCTGTCACCGCCACAAGGCTCCTCCTCCCTGGGCACCTGCCTCAGGCCCCTGGATGGGAGAATGGGCACAGTCTACGGTCCCAGAGTCCTTCCTGCTGCCCAGGAGAGACAATGAGTCTGGGAGGGGGAATCCAGGCTGACACCTCCCAGACGGGGAAACTGAGGCATAGCCCAAGAAGGATCTCATGAACAACCTTCAGGTTTGTCTGAAGTTATGCAGTTTGAAATAATTAAGACAGGCTGGGGACAGTGGCTCATGCCTGTAATCCCAGCACTTTGGGAGGCCGAGGCAGGCAGATCGCTTGAGGCCAGGAGTTTGAGACCAGCCTGGGCAACACAGTGAGATCCCATCTTTACAAAAAAAAAAAAAAAAAAAAGAAAGAAAGAGGGTTGGGCTTGGTGGCGTCAAGGCAGGTGGATCACGAAGTCAGGAGATGGAGACCATCCTGGCCAACATAGTGAAACCCCGTCTCTACTAAAATACAAAAATCAGCTGGGCATGGTGGCGCGTGCCTGTAATCCCAGCTACTCGGGAGGCTGAGGCAGGAGAATTGCCTGAACCCGGGAGCGGAGGTTGCAGTGAGCTGAGATTGCACCACTGCACTCCAGCCTGGCAATTGGTGACAGAGTGAGACTCTGTCTCAAAAGGAAAAAAAAGGAAAGAAAGAAAGAGGCTGGGCGCGGTGGCTCACACCTGTAATCCCAGGACTTTGGGAGGCAAATGTGGAAGGATTGCTTGAGCTCTGGAGTTCAAGACCAATCTGGCCGAAATGGTGAATCCCTGTCTCTACCGAAAGTAAAAAAATTAGCCAGGCATGGTGGTGCATGCCTGTAGTCCCAGCTCCTTGGGAGGCTGACCGGGGAGGATCACTTAAGCCCAGCAGGTGGAGGTTGCAGTGAGCTGAGATCACGCCCCTGCACTGCAGCCTGGGCAATGGAGTCAGAGGTTGTTTAAAAATATATATATTTCAGGCCGGGCGCGGTGGCTCAAGCCTGTAATCCCAGCACTTTGGGAGGCCGAGGCCGGTGGATCACGAGGTCAAGAGATCGAGACCATCCTGGTCAACATGGTGAAACCCCGTCTCTACTAAAAATACAAAAAATTAGCTGGGCATGGTGGCGCGTGCCTGTAATCCCAGCTACTCAGGAGGCTGAGGCAGGAGAATTGCCTGAACCCAGGAGGCGGAGGCTGCAGTGAGCCGAGATCGCGCCATTGCACTCCAGCCTGGGTAACAAGAGCGGTGGCCAAGTGGGAGATGGGCAGATCACCTGAGGTCAGGAGTTCGAGACCAGCTTAGCCAACATGGTGAAACCGGCCTCTACTAACTATGCAAAATTAACTGGGTATGGTGGTGGGCGCCTGTAATTCCAGCTACTCAGGAGAATCTTTTGAACCCAGGAGGTGGAGATTGCACTGAGCTGAGATTGCACCATGGCACTCCAGCCTGGGCACAAAGAGCGAAACTCCATCTCAAAAAAAAAAATTTTTTTTCATCAGGAAATAGTCACAGTGGTGAAACACTATGAGGCACTGTCTGTCCATTGAGCTGTCTGAACAACCGGGCTGCTAGTTGCTATTAATATCACCCTCCCCATTTTACAGGTGGGAAAACCGGGCACAGAGAGGTGAATTAACTTTCTTGGGGTCACACAGTGCATTCGCAGCACTGTGTCCCTGCTGCTCTCTGGAGTCACCTCCTATGATTCCCTGGAAATCCCCACATCTGACTAATTCCCTAGACATCCCCCGACTGGGTAGATTCCTGCACGCTGAGATGGCTGGACCCACCCCAGCCTGGGCAAACTGCCCCCACTTCAGGCAGAATTACCCGTCGAGACCTCGTGGTTTCTCCAGGTGGACGTGGCAGAGATCAAGCCCATGCCTCTTCCCGGTTCACTCAGTGTGGCTCCCGAACAGTTCGTGCCTCAGTTTCCTCCCTCGGGAAATGCAGGCAATCCAGTCCCTACCCCAGAGGGCCACGGTGGCAGCAGGACTGAGTCATGCACGGTGGGTGCGTGACTCAGGGCTTCGCCCAGTGCCCGCGCTCTCTCAGGGGGTCGCGGTGCTCAGCGTGATGCTTTGCCGTTGCCTAACAAGCTGTTAAAGACGTTTTGTGTCGGGGTCACCGAATTTTAATTTTCACCGGTCTTGAAAAGTTGTGTGGATGGTCCGGCGTGGGAGGAAATGAGCAGCCGTCCCGCCCCCAGACTGGCGTCCTCATTCTTCCAAATCTTGAGTGCCCATTGCTCAATTTAACTGCTGCTCAATTTGCTGTGAAAATAGTCTCAAGGTTGAGATGAGCACCCAGATTTGCAAGAACGAAGCATACCAAAGTGCCTATCACTTATCCCTTCTGGGTCTCAGTTTCCTCATTTGCTCCCTTATGCTTTTGGGTTTGATGACAGGAGTCCTTAGCCTGAATTTCTTTCTTTCTTTCTTTTTTTTTTTTTTTTTTGAGACAGAGTTTTTGCTCTTGTTACCCAGGCTGGAGTGCAATGGCGCGATCTCGGCTCACCGCAACCTTCGCCTCCTGAGTTCAGGCAATTCTCCCGCCTCAGCCTCCTGAGTAGCTGGGATTACAGGCACGCGCCACCATGCCCAGCTAATGTTTTGTATTTTTAGTAGAGACGGGGTTTCACCATGTTGACCAGGATGGTCTCGATCTCTTGACCTCGTGATCCACCGGCCTCGGCCTCCCAAAGTGCTGGGATTACAGGCTTGAGCCACCGCGCCCGGCGTCTTTCTTTTTTTTCAGATGGAGTCTTGCACCCACTGGCACGATCTCAGCCTGCATCCTCTGCCTCCCGGGTTCAAGCAATTCTCCTGCTTTAGCCTCCCAAGTACCAGGACTACAGGCGTGCACCACCATGCCTGGCTCACTTTTTTTTGTATTTTTAGTAGAGATGGGGTTTCTCCATGTTGGCCAGGCTGGTCTCAAACTCCTGACTTCAAGTGATCCTCCCGCCTCGGCCTCCCAAAGTGTTGGGATTACAGGCGTGAGCCACCCCACCCAGCCCTTGGTCTGAATTTTGTAGAGAGGTGCAAAGAGATTTTAAACATACTTATTAGCTGCCTTACCAGGACTTTGGATAGATTTTATGTTGCCCCGACTGCTCTTCCTACTCTTGAGTGCTTGGCACACTCCTACTTGAACTTCAAAACCCCAGCTTTAACACCCTCTTCACCATGCAGCCCTCTATGAAGCCCTAGGCAGAGATTCCAACCCTCCCTGAGATCCTGCCTATGGGAGTGTCTGGGCCTGGTTCTCTCTCCCCTAGGCCAGGGGCTTTCTGATGTTGGGACAGAGAGCTGAGTCCTCTGTGAGACGGTGGCTTCTCCCAGCTCATGACCAATCACACAGCAGCATCAACTGGAAGTCACTGAATAATTAAGCAAACTCAAGGACAAATCACCTCTAGTTTCAGGGGGTTGAAAAGAGGGGAGGGGCGTCTGGCGCTCGATCTCCCTTCACTGGTCCAGCCTACCTCGTGATGGGCTCAACAGGCTCAAGAGGCAGAAAAACTACCCGGGGCTCTGGCTCCCTGTGCAGGGCAGCCTCCCATCACAGCCACCTAGAGGAGGAGCCCCTCAGACCCTCCCGGCCCTGCCTGGAAGGATCCTGCTCTCTTGAGGGTAGCCCCTGGGATTTACCCAAACCCTCACGTGCCAGTCACCATGTTGCAGGCTCCAGGTTAGGGAGAGATTAATGTATTTGGTTAGGGAGAGAGATTAATGAACAGAGAGAACTTTTGGTGAGAGAGTATGTCTGACAGGCCCAGAGGTGATTATTTAATTTCATTTTATTTATTTATTTATTTATTTTTTGAGACGGAGTTTCGCTCTTGTTACCCAGGCTGGAGTGCAATGGCGCGATCTCGGCTCACCGCAACCTCCGCCTCCTGGGTTCAGGCAATTCTCCTGCCTCAGCCTCCTGAGTAGCTGGGATTACAGGCACGCGCCACCATGCCCGGCTAATTTTTTGTAGTTTTAGTAGAGACGGGGTTTCACCGTGTTGACCAGGATGGTCTAGATCTCTTGACCTCGTGATCCACCCGCCTTGGCCTCCCACAGTGCTGGGATTACAGGCTTGAGCCACCGCGCCCGGGCTTATTTATTTATTTTTGAGACAGAGTCTCATTCCGTTGCCCAGGCTGGAGTGCGGTGGTGTGATCTCGGCTCACTGCAACCTCCGCCTCCTGGGTTCAAGCGATTCTCCTGCCTCAGCCTCCTGAGTAGCTGGGATTACAGGTGTGCGCCACCACCCGCAGCTAATTTTTGTATTTTTAGTAGAGACGGGGTTTCACCGCGTTGTCCAGGCTGGCCTCGAACTCCCGACCTCAAGTGATCCATCCACCTCAGCCTCCCAAAGTGCTGTGGTTACCTTGTGAGAGAGTTTCAGACTAAACGTGTGGGGTGAGTGTGCCCCAGTGGGAAACGCGGCATATTGCAGAGGCCTGGAGGGGGTTCCCAGGGAGGAAAACGGGGCAGGCCGGACCACAAAGCAGGTTCCACTTTACCAGCACGGTATAGAAGAGGAAACTGAGGCTTGAGGCGGTGAAAACGCTTGCCAGGGGTCTCGAGAGGACCAGGCAGGGCGGGATTGGAACCCAGGACCGCGGGAGTCCCAGCCCTTTCCGGAGAGCGGAGGGACTTCAAGGTATTGGCTTGGAAGGTGGCCCCGCCCCCGACACGAGGCCCCGCCCCTCACAGCGGGAGGCCCCGCCCCGCGGCATGACCGGAAGTGCGCGGGGCCCCCAAGATGGCGCCCGAAACCCGGAAGTGAGCGGCGGCCGCTGCGAGGCTCGGAGAAACTGAGGCGCCGCGGGCTCCGCGCCCGGCCGGACCCGGGCCCGAGGTGAGGCTGTGGTTGCGACCCCCGCCCCTACTCCGCCGCGACCCCTGCCTGGCCCGACAGGTCCGGCGCTCCCCGCGGACCCCCGCGCCCGGGGCTTGGGGTTCTGGGGGCCGCGGGGCGGGGGCGAGCGCGCAGCGACCCCCGCCCTCCGCCGCGACCCCTCCAGACCCCGCCCTTCGCCGCCAACGCTGACCCTGCGCTGCTCGACGACGCCCGCCGTGAACCTTGACCTGCCCCCTCCCGGCCACCCCCTGCCGTGAACCTTGACCCCACCTTCCACGACACCCCCCCAACCTTTCCTTCCCTCTCTTCCCGGTGACTTCCTACCCCCCTCGGCTCGGTGACCCCCGACCTTTCGTTTCCTGGTAACCCTTGACCCCGCACTCCTGGTTCCCCTGAGCCCCTTGGTGACCCCCGCACCCCATTTTCCTCGGTATCCTGCCCCTCCCTTTTGGGCACTCTCGGCTCCGTGCGCCTTGTGACCTCGACCCCTTTCTCGGGGTGACCCCCGATCTCTCCCTTGAGGGCGTTCGTGTCCCTTCCTCCTCCGTGTCCCCGGTCCCAGGACCCCTGCCCTCCTGACCCGGCAGCGCAGACCTCCCTCCCTCCCCGCAGCTCCTCCTCCCGGGGCCTCTGACTTCTGTTCTGGGGCAGATACGCGGGTTTCTCGTTTTCGGCGTGGAGGTCCCCCGGTTTGGGGTGGGGGCTTGCTGGCGTCAGCTGACGCCCGGGCCGTCTGGACGGGATCTGCAGTGCGTGTTGGGGTTCGGGAGTGCGGGTCGCTCTGAAACCGGCTTCCAGGGGCCGGGGGGAGGGAGGATAGCGGGCTGAGATGGCCCGAGTGCGGCCGGGGTGCAGCCCGTGTCGGTGGATGGGAAGGGGTGCCTACCCTATCCCTCGTAGCACACTCTGCCCCCCACCCCAAAGCCCTGAGGAGTAAGGCTGGTGGGGCCTGGAGGTACCAGTCCCCAGACTGGTGGGGGCAGGGGTTGTGGAGAGCCCACCCAGCGCTTCCAGGGATCCTGGGCACAGACGGTGCTGGGCCAGGTCAGTGGGTGTCTCCTTGGATGAACTGATTATAACATTCTGGAAAGTGAAAAAAAAAAAAAAAAAAAGAAAAGATCGAGCCTGTAAAATGTGTAGCCGGGGCATCCCCTGGCTTCTGCTTCCCGGAATGCCTGTTGCTCCCGCCTGCCTCGGAACGTCCTTCCTGCCTGTGACTGCCGGGACGGGACGGGTTTGCTGCCATCTGTTGCACACCCTGTCGCGAGGATGCGTGACCTTGGAGCTGGCCTGTGCTGATGCTGGTTGCCAGTTTGGGGGGGCGGTGAGTGTTTTACAGAGGGGCAGAGGGAGTGAAGTCCGGCTGTCCTTAGCTGGACACCTACTTACTCAGCTGTCAGGAGAGGGGATCACGGCCTGGAACCCAGCACCCCACTCACTGCGGTGCCTCCAGAGGTTCAAGAGAAGAGCACAGGACGGGCGAGGGCTCAGGGCCGCAGACCCCATTGGGAGCCGGCCCGCCCGTTACAGGCCTTGAACTTTGTCCCAGGCCAGGCCACTTCCTCTGGGCCAGGGCAGCAAAGACCCCGGCGCTGCTTCCTGAGGGTTGCTGTGCTGTTGTGGGTGCCATCCCTGGGCTAGGTCTGTCTCCCTGACTCAGCCTGGAAGGGGAGCAGCGGGGACCTGTGACCCAGAGTTTGTGGCAGGCTGGGCAGGTGTCATCCCAGCCCTGTCTTCCCAGACGGCCTCTGGCCTTAAGGCATTCTGGCTGCCGGCCCCAGATTTTCCCAACAGTGGCCTACTCCAGGCCACCTACAGACTTCTGGTTTTTTTTTTTTTTTTGGGACAGAGCCTTGCTCCGTTGCCCAGGCTGGAGTGTGGTGGCACGATCTCGGCTCACTGCAACCTCTGCCTCCTGGGTTCAAGGAATTCTTCTGCCTCAGCCTCCTGAGTAGCTGGGACTACAGGCACCTGCCACCACGCCTGGCTGATTTTCGTATTATTAGTAGAAATGGGGTTTCATTGTATTGGCCAGGCCAGTCTTGAACTCCTGACCACATGACCGCCCGCCTCAGCCTCCCAAAGTGCTGGGATTACAGGCGTGAGCCACTGAGCCTGGCCACCTTCAGAGTTCTTGATGAGAAAGGACAAATTTGAGATCTGGACCCCTTGGTGGGTGGGATGGAGAACAGCAGGATGGAGGTACCACGGCCTCCCATGGCAGGGGAGTCGCAGGCAGGCTCTCCTCCTTGGAAAGGGAAGGACTTGGAAGGCGCCTGCCAGCCCGGGGAGTGTGATTTCAGACCACAGGGAGGACGCTTTTGTTTAACTCTGAGGATTCCAGCAGACATCTGCCCACACCTGCTGGGAGCCAGGAGGACCCTGGTGTGGAGGGGCTGCATGGGTGGGGCTGCCGGGAGCTGGGCCCAGGCAGGGGCTGGACTTTGGGGGAGCCTGTCAGGCAGAGCTCAGCAGAGGCATCGTGAAGTTGGTTCATTCATTCCCTCGCAGTTGGCTTTGTAGTCTGGCCTGGGCTGGACAGGAGGCACCCAGGTGTGCAGGTGCGGAGGAGAGGGCACATGTTCTCCGGCCACATGACCGCGGGCAGTCACTGCCCTCTCACCTGGCGGGGAAACAGAGGCAGAGAGAGGTTGTGCCAGTCACCCCTAGACCCCCCGGCTACCTAAAGCCTCCCCCACCCTCCGGGGTGTGACCAGCTTGGGCTTGGCCCAGCCCAGTTCCAGCAGAGTCACAGATGCCCCTCCGGCAGGGCCCAGGCGGAAACGTCAACACCGCGAGAGTGAGCTCTGCCCCGAACAAAGAGGCAACTGTGTCGGCAGAACCAGTCCGGTTCCCAGAGGCCTCCCTCCCAGGGGGCCCACGCTGGGGGTGGGATCAGCTCCGGGGAGGGGGCGGTGTCATGTGATCCACAGCTGTAAGCACTCCCGGAGGTGGTGTGGGGGCAGCTGTGTGTGTGTGTGCACATGTGTGCCTGTACGTTTGTATGTTGTGCCACATGCGTGCACACGTGTTGTTAATGTTGCATGTATGTGCATACATTGTGTGTGAATGTGCATGCCCGTGGTTGTGTGCTCCTGTGCATGTGTATGGTGTTAGTGGATTTCATATGCGTGTGTTTTATGGGTGCACGTGTATGCTGTGTGTTGCGTGTGTGCCCAGGTACCTTTGTTCATGAGAGTGTTGTGCATGTGTGTATTTTGGTTGTGTGTTGCTTGTGCCCGTGTACTCGTTCTCATGTGTTGTGTGTATATTTTGTATGTGTGTGTGTGTGCTCATGTGTGTTGCAGGTGCGTGCATGTGCCCATGCTTGTGTGCGTGTTTTCTACATGTGTATTTTTTGTGTGCAGTGTGTTGCCTGTGCCCCTGTGCCCCTGTTTTCTGCACGTGTGTTTTGTGTGCACGATGTGTGCATCTGTGTTGCCTGTTCCCATGCACCTCTGCTTGTGCATCTTGTGCACGTGTTTTGTATGTGTGCATGTGTTGTGTGCACGTGTTTTTGTGTGCATGTGTTGTGTGCATATGTACGCTGTGTGTTGCATTCACATGTGTATTGTGTTTGCACACATGTTGCGTGCACAGGTGTGTTTCTGTGTGTCATGTGCACATGTGTGCTTTCCTGTGTCATGTGCATATGCATTTAGTGTGCACATGTGTGTTTTGTGTATGTGCATGTGTTGTGCACATGTGTTTTGGGTGTTGTGTGCACTTGTGTGTTTTTGTGTGTCACGTGCATGTGTGTTTTGTATGTTGCATGCACATGTATTTCGTGTGTTGCACGAACATGTGTTTCGTGTGTGTTGTGTGCATGTGTTTTGTGTGTGTGCATGTGTTGTGTGCACATGTTTTTGTGATTGCACACGTTTTCTGTTACATGCATATGTGCATTTTGTGTGTTGTGTGCATACGTGTTTTGCATGTGTTGCATGCACGTGTGTTTTTGTGTTGTGTCACACGTGTTTTTCTGTTACATGTATGTGTGCATTTTGTGTTGCATGCACAAGTGTGTGTTTGTGTGTTACGTGCATGTGTGCGTTTTGTGTGTTGCATGCACGTGTGTTTGTGTGTTTGTACGTGTTTTTGTGTGTCATGTGTATATGTGCTTTATGTGTTGCGTGCACGTGTTTTGCGTGTGTTGCATGCACATGTGTTTTGCGTGTGCGTGTTGTGTGCACGTGTGTGTTGCCTGTGCCCGTTGCACGTGTGCATGTGATTTGTTGCAGGCAGGCCTGGAGTGCCTCCAGTCAGTTTTTCCACAACCAAGGGCTGTGTGGTCAGACAGTGCACGGGGAGGACTGGGTGTGGCTGGCCGCCGGGTGTAGCCTGAGAGCGAGGTCACCCCGACCTGCTTTCTGTCCTGGCCTGCCCGCTGCCTGCCCAGCAGCGTGGGTGGACCCTCAGCCTCGACCCTCGCCTCTACACTCTCACCCCCAACCCCAGGGAGGTCTGCTGGCACCTGCACGCTCGGGTGGGACGAAGAGCAGACTGCCAGCTCCGTGGTCACCGTGCCTCCCTGCTGGGAGGTGCAGTCACCTGTCACAGGCCCCAGGACTCAGGAGAGGGCTCAGCCTCAGCAGTGAAGGCAGATCTGGGGTTCTGGCCAAGATGGGGATTTCGGACGTGTGGGCCCCATCCGCTCTCGCTTTGGTCCTGCTGGGCCTTGCGAGGAGGCAGAGGCTAAATCTGCCATCTGTGGGCCCAGTGCGGATGCCCCGTAGAGACGTGCTCATGGAGAGAAACCAGACGAAAAAGGCCACACGGCGTGTGACTCTGTTCATGTGACATGAGCAGAGCAGGCCAGTCCACAGTTGGGAAGTGGACGTGTGGCTCCAGGGAGTGTGGAGGGCTGGAGAGTGAATGCTGATGGGGATGTGATCTTCTGGAATTAGAAGCTGTGGTGGTCCGGCTCAGAATGCACTGAAACCCTTGAGTCGTTTGCTTTGGACGGTGCCCTCCTGGTGTGGCTCGTGTTTCAGGGAAAATAACAGTGTTTAACAGAAAGTAAGGCCTGCCTGTCCTTCAGAAGCCCCCTTTGTCACTACAGGTGGAGCACGGTGTCCCCGGGAACTGGCCAAGTAGCCCTGCAGCCGGCTCTCATCAGCGGTGCTGGGGTGCTGGGCAGCCGTCCCGTCCCGGCCCTAGGAGTACGGCAGCAGCGATGGCGCCACCCCACCTCCCTTGCCCAGGCCCAGCTCTGTCCTTGAGCCACTCGTGGCTTCAGGGGGCCGAGAATGCATTCTGCTACAAGGCGCCTAGGGGACTCCTGGCATGAGGGAGCCGGCCTTGGGCCTCTTGGGTGGTGCAGAGGGGCTGGTGGCCCAGGTGGAGGCTTCCCAAGAGCTTGGCATGGCAGCATCTCCCTGAAGCTCAGGCCCCGTGCAGCCCTCAGCCTGGGGTCTCACACGTGCCCTGGCTCTCCTGAGGATTCCCCTGGATCTGTCACCCTGGATGCCCCCAGGAGTGACAGGGTGGGAGGAGGGGCATGGAGAGTCATTGCTGAGTCAGCTCCCCTGCAGGCCCAGCCCTGGGCAGCTTCATGCTGGGGGCAGCTGGGACGCCCTACTGCGGACCTGGTGCCCCGGTGCCTCAGTGACCTTCTCCACGACTGGTGCCCAAGCTTCCTGGAGCCTTGTGATTGGCTTCCGTCCCCAGCAGCAACAAGTGCCCAAGTGAAACCGAAAGAGGTGGCTTTTGGCCTTGGTTCCAGGGCCCGCTGCATTTTGAGACTCATGTGTGCCGGGTTCTGGGAGGCGGGTCACTCGTGTTTCCTGGGAGCTACTGCTGCAGCTGGAGCCGAGACGCTGGATGCTGGGGCGTGGGGAGGGGAGCCCATGAGCCACAGGCCTGGCGGGCAGTAAACGTTTATGGAACTGACTCACTTGCTGGGGTGGAGCCACCGGGGAGGGTCACAGAGAAAGTCCCTGCTCCAGTATGGCCCCAGACCGTTGTCGGCTGCCCGCCCAGCCTGAAGCAAGGAGGCGTCTTCCTCTGCATGTCAGGTAAACTGAGGAAGGCTGTCTCCGGGGTCCGCTGCGCTCACTGCCTGGCCTCTGGTGCCCAGGGGCTGTGTGGAACAGGCCTCAGGACCCACACGTGATGACTGCGGCCTCCCTGCGCTGTGTGAGGGCCAGGCTCCGTGGGAACGGACAGCCGCCAGAGTGCCCGGAACCTGAGGGTGTGAAGGGGGTTCTGAGGCGTCGGGGGATGGTTGAGGGGCAGTGTGCTGTCCAGGGCTGGTTCAGTAACCGGAATGTTCTCGGCTGGCGGGGCAGGAGCCCAGCGCTGGAAGCTGCGGAGTGGGCTGGTGGCCTACACCCAGGGTTCGTCTGGGCTGGGCGCTGGGGCCCGGGGTGGTGAATGGCTGTTGGTGCTGCCCGGGTGTGGCTGGGCTGGCCCATCAGCTCCTGGAATCACTGTGACCCCAGGAACTTGGGGGAGCTGTGAGCCCCCAGGTAGATTCGGGAGCTCTCCGGAGGCCCTGAGGGCAGGCCACCCAGGGCTTCCCGGGGGTGTGGCCACCTGATCGCTGTCGGAATACCAGGGGCTGCCACCCTCAAACCCAGACTTGTGGCTTCTCTTGAAAAACCAGATGATCTAGAAACCCAGGCTACATTCCTGCCCACAGAGGTTCCGCTGCCCCTCCCGGGGGTGCACCTGAGCGGCCCCCTCCCCCAGCCCTGGTGAGGCGGCTCCTGCCCCACTTGAAGGACGTGGGGGGGGTAGGGGAATTATGCTGAGGAGGACACTCAGGCGCCACAGCCTCTGGGCCCCTAAAAGGAGCAGGACTGGGTCCCTTAGAGCCTGTTGTTGTACTCAGGGGCCGGCTCTGCTCCCGGCTGGCCGTTCAGGAGCCTGGGTTTTCGTGCATGCGGCCTGACCACAGGCTGAGACTTCACAGCCTGGCGCTGTGTCCTACAGGTCTGGGTCAGCCCCAGAGATGCCTCGGTGCCCCCACCTCGCTCCCCCGTGACCTGTGGGTGTGGTGCCTCCCGGGGCACAGGGGCTCTGCAGAGGGGTCGCCCTGGATTCCTCGGGGCCTTGCGTCATCACGAATGTCCTCACACGTGAGAGCCTTCTCCAGCTGGGACAAAGCTCAGATCACAAGCCTGTGAGGGACCTCGCCTTGCTGGCTTCTAGGAGGGAGGGACGATGTGATGGGTGTGCGGTGCCCCGATGGCAGGGAGGATGCGGCCTTAGCCCGGTGACCGCAGGGAGCAGAATTCTGCCACCCGGCCAAGCTCAGGCGCGGACTCTCCCAGATAATCCGGAGCGGGGCTCAGGACAGTGGACCTTGATGTTAGCCTTGGAGCCAGCCAGCTCACCTGGACCTCTGAACGGCCAGAGCCAGAGAGAGCACCTGGGTGTGGTTTTCAGCTGCTGCGTTCGAGAGCAAATGGATCAGGCCCCACTGGCGAAGCTGGGGTTCCTGCTTCTGTGATTTTGGGGCGTCTGTCCTCCTCCGGGCGAGACGCAGGACAGGGCCTGTAGCTCCGGCAGTCGGCGCTGACGCCTGGCTCTGGGCGGTCTCGGAGATGCCGTCCTCCAGCCCAGCCTGAAGCCGGAAGGAACTCTTCCTCCTCCTCCAGGACCTGATGCGGTTTGTGCTCGGATGCAGGTCCTCGTAATGTTTTTGTCACCAAGGCCGGACTTAAA
The DNA here is from genome assembly GCF_009761245.1 of Sapajus apella. Classification (NCBI taxonomy): domain Eukaryota; kingdom Metazoa; phylum Chordata; class Mammalia; order Primates; family Cebidae; genus Sapajus; species Sapajus apella. Next base: position 10,120,237 of record NW_022437017.1, read on the forward strand.
GAGCTCAAGGACAGTGGTGACCTGTTGGGCCTCTTGCCTGGGATCAGTATAGCGTGGCTGCTAGCAGCGCTTGGCACTCCCCAGGGAGCCAGGTGGGCAGAGCATGCAGGCGGGCTGGCCTGAGCCCACCGGCGAGGCAGTGACAGCGGCAGGGGTGGGGTGGGCTAGAGGACCGTCTGCACGGATTTAAGGTACGCAGGGCCAACTCCATGTCAAAGGACTGGGAATCTGGAGTGAGCGGCATTTGGCTTAACGTCTGCTCAGGAGAAAAAGACCTGGGGGTCAGAGGAGACCACAGGTTCAAGCTCAGTGTATCAAAAGGCTTTGAGAGAGAGTGTGTGTGTGTGTGTGTGTGTGTGTGTGTGTGTGCGTGCGCGCGCATGCGTGCATGCGTGTATGTGCGTGCATATGTCTGTGTGTGTGTATGTGCATGCGTGCATGCGTGTGTGTGTGCGCGTGTGCGCCCATACGCAGTTGAGGTGTCGCTCTGTTGCCCAGGCTGGCCTCCGACTCCTGGGCTCACGCAGTCCTCCCGCCGTGGCCTCCCAGGGCACGGGGATTGCAAGGTGTGGACCACCATGTTGGCCCCAAAAGATGGGAAATGGGCACAAGTCCTGAGCAGGCTCCTCAGAGGTGCAGCGGCCATGTGGAAGCTGCTTGGCCACCATGGGAAGCTGTTGCACACCGGTCGGGGTGGACAGGGCTTTAACTGTCACACAGCAGTGAGGTCCAGCCGTGGGGACCCCACATCAGAGTCCCCACAGCCTGGCCTGGAGGGCCCTTCCTTCGTCAGCGTTTGCATCACTGACTCTCTCCCTCTGGCCTGTCTCAGCCTCCTCGGGGATCTGGGGTGTGGGGTGTGGGGTGTTGTTCCCAGTTCCTCAAGTGTAGTTTCTGCCTAGCAGCAGCTGGCCTCACATTCCGGCTTGGGACTCTTGCTCTGTCTGAGGGTCCGGGGCTGAGTGCCAGCAGCCACCGCTACTCTGCCTGGCCCTGGCGTGGGGGCCTGGGCTTCCCTCTGTTCTCAGGGACAGCAGTGCCACCTCAGAGGTGCTGGGGGTCGCTGCACCCTGCTTGCATCTTGGCCCCAACATCCCCTGGCCCTGTGGTGTCCTGTCCCCAGGTGGGCTTGGGATGCAGCACCCTGAGTCCCTCCCCCAGGGCCCCCTTTATTTTCTCTGCGCCTTGTAGGCCTTCATTCAGCTATGCTGACCGTGCCGGGTGGGGCTGTGGAGTCAGCAGAGCAGCCCTGACCTGGTAGAGACCCCAGCAGTGGGGTCAGACGCAGGCGGGGCCGCAGTCCACTCTGGGTCCTGCCCCACATCGTCGGGGTTGCTGCCTGGGCTCGCTGGATCCTGCCGTCTGGCTCTGGCCTGTCTCAGCCTCCTCCGGGCACACCCTGTGGACGACTCGTCGTTCCTCCTCCATTATCGGCGTCCTCTCCCCTGCGTCTGGCATCTGGGACACCCCCGCCACGTCCTAGCGCCTGGCGCCACGCACGGGGGAGGCTGGGCAAGAGGGGCCATCAGTGCAGCCGCCCACTCAGGCTCTTCCCGCCCCTGGCCGTCTCTGAGCTTGGGAACTTTCCCACCCACAGCACCTGCCCCTTGGCCCCTGGAAGGTGCTGGAAGGCATGGGCAGGGGGCTTCCCTGGAAATCAGGGGTGTGGTGTGCGGCCCCCACGGCTGGCACCCTTGAGCCCTCCCAGGAGAGGGACAGTGATGGGCGCAACCTGACTTTCCGGAGGACTCTCCTGGAGTGAGGCCCTTGGTGCGGGGAGGGGAGCTTCCTGGGCACTGGCTTCTGACCCGGTCCGCAGGGCCCTGAGTCGGGCCAGTACACATTCCCCTGTGAGAGGAGCACGCGGGCACCTGGGGTTTATACAGGGCTGGCGAGGCTGCAGCACCCTTCCACCACCGGGCGGCCGGAGCCACCGCACTTCCTCGTGGGGCAGGGAGAACTGGAAAGTTGGGAACTTGCTCCCCCTGGACCCTGGCTGCTTCACCCCACCGGCCTCACCTCGTCCTCATCGTCAACAAAGGGATTGCCACCCGGCGTGCCTGAGAAATCTCAGGTGGGGCTGGGGCAGTCTCAGGCTCCCAGGCTTCCCCAGCCCTGCCCGGCCTGTTGCCCGTGCGCGGCTGACCCAGGCTCGCCGCGGCCGCCTCTGTCCCTGGTTGGCGGCCCGGAGCTACTGCCGTCCAGACGCCTCCTGGGACGCTGTGGAAGTGCACGCGCAGCCTGGTACCGCCTGAGCTTGGGGCACCTGAGTCCTGGTGCTCACGGGCGTCAAGCTGGGTCCGGGCTGGAGCTGTGTCCTCCCTTGGCGAGCTTCAGGGGGCGGCCACAGCAGGGCTGCAGACTGCGTGGCTTAGAGCAGCTTCTCCCTGCCCTGGACAGGAGTCCGGGAGTGGGCCCGCCGCGCTCCTCTGCGCACCAGGGGAGAAGCCACTGCCTCTCCCAGCGTTGGGGGCTCCAGCCTCTGCTCCGTCTCCACGTGGCCATCTCCTGATGTGGGGCGTCCACGTTCCTCTTTTAAGGACACCAGTTGCTAACGGGGACCTAGGCCCACCCCACTCCAGCGTTCTCATTGTGACCCACCACGTGTGCAAAGACCCCGTGTGCAAATAAGGTGCCACTCACAGGTGCGGGTGAACGTAAATCTGGGGGGACCATAGTCACCCCAGTGCCCTCTCCGTCCCTGGCAGTGCCTCCTGCACCTCAGGACGAGGCTCTAAATCAGCCCCATCACTTACCAGACCCCTGTCTGGGCCTTGTGGCCCACAGGGACTGTGGAGAGATGGTTGCAGGCCTGGAGAAGTCTGGTCCCTCAAGGCTGATGTCACCTGGTCCCTGAGGGGTGTCAGCCTCCTGTGTCTGGCGGGCGCATTCGGGCAAGAGGAAGCCAGCTTTCCCCCTTGCAGGGGTGAAGAGCCAGCCCCACTGCCACCCATAGCATTTCTTTTTCCTTTTTTTTTGAGATGGAGTCTCACTTTGTTGCCAGGCAGTGGTGCAATCTCAGCTCATTGCAGCCTCTGCCTCCTGGGTTGGAGCGAGTTTCCTGCCTCAGCCTCCCCAGTAGTTGAGACTATAGCCACGCACCACCACGCCCAGCTAGTTTTCATATTTTTGGTTGAGACAGGGTTTCACCATGTTGGTCAGGATGGTCTCGATCTCTTGACCTTGTGATCCACCCGCCTTGGCCTCCCAAAGCACTGGCCCCACAACAGCATTTCTGAGGACAGAAAGGGAGAGTCGGCACCCTCTGGAGGAGAGGGGCCCCAGGGGCTGTGTGTGGGTCTTCATCCTGAGGTCTCTAAGCTGCTGCTGGGCCAGAATGGAGGTGCGGCCCCATCAGGGACTGGTCTGTGGTTTAGGTGGACGCCCCTGGACTGGGTGGCAGGTGGATGTGGAGGGCAGAGGGGAGCTTCGTTTATGTATGGGCAGCTTGCTGAGGGATGGGGGACCCTGCTGGACCTAGGGGAGGAGACAGGAGCACGTGGCACTCCAGGGCTACTGGGACATAGGCATCGGCGTGTCAGAGTGGTACACACGGCACTCTCAGGGATCCTGGGCTCAGTAGTTGGGCGTGTTGGTCAGTGTGACACATACGGCACTGTCAGGGATCCTGGGACACAGGCATCGGCGTGTCAGTCAGAGTGATACACATGGCACTGTTGGGGATCCTGGGGTGCGGTAGTTGGGATGTGTCGGTCGGCGTGACACACACACAGCACTGTCGGGGATCCTGGGGTGCAGGTGTCCTGCATGCCTGGTCATTGTGCACCAGCCGAGGTGCCCTTGGGAGACCCAGCCCTGGGCCTTGTGGTAAGTGGGGTTCATCCGAGGTCCGTGCTCCCTGGACACTGGGCTGAGGCTGGGCGTACCCTAGTCCTTTCAGGGACAGGCTGGGCTCTGGACAGGCGGCGAGGCCAGGGAGGGAGGACTGGGTTTGAGGCTGAGCCGCCCGTGTGGCTGGGTGCCGCAGGCGTGCCCGTGGTTTGCCAGGCTGGCCTCCTTCTGCGTGAAGGTTTGCGGCAGCTTCTCCCACAGCTGGCAGAGGGCCTGGCATGCAGTGCAGCCATGAGCCCAGCGTGTTTTCCCAGTTCAAGCTGGGAATGACGCTTTTGATTTTATTTTATTGTGAGACGGCGTCTTGTTCTGTTTCCCAGGCTGGAGTGCAGTGGCAGGATCTCGGCTCACTGCAGCCTCTGCCTCGTGGGTTCAAGTGATTATCCTGCTTCAGCCTCCCGGGTAGCTGGGACTACAGGTGTGCGCCACAACACTAGCTGTGTGTGTGTGTGTGTGTGTGTGTGTGTGTGTGTGTGTGTATTTTTAGTAGAGACGGGGTTTCACCATGTTGCCCAGGCTGGTCTTGAACTCCTAACCTCTGCCTGCCTCGGCCTCCCAAAGCGCAGGGATCACCACACCTGGCCACACTTTTTACATTTGAGATAATTACAGATTTGTGGCGGGGTAAGGAGTGATACAACTATGGCAGGAAGTGATACAAAGAGATTCCCCACACCTCCTTCCCTCAATGGTAAGGTCTTGTAAATTGAGTACAGTGTTAACAACTGGTATTGACCTTGGCGTGTGCTGCCTGCAGGTGTGAGACCCCTAGAGGCCTGGACAGGGGTGTGGGGGTGTGACTTTTTCATGGGCTCTTGGCGCATAAAGTTGGATGTGTGTGTTGGTGGGGTGCACGTGGGGGTCGGGCTGTATGTGTGGGTGGGGGTGCGCGTGCAGGTGTGAGTGTGTGTGACAGTCGTGTCTGGCGGTGTGCGCTGGTTCCTCAGTACTCAGTGTTGTTTTTAGGGTTGTGGTTTTCCTAACGGGGTCACCTAGTGGACTACGATTTTGTATTTGTGTTTTTGTTCTTCTTCAAAAATCATGTATAATCACCGTTTTTTCTTTTTTTTTTTTTTTTTTGGGACGGAGTTTCGCTCTTGTTACCCAGGCTGGAGTGCAATGGCGCGACCTCAGCTCACCGCAACCTCCGCCTCCTGGGTTCAGGCAATTCTCCTGCCTCAGCCTCCTGAGTAGCTGGGATTACAGGCACGCACCACCATGCCCAGCTAATTTTTTGTATTTTTAGTAGAGACGGGGTTTCACCATGTTGACCAGGATGGTCTCGATCTCTTGACCTCGTGATCCACCCGCCTCGGCCTCCCAAAGTGCTGGGATTACAGGCTTGAGCCACCGCGCCCAGCCCCAATTTTTAAATTTTTTTTGTAGAGATAAGGTGTTGCTATGTTACCCATGCTGGTCTTGAATTCCTGGCCTCAAGCGATCCTCCCACCTTGACCTCCCAAAGTGCTGGGATTACAGGTGTGAGCCACTGTTCTGGCTGTATTATTTTAAAAAAGAAGAAAACCTTAACTTTAAAAGGGTCCTTCTCTGCCCCCATCTGAGGTGTGGAGTGGACCCTGAGCCCTGTGTCCCAACAAAGGACCCCCACAGCCTTGGGGCCAGGAGGCTGCCTGCAAGGGCCCCAGGTGCCATCTGTGGCTGTGACCAGGCTGTGCCTGCTCACCTTGGGCCAGGACGTCCACCTGTCTGGCTGCTAGGGAGGCGGAAAGTCG
>NW_022437017.1:10125921-10128299 GCF_009761245.1 Sapajus apella
AACTTTTAGGAAATTTCAAGTAGAGAAGCTGAAAGCCTAGTAGTGCGATGTTGCCATTCTTTTTTTTTTTTTACCCAGGCTGGAGCGCAATGGCGCGATCTCGGCTCACCGCAGCCTCCGCCTCCTGGGTTCAGGCAATTCTCCTGCCTCAGCCTCCTGAGTCGCTGGGATTACAGGCACGCGCCACCATGCCCAGCTAATGTTTTGTATTTTTAGTAGAGACGGGGTTTCACCATGTTGACCAGGATGGTCTCGATCTCTTGACCTCGTGATCCACCCGCCTCGGCCTCCCAAAGTGCTGGGATTACAGGCTTGAGCCACCGTGCCCGGCCTGTTGCCATTCTTAAAGTGTGGGTCCCAGGCATCCTGAGACCCCCTTCATCAGGGGCCCGAGAGATTAAAGCTGTGTTGAGTCAGGAAGGCACCCCCACCCCAGCGCCCAGTGCTTCTGGCCTGGCTGTGCCCTCTGGCTGGCCATGCATCCTGAGCTTTCTGGGAAGCACCCATACCCTCTCTTTCCGTCCTTGGGGCCTGCCCACCCTGGGAGAGGCTGTCCAGAGCAGATACCCGCTTGCCATCCTGTTAGAGCTTCCCACAGTGTTCCCTGATCAGCCTAGTGAATTACAGTGATTCATGGTGGTGGTGGTGGTTTTTTTTTTTTTTTTTTTGAGATGGAGTCTTACTCTGTCACCAGGCTGGAATGCAGTCGTGATATGATCTCGGCTCACTGCAACCTCCACCTCCTGAGTTTAAGCGATTCTCCTGCCTCGGCCTCCCGAGTAGCTGGGACCACAAGTGCGCACCACCACGCCCAGCTAATTTTTGTACTTTTAGCAGAGACGGGGTTTCACCATGTTGACCAGGATGGTCTCCATCTCCTGACCTTGTGATCTGCCCACCTTGGCCCCCCAAAGTGCTGGGATTACAGGCTCGAGTGATGGCACCCGGCCCAGTGATTCATATTATTATGAAGATGATTTCCATTCAGGCTGGGCGTGGTGGCTCACACCTGTAATCCCAGTACTTTGGAGGCCGAGGCGGGCAGATCTCCTGAAGTCAGGAGTTCGAGACCAGCCTGGGCAACATGGTGAAACCCCATCTCTACTAAAAATACAAAAATAACTGGGCTTGGTGCCACATGCCTCTAATTCTGGCTACTTTGTAAGCTGAGGCAGGAAAATCACTTGAACCTGGGAGGCGGAGGTTGCAGTGAGCTGTGATTGTCCACTGCACTCTAGCCTGGGCAGTTCTGGTGGGTCCAGCCACCTGCCCCCACCCTGTAGTCATCCCCTGTGTGTCCTCCTCTGGGTCTCCCCACTGCCCTTTGGGGGTGTCCACCAGGTACTCACTGCAGTCAGGCGGCCCCCCTTGTAATGCTGGGCCCTGTGAGACCACCGTGCAGACCCTTAGAGGCCTGGACAGGGGTGTCGGGGTGTGACTTTTTCATGGGCTCTTGGTACATAGAGTTGGATGTAGCCAGGGGATGGGGGGCTGCCCATGGGGACCTGGGGACTGCAAGCGGCTTGCTGGCTGCAGGGACGCAGGGGGGTGTCTTCTCTTCCTTGGCCAGGCCTAGCCCTTCCCACTCCCTCAGTGACCTGGCCAGGCTGCTGGCCTTGCTGCCGGGTGGCTTTACCATCACAAACAGGTGCCAAGCGCAGGCTGCCTACCAGCACCCACAGTGGGAGGGCGGGTGCTGCCCCTGGGCGGAATGTGTGAGAGGGTGGTGCAGGAGTGTGGCCATGCGGCAGGGCAGGTGTGGGTACTCTGAGGCCGATGGCTGCAGAGAGCAGCACCTGCGTGGGCGAGGGGAGCACCGGACACGGGGGGCTTCCTCACCTGGCTCCCTTCCCCGGCCCTCTCCACTCTTCTGCTGATGCCCAGCTCTGTGGGGGTGAAGCTGGCTCAGGCAGGCGTCTCGGCCTAGGAGCAGGGGAACCTCAACCATGTCTTGGCTGTGTCCCCTGCTGTCTCCTGCTCTCCCCCCGTCTCCCACTGTCTCCCCCCAACCCCCACTCTTTCCCTCATCTACCGATCTCCCACCACTGCTCCCACTGTCCCCCTGCTGCCCCCCTACTGTCTTCCACTGTTGCCTCACTCTCCCGTGGTCTTCCACTGTCCCCCACTGTCCTTTACTGTCCCCCCACTGTCTCCTGTCTCTCGCTGTCCCCCTGCTGTCTCACACTATCCCCTGCTACCCCCCACTGTCCCCCTGCTGTCTCCCCACTGTCTCCTGGCTGTCCCACTACCCCCACTGTCCCTCCACTATCCCCCTGCTGTCCCCCGGCTGTCCCTCACTGTCCCCCAGCCGTCACCTCCTGTCCCTCACTGTCCCCCCGCTGTCACTTGCTGTCCCCCTGCTGTCCCTCACTGTCCCC
>NW_022437017.1:10128309-10129671 GCF_009761245.1 Sapajus apella
CTGTCACCTGCTGTCCCTCACTGTACCCCGCTGTCACCTGCTGTCCCTTACTGTCCCTCAGCTGTCCCCTGCTGTCCCCGACTGTCCCCCATTGTCTCTTCCCTCGCTGTCTCACTTTGTCCTCCTGCTGTCCCCCCACATTCCCTGTTGTCCCCCGCTTTCCCCCAACTATCCCGTGCTGCCCCCCAGATATCCCTCACATTGGGGCTGACCTTGTGTCGACTCTGGCCCTTCAGGCCTCCCTTGCCCCGGGCTCCATGTTGAGGTATAAAGTGCTCTGTCTACAGGGGTCAGGACCTGAGAGGGCCCGCGATGTCCTTTCCACCAGATGGTCCTGGCAGCCAAGTTGGGGCCTGGCCAGGTGCCTGGAGCTTGCAGGGCTCTCTGCCCCATGTTGGCCAAGCCTTGTGACATCCACCAGGCCCCCCAGCCCCCCCGGTCCTGGGATGCCAGCTGTGTGCCCGCCAGGTAGAAGGTGACTGCCCTGTCCTGAGCCCGTATGAGGCCAGTAGGTAGCGGTCACAGCTGTAAGTGGCAGTCACGGTTGTGAGGTCACCAGAGGCTGAGAGGTCACCAGAGGGACCTTGAGGCGGCCTCTGCAGGACTCCATCACCATGGCTGCGCCCGGAACTCGCTGCCCCCTCCTCAGACCTGCACATCCGCCTTTGCTGGCGTGGGCCTTGAGATGCCTGCTGGGCATTCCAGGCGACTAGAACCCGGGTCTGGGCGGAGCCCTCTGGGGTGCGCCAGGCATCCTGGGTCCTCCCGTGGTCTCGGTTATGGCTCTGTGGTCGCTTCTTCTCAGGGTCTCTGTCACGCACATGGGCACAGCGTGGCCTGAGCTTCTGAATGTGGCTCTGGGGGTCACGTCAAGCCTCCACCTGGAGGCCTCCATGTCCACATCAAAAAGTGTGGGGGTTGCAACCCTGTTCAGAGAGAGGGTGGCAGGAGAACCGGGCCTGGCGGTCCCCATCTGCAGACGGGCCTGGATCTGAGGGAGGAGTGGTGAAGGGGACCCTCAGGCAGGGGTCTGGGCAGTGGACAGCTCAGAACATCGGGATGCTGAGCCGTCATTGCAGAGTGCGGAGCGAGACCCTGGAGCATCCAGCTAGGGAGACAGGGACCTTGGCAGGCTCAGGAGAGAGAGGCGGGAGGCGACCACAGTTACCCGGACTCAGGAGAGAGGCGGGAGGTGACCACAGTTACCCGGACTCAGGAGAGAGAGGCGGGAGGTGACCGCAGTTACACGGACTCAGGAGAGAGAGGCGGGAGGTGACCACAGTTACCCGGACTCAGGAGAGAGGCGGGAGGTGACCGCAGTTACCTGCACTCGAGAGAGAGGCGGGAGGTGACCGCAGTTAC
>NW_022437017.1:10129681-10146588 GCF_009761245.1 Sapajus apella
GAGAGAGAGGCGGGAGGTGACCGCAGTTACCCGGACTCAGGAGAGAGGCGGGAGGTGACCGCAGTTACCCGGACTCAGGAGAGAGGCGGGAGGTGACCACAGTTACCTGGACTCAGGAGAGAGGCGGGAGGTGGCCGCAGCTACTCGGTTCCTCGGGTTCACCTGGATCTTGGTCCGGTCCGAGTTCTGCCTTCCCAGCCTTCATCCTGTCCAGGCCACCAGCGCCTTCATCTTTCTCTTTTTTTTTTTTTTTGAGATAGAGTCCTACTCTGATGCCCAGGCGGGAGTGCAGTGGCGCAGTCTCGACTCACTGCAACCTTGGCCCCCTGGGTTTAAGCAATTCTCCTGCCTCAGCCTCCCGAGTATCTGGACTACAGGCGTACACCGCCGCGCCCGGCAAATTTTTTTGTATTTTTAGTAGAGATGAGGTTTCGCCATGTTGGCCAGGCTGGCCTTGATCTCCTGACCTGGTGATCTGCTGGCCTCAGCCTCCCAAAGTGCTGGGATTACCGCATGAGCCACCATACCTGGCCCCCATCTTTCTCTTTTTGTAACAACTCCCTTGAAGACCTGGATTCAGAAGGAAGCCATGCCCCGCTCCTGGGGCCAGTGTGCTGGTAAAGCAGGGGCCCTACCCAGCGTGGGAACCACGTGACCCTCACCTACATCCCTCCAGTCTCTGGACTGGTACCAAAAAGTACAACCAGGTGGGGGACACAGCTCTGGCACTTGCTGGGTGTTTGGCTGGCTCACGGCCCTGAGGCTCGGGGTGGACTGTGTCACCAGGGCCACATGGCGGAGGTGACGTTGGGGTGTTCTAAGATCCCGCCCATTGCCCTACTGGGGTTTATTCTTGGGCTGAGGCAGCTTAATGTCCCAGGGAGGTGGCATGATCACAGTTCCTGCAAGAAATGGCGTGGAGTAGATGGGCCAAGGGACTGGAGGTCACAGGACCATCGGACCAGGAGCCAGCCCTTGGGGGCATGGGCCCTCGAACAGGATGGAGCCTGCCAGGCAGGGCTGGGGGCTGCGGGACAGCCTGGGGGTCGGGGCAGCCGGGGTAGTGAAATACGGCCAAGGACAGGGCAGGTGGCGACGGGGGCCCAGCAGCGCCTGGAACGACAGGGCTGTGGTTCCTGAGGGACTGCAGAGGGCAGGTGTTCTCAGTAGTGGGCATGGCCTGAGGCGTTGTATGGGGGCCGTGGGATGGGTCACAGGCGCAGGGCCACCCCAGCCCGGCACCCATGCATCCCCTCTGTCTCTGGATAGGCCTGTCCTGGACAGTTCATAGTAGTGGGATCACACTGTGTGACCTTCTGTGCCTGGCATCTCTCACGGAGTGTGACATCCTCATGGTTCATTTGCGCTGTGGCCTGGGTCAGGGCCTCACTGCTGTTCGTGGCTGGGTCGTGTTCCAGTGCGTGGATGGGCCGTGTTGTGCTTATCCACTTGCCCATCTGCAGACACTGGGCCGCTTCCACGGGTGGCAGTTGTGAGGGGGGGTGCTGTGGATGTGCATGGACGTGTTTCTGCGTGGTGTGGCCTCACCGGGTCGCACGGTGACCGTGGACGTGCGTGGATGCGTTTCTGCATGGTGTGGCCTCGCTGGGTCATGTGGTGACTCTCACCTCTTGAGGAAACCCCCACTGCCTTCCAGGCAGCCGCTTGTGAGGATCCGGCTCACCTCCTGGTTTTGGCCCTGATCCTTGGTTGGAGGTGCCTGGTGGCCACATTGCTCTCCTCACCCCCTCCCAGTCCCCTCCGGGTCCAGGTCCCATCTCGCTGCCAGATCCTCAAGGCATGGACTCCAGGTCACGTGCCATGTGTGAAGCCCACCCCTTAAAGAACCTTGTCCCCCGAGCCTCCTGGGGTTGCGGCATGGAAGGGGTGTCCATGGAGGTGGGGGGCTCAGAGGCCGTAGGGATGAGGGAGCTGCCAGGAGCACTGTGCTGGCCCCGGGACTCAGACACAGGTGAGCTTGGGGCCCTGCTGCTGGAGGGGTCCCTAAGCTGTAGCATCTCCCGAGGAGGGTCCTCAGGTCACCCAGAGCTGCCCAAGGTGCCCCCTCCCCAGGCTCATCCACTGTGGGCCCCTGGCCCTGCTGTTCGTCAGCTCAGGACTCCGTGGCCTCAGTGTGGCGGAGAGCCCTGGGTGTGAAGGTTCAGTGTAACTCTGGGGGTGTGGCCGCCGTGAGATGGAACCTGCAGAGGGAAGGGTTGCTGGCGGGAGCCGAGGGAAGTCCCTGCAGGGGAGGGACTGCTGACGGGGAACCTGGCGTCTGAAGCTGCGTGGGGCCTGGGGAGCTGTTTGTGGCCACTAGCGCACGGGGGCGTCCCAGGCTGTACTCAGACAACCTGTCGGAGCGCGGCTGTCAGGTTATTCAACTCAGAAGGCGGAGCCAGGCTTCAGTCCTGTACCCCTGACCCAGAATCTTGGACAAGGATTGGCCAAGACCCCAGATCCCAGCGGGCCTGTCCGTTCCGCTAGCGGGCCCTTCTGGAAGAATGTGGTAGGTCCCTGTGAGCAGCTGTAAGGGCCTCCGAGGGTCCCAGCTCCAGTGGCAGTGGGGTGTGGCGTCCTGACAGCAGGGAGCAGGCAGAGGCCGCAGATGGTCAGGACGGCCTGGCAGGATGGCCCCCACTGTGCCCGAGCGCCTCCATCTGTGGTTCCCCGAGCGGGAGTCCCGACCCCAGCCCCTGCTCCCAGCCAGTGTCTGGAGCGCAGCGCAGAGGCGTGCCTCTCCCTCACGGGATTGCACAAGTGCCTGCGTGTGGCTGGACTGCGATTACTGGAAGTCCCGGAGATTTCTTCACTCCAGGGCTTGGCCGGGAGTGGCCGCCACCTCCCCTTCCTGCTGCCTTCAGCTGTGAGCATGCTGGGCGACGCCTGCAGAGCTTTCCCTGCCACCGCAGGCCAGCTTGGGTCCCTGCACTCGCCGTCAGGGCCTGGCGGGCGCCTGGCCGTGTGCCAGAGGCCGCAGGGTGAGGGGGAGCTGTTCCTGGCATCTGGTGGTGTGGGGCTCACTTAGCCCAGGAACATTCTCAGTGGGGACATCTGTGTGAGATTAGCCTGAGACAAGGTCTGGGTGCTCTTCCAGCTCTGTGTGGCCCCTGACTCTGTCCCCGGGAGACCCCCCTGCACAGCCTCTGCTACCTCTGAGGACTGGGGCTGGGTCCAGCACCTCGTGGGCACCCCGGGTTCAGAGGTGCCGGGTCTGGGTTGGACTCTCCCTTCGCAGTCTCAGACCAGCCAGTTACAAAGCCAGGTGTGCAGGGGTCAGCCCAAGGCTCCATTGCTCATGGCCAGGAGCATGGTCCTATGGCCTGGGCAGCCCCGTGGGCCACATTAATTGCCTTAGTCAGGGCCCAGGGCCGAGGAGGCCAGGAAAGGCGCCGCGGACAGCACAGAAGGGTTGGGCGGCGTTGCTGGGGGCCCGGTGGGGACGAGTGGGGAGGGGAAGGAGAATAAGCGCCCTCTGGTTCTGGCCCAGGGGTAGCAGGAGCCGCGGCCCACGCCTGGGGAGGTCATGCCAGAGGGAGAGGACGCCGGGGAGCGCCCCCTCCACCACTGTCGGACGCTCAGGATGTCCACGTCTCCCTCTGCAGATCATGATGCCGCCGCCACCGCCGCCACCACAGAGCGAGAAGCCCAGATAGACACCCCGGCGGCCCTGGGTCCCGGAGCCCCTCGCCCGCCGCCCGGCCAAGAACCACACCCCCGCCTGCCGCCCGATGCTTGCAGTGGGGCCTGCCATGGACAGGGATTACCCGCAGCACGAACCCCCGCCGGCGGGCAGCCTCCTGTACAGCCCGCCATCCCTGCAGGTGAGCACCCGCCACAGCCCCGGCCTGAGGACAGGGTCAGTGGGTGCTTGTCCCGCTCCAAGCGCCCTGGGTCATGTCGTGGGAAACACCCCCCTAGAGGACACGGTGCCATCTCCACCTGACCTTCATGGCACAGAGCCTGGGCCCACCTGTCCCCATGGGCCCTGGAGAGGGTCCTTACTGGGATGTGGAGGGGAGGCTCCTTGTGGCCCCGGCTCTTCAGGAATCGTATTTGAGGGGATTTGCTTCCCCGCAGAGCTTCTGTTTCCTTGCTGTCAGCTGTAGAGGAGGGTTCTACTCTATGTGTAGGAGTCTCACCGAGGGGTCACTTACAGTATTGGCCAGGCATGGTGGCTCATGCTTGTAATCCCAGCACTTTGGGAAACCGAGGCGGGCAGATCAGTTGAGGTCAGGAGTTCAAGACCAGCCTGACCAACATGGTGAAACCCCGTCTCTGCTTTAAATACAAAAACTTAGCTAGGTAGGGTACTGAGTGTCTGTAATCCCAGCTACTCAGAGGCTGAGGCAGGAGAATCGCTTAAACCTGGGAGGCGGAGGTTGCGGTGAGCCGAGATCGTGCCACTGCACTGCAGTCTGGGCGACAGAGTGAAACTCTGGCTCAAAAAAAGAAATGAAAAATTAAAAATAATAAAATTTTTTTAAGTTAAAAAAATACACACACATATATGTCTATTTCTATTTTGTTTTATTGTTCTTTAAGATAGGGTCTTGTTCTGTCGTCCACGCTGGAGTGCAGTGATGTGATCTTGGCTCACTGTAGCTTCAGTCTGCCGGGCTCAAGGAATTCTCCTGCCTCAGCCTCCTGAGTAGCTGGAACCACAGGTGTGCCCACCCCTCCTGGCTAATTTTTAAAATTTTCTTGTAGAGATGGGGTTTTGCCATGTTGGCCAGGCTCATCTCGAACTCCTAGGCTCGGTTGATCTGCCCACCTTGTCCTCCCAAAGACCTGGGACCCGTACCCGGCCCTGCGTGGGGCTTTTCCACCTGGAGACAGAGGGGCTGCTCTCTGCTGTGAAGCAGAGTACCTGCTGCAGGGCTCCAGGGTCTCCTGGGCACTCCTGAGCCCAGTGCCCGGGAAGGCTTAGGAGGCAAACATCACAGACACCCCTGAGTACTCCGTCCTCTGCCACGTGGCTCAGGGCAGCCTTCCTGCCATGTTCTGACCACCCACAGGAGCTCCGAGTCAAGGCCAGGGCTCCCCTCTCGTATGGGGGTCCCTATTGCAGCCCAAACCCCTTCTGTTCCCTGCCCTAGTTCCTGAGCCCCTCGGGGTCGAGGCTGGGTCCTCACAGCCATCCCAGTGGAGCTCGCGTACCAGCCATTGGTCAGCCTCCTGGGCCACCGTAAAGGGAACTGGCTAGGCCACATCCCACAGGAACAGCTCCATCACCCGAAACCCGACCCAGGAATTCTATCTCGGAAACACACCCCGGAGACTGATCCAGGAGGGAGGGAACACAGACGGGCACTATTTATAGCGGCAGGAAACTGGAGTCTCCCCAGAGGCTCCACAATGGGGAAATAATTAAGTGAATTATGGGATGTGGGGACAGAGGAGCCATCTTCTAGGATCCGAGGGGAGCGAGAAGGTGTTGGCTGTGACAGTCGGGGAGTGTGGAACCCGATGGGGGCACCGGGCACCAGCCGCGGGGCTCAGGCTGAGGCACCCATGTGGGGTGACCGGCTTTGCTCCCCCTCCCCTGTGTGGGGCTCGTCCCACTCTCCCCATTCCTCGCTCCATCACATTGGGGTACAGCATGGACACCTCTGGGCAGGGTCTGCTGAGCTCGCACACACACGGCCCAGCCTCTTACAGCGCCAGAGTATTAAATTAGAAATAAAAATGGGCCGGGCCTGGTGGCCAGGCCAAAGTAATCCCAGCACTTTGGGAGGCCAAGGCCTGCAGATCACCTGAGGTCAGGAGTTCGAGACCCGCCTGGCCAACATAGTGAAACCCCATCTCTACTGAAAATACAAGATTTAGCTGGGCAAGGTGGGACGTGCCTGTGGTCCCAGCTACTCCAGAGGCTGAGGCAGGAGAGTCGCTTGAACCCAGGAAGCGGAGGTTGCAGTGAGCTGAGATTATGTCACTGCCCTCCAGCTTGGGCGACAGAGAGAGACTGTCTGAAAAAAAAAAGAAAAGAACAAAGAACATTATTATTATATTAATCAGATCCCATTTATTGTTTTTCCTTTCACATTTAAGGCTATGATCCAACTTAATTTAAATTTTGGTGTATGGTAGCCAGGGGCCGTGGCTCACACCAGTAATACCAGCACTTTGGGAGGCCACGGCGAGAGGATTACTTGAGCCTGGCCAACATGGTGAAACCCCGTCTCTACTAAAGATAAATCAGCCAGGCGTGGTGGTGTGTGCCCGTAGTCCCAGCTACTCGAGAGGCTGAGACAGGAAAATCGCTTGAACCCAGAAGTCGGAGGTTGCAGTGACCCGAGATTGCACCACTGCGCTCCAGCCTGGGCGACAGAACGAGACTCTGTCTCAAATTTAAAAATTAAATTAAAAAAATAAAAATACACCGGCCAGTGCAATGGTTCATGCCTGAAATCCCAGCACCCTGGGAGGCAGATGTGGGTAGATTGCTTGGGATTAGGAGTTCAAGACCGGCCTGGCCAACATGGTGAAATCCTGTCTCTTCTAAAAATACAAAAAATTAGCCGGGGCCGGGCACAGTGGCATATGCCTGTAATCCCGGCTCTTTGGGAGGCCAAGGAAGGCAGATCACGAGGTCAAGAAATCAAGGCCACCCTGGCCAAGGTGGTGAAACACCGTCTCTACTAAAAATACAAAAAATTAGCCAGGCGTGGTGGCAAGCGCCTGTCATCCCAGCTACTCGGGAGGCTGAGGCAGAAGAATCGCTTGAACTGGGAGGTGGAGGTTGCAGTGAGCCGAGACCATGCCACTGCACTCCAGAGCGAGACTCTGCCTCAAAAAAAAAAAAAAAAGATTAGCGGGGTGTGGTGATGCACACCTGTGATCCCAGCGCTTTGTGAGACTGAGGCACGGATCACCTGAGGTCAGGCGTTTGAGACCAGCCTGACTAACTTGGTGAAACCACGTCTCTACTAAAAATACGAAAAGTTTAGCTGGGTGTGGTGGTGAGCACCTGTGATCCCAGCTACTCGGGAGGCTGAGGCAGGAGAATCTCTTGAACTTGGGAGGCGGAGGTTGCAGTGAGCCACTGCCCTTCAGCCTGGGCAATAATAGAGTGAGACTCCGTCTCAAAATGAGGCAAGAAAAGAAAATCCTCAGGCAGGCTCCAGATTGGCTGGCCAGGGTCAGGTGCCCACCTCTGGACCAATTATGTGCTAGGGCCTGCCCTCTAAAGGTGAAGCTGCACCCTCTGGCTGCCAGGGAAGGTCCCAGGGAAGGCTCTGATTGGTCTGCCATGCCCATGACACCCCTGTGGGGCCGGACTAGGGTGTCCGTGATTGGTGGCTCTCAGCAGAGCCACGGGCTGTGGGAGGAGGTCAGCATAGAGGCAGTCATAACTCCCCGCTGTCCCAGCTCCCAGCCCGGCGTGGGCACAGATGGAGCATGTTGGGTGAGCCAAGGACCCACCAGCCCTCCCACCCTGGGACCCCACAGCCCCCCACCTTCCCCCCAACAGCTGCGGTTCCCTGGCCATGCCCAGCCTGGCCTGGGGTGCCATGTGTGCCCAAGGCGGGAACTCCAGCTCATCTCAGGAGACTAGGTTCATCTGGAGTCAGAGTTCTGTTCCAGAATGTTCCGGATGTGCCATGTGGCCTTGGGAAGTTCCTGTTTCTATCTGGAGCTGGCTTTCTCTCTCCCTGAAAGGCAGGAGGAGGGGAAGGAGCAGGGGACCAGGGCTCTGGAGTCCCCGTGGCCAGTGGCCCTGCTTCTTTCAAGTCACTTTCCTGCGGGCTTTTTTTTTTTTTTTTAAGACGGGATTTCACCACGTTGGTCAGGCTGGTCTTGAACTCTCGACCTTGGGTGATCCGCCCGCCTTGGCCTCCAAAGTGCTTGGATTACAGGCATGAGCCACCACGCCCGGCCTCTCGCAGGCTTCTAATGGGTGCAAGAGCCTCTGATGCCCAGGCTGGCGGCCCCTGCAGGGGAGGAGCTGTGGGCTTTTGCTGATAAACTTACGTGAAAGCTGGAGAAGGGGCAGTGTCCACCCCCAGGGCTTCGCCTGTCTTAAGGCTGTTGGGGGTCCTGGGATGCCCCTCCGAGCACCTGCAGGTGCAGAAGGCACCCTGGCCATCTGAGTGGGTTCCAGGCCAGTGCTAGGTAGATGAGGGGCCAGAGATGGCCCAGCCTGGGGAATCTAATCGGGGCCTCACCGGGGAGCAGGGCTCTCGTGGGCCTGGGAGAGGTCAGCGGGGGGCTTGGGGCAGTGAGCAGATCCTTCTGCGCTGGACGTCAACGTGGCCCCGCTCCTGCTGGGATAAGCAGGACGATGCCCCCCGGCCAGTGGTGTCTCCCCATGACCACGGGGCGTCCGTGACAGCAGGGTCTGTGTGCTGCAGTGGGGGCTGGCCCTGTGTAGGTGGGGGCCCTGCTGAGGGGTGCCAATTCTGCAGGGTGTAAGGTGTCCATAGCCCTACCCCAAAGCCATGGGTGCTGACCCCGGGCCCACTGCTGCCTATGTGCTGTCCAGCATCAGGTTTTGCGGCCTGCCGTGGGCGCCACGCCGCTCTTCTTCCTGAGGGCAGGCACAGCGAGCTTTTCCCAGAGAACCATGGGGTGGGGACGTTGGCTCCTGGCGAGGGCGTTGGGTAAGCCCAGCCTGGAGTTAGACCCCAGTGCGGCCGCCAGAGATTCTCTAACCCGGAGCCACTCACGCCTCCGCTGACCTGGGGCTGAGCCTCCAGGCCGCTGGTCACCGTTTTCCCAAAGCAGGCTCCCTGCACCCCAGCCCTGTGCAGGCTCTGAGAGGAACTCAGACCGCCCCGTCACCCCCAGCAGCAGCCGGAGCTTCCCCGGCACTTCAGAGGGGTCTGGAGCCAGTGCGAGGCCCTTTTTCACTCCAGGCCCTGCCCCAGGAGCCCCCCACCCCCACCACGGAAGGCAGGTGCCTGTCTCCCTCTTGCAGTAAGGCCTCGAGAACGGTCTGATCCTCTGCCTCCTAGAATGGGGCCTCCAGGCGGGGTCCCGGGGCCAGCAGCGCCCCCAGGTCCCGTGTGAGATGCGGACTCCTGGGCCTCAGGCCAGCACACAGGGGTGCCGGTGGAGCGAGGCCTGTGCTGAGCCTTTTCCGCGGGTGCTTCAGGGCCTCAGTCCACACTGCAAGCCTTGGTGGGGAATCTGGGGCCCGGGGTGGTTCCGTGACTCCCTAGGAGGTTGAACAGGGGCAGACGGGATCGGGGCTGCCGGGCCTTCCTCCACCTCCTGGGCTCTCACCCTGCCCAGAGGGCTCAGCCGCGCTGCCCCGTGGGTCCCGTCTGCCTCCGCACTGCCGCCCGTCTCTTCCAGAGCGCCATGCTGCACTGCCCCTACTGGAACACCTTCTCACCGCCGCCCTACGCCGCCTTCTCCAGCGAGAGCCGGTGAGTGCAGGGGCCCCCCCACCCGGCCCCCACGCCTGCGCGGTTCCGAAGTCACAGTTATAAAGAGAGTTCTGGGTGCAGGGTGCGAGGGCTCACAGTCCTGTTGAGGGGCTCAGGGGCGGTATGCACATGGTCCTGGAAGGCTCCACCCTGCGCGCCAGGTGCAGGCCGAGACCCCTGTTTGTTGAACGCTGTGCTGTGAGCCATGGCTTCTGTCTCCTTGAGAGCCCAACTGGGTGGAGGGAGGGGTGGTAAGGGCTTGGGGCCGGGGGGCCTACTATGGAGGTAATATCAGGGTGGGAAGGGGGGAGAGGTTTTCTGGGGTGAAGGGAGCCAAAAGGGTACTTTTCCCAGAGGGCAACAGCTGGGCTGGGTTTTGCAGGGTGGGTAGGAGTTGGCCAGGCGAGCCAGCTCCCAGGCTATGCAAAGGGCTTGGGAGCAGGTGTAGCCAGAGCCTTGGGAGATTGTGGAGCAGCTGTTTGTGGTCAGGGAATGGAGTGGACGCTTCTTTCCTGCTGGTGTTTGCAAACCGGAGGAGAGCCGCCCCAGCTGGTCCCTGTCCCGGGGCAACTCTGCACCTGCTGCTCCGACCCAAGCCCTGTGGCTCCCCGCTGGGCAGAGACCTGGGCCTGCTGCTGGCCCTGCTGGAGGGAAGCTTTTGGAAGGAGAGCCCAGGGGAGCCTGGCAGGTGGGGAGGAGGCCCTGGGGACAGCGGCCCACCCTCTGCCAAGCACAGGAGCTGGTGACGGGGCCAGAGCTGAGAAGGGTAGAGAAGGCTCCTGCAGCAGGCCCAGCATGCCCAGCCAGCTGTCTTTTACTTCCGGGTCTGGATCGAGGTGCCCTTGGACAGGGCCCCCCAGGATCCTCTCCTTGCTGTGTCCTCTGCCATCCTCCGGGTGACAGAGGGCGGGGAGGGGGCCCAACATGACCCCTCCCTGGAGGATGTTGATCCTGGGTTGCTATGGGTAGCGCTCTCCTCCTTCCTGGTAGGAGAGTTAAGTGTGGCCCGAGGAGCCATGTGTTGGGGAGGGATGGCTGGGTGGAGCACCATCGGGCCCTCCCCTGGGTCAGGTTTCTGAAACGTCAGAATGAACCTCCAGCCCCATCCTGCTGATGGAGCGGGGTGGGGGGTGGGGGGGGGGCGGGACAGCAGCCCTGGACACCTGCCCACTGGGAAACTGTTCCTTGGGAGCCAGGCCACTCTGTGTCCATTGACGGGGGGGAGGGCCCCAAGGGGCCTCTGGCTGTGGCCACATAGGTGCAGTTTTGTGACAGAGGGTAGGCTGAGCATCCTCACGCCCATTCTCACCTTCCCTGTCTCCCTCCAGCCCATTCATGAACTCCGCCTCCTTCCTCGGCAGCCAGCCCTACCCAGACACCAGCTATGCCCCCACGGCCACTGCCTCCAGCTTGGCACCAAAGACCTGCGACTTCGCTCAGGTAGGAGTCCCAAGAGCTCCCCGTGCCATGGGGGGCCAGGGTGGAATCTGTGCTCCCTCCGTCCCCTCATGTCTAAGCCCTGCTTGTCACTGCAAGTTTGGGGACTGAAGACCTCAGGGCCGCTGTGCTCCCTCCGTCCCCTCATGTCTAAGCCCCGATTGTCACTGCAAGTTTGGGGACTGGAGTCCTAGGAGACGCTGTACTCCCTCTGTTCCCTCATGTCTAAGCCCCGATTGTCACTGCAAGTTTGGGGACTGGAGTCCTCGGGGCCGCTGTGCTCCCTCCGTTCCTTCATGTCTAAGCCCCGATTGTCACTGTAAGTTTGGGGACTGTGGCCGCTCATTACTCCTCATCAGAGCATGTCCACGTCCACCCAGCAGATGCTGGCTTTGTGAGCGCTGCCCCCAGGCTCCCTGCTCCCTGCCCCAGCCGCCTCTCGCTGCAGCGGCCTTGTTTGGGGCAGCTTGGATCCAAGTCTCCCTTGTAAAGCAGCAGAACCTTCTTCAGAGGCAGTCTGACCCCAGTGCCCAGCGTAGGATGGGACAGATGTGAGTCAGGCCTGCGGGCCAGGCCTCATGGTTCTGAGCCAGGAAGGAGTCCAGACCTGAGCCTGGCATTCAAGGCCCTTTGTGCCGTGCCCCTGCCACCCAGCCCACCACGGAAGCCTCTCTGCTCCCGACTCAGACCTGAGGACGCGGTGCTGGCCGCACAATTACAGCCCCCAAGACATCCCCGCCGTCATCCCCAGGACCTGTGGCTGTGTTGTCTCTCGTGGCAGAAGGACTTGCAGATGGGACTGAGGATGGCCCTGAGACGGGAGCGCATCCTGGGTGACCTGGAGGCCCAGTGTCCTCACAGACGCTCAGGAGAGGAGGCGGGAGGGCAGGAGTCCGAGAGAGGTGGGGAGAGGCCACGCTGTCCCTGTGAAGAGGGGGAAGGGGCCCGAGCCGAGGGATGTGGGCGCCTCTGGATGCTGGGAAAGGCGGGAACTGGCTTTTCCCCTGGAGCCCCCGGGAGGGACCCGCCCTGCTCACTGTTGATGTCACAACTTCTGCTCTCCAGACTGAGCGAGGATAAGCATGTGGTGTTTCATATACATTTTAAAATTTTTATTTTTAGAGACAGGGTCTGACTCTGTTGCTCAGCCTGGAGTGCAGTGGTGAGATCTCAGCTCACTGCAGCCTCTGCCCCCTGGGCTCAAGAAATCCTTCCACCTCAGCTTCCCGAGTGGCTGGGACTCCTGACATGCACCGCCATGCCCAGCTGATGTTTTGTTTCATGGAAATGAGGTCTCACTGTGTTGTCCAGGCTGGTCTCAAACTTCTGGGCTCAAGTGTTTCTCCTGCCTAGGGTTGTCTTGACTGGACGGAGGAATCCCACAGATGGCACCACGTACACTGTGTGTCTCTCTGTCCCTGTCTCTCTCTCTCTCTGTCTCTACCTTCTGTCTTTCTCTTGTTTGTTTGTTTGAGACAGAGTTTCGCTCTTGTTGCCGAAGCTGGAGTGCAGTGGCGAGATCTTGGCTCACTGCAACCTCCGCCTCCTGGATTCAAGCGATTCTCCTGCCTCATCCTCCCTAGTAGCTGGGACTACAGGCTTGCGCCACCACGCCTGGCTAATTTTTGTATTTTAGTAGAGACGGGGTTTCAGCATGATGGACAGGATGGTCTCGATCTCTTGACCTCATGATCTGCCCACCTCGGCTTCCCAAAGTGCTGGGATTACAGGTGTGAGCCGCCGTGCCCAGCCATATTTATTTATTTTCGAGACGAATCTGGCTCTCTCACCCAGGCTGGAGTGCAGTGGCAGGATCTCAAGTCAGGGCAACCTCCACCTCTTGGGTTCAAGCGATTCTCCTGCCTCAGCCTCCTGAGTAGCTGGGATTACAGGTGTGCACCACCATGCCCAGCTAATTTTTGTATTTTTAGTAGAGATGGGATTTCACCATGTTGGTCAGACTGGTCTCAAACTCGTGACCTCAGGTGATCCACCTGCCTCGGCCTCCCAAAGTGCTGGGATTACAGGTGTGAGCCGCTGTGCCCGGCCCCTTTATTTTCGGTTGAGACTAAATTCACGTGACAGAAAAGTCCCCATTTCAACGTGGACAACGCTGTGGCTCTTACTGAGTTCAGAGCTGTTCAGCCATCACCCGGTCTAATTCGAACTCCAGGTCATTATCCTTCTAGAGGATGACGCCCCGTCCCCAGCAGCCATCACTCCGTGTCCCTCCCCAGCCCCAGCCCCCACGCATCCCCTTCCTGTCTCTGCGGCTTGGCCTGTCCTGGGCATTTCCTGGACATGGGATCACAGGCCACACGGCCCTCTGTGTCTGGCGTCTCTCACTTCACGGGACGTCCTTGAGGTGCGTCTGTGCTGTGGCTGGGTCAGAGCCTGACTCCTGATCCTGGCTGAGCCGTGTTCCCGCGTGGAGGGCCCCACTGTGTGTGTCCATGCGTCTGTGCTGAGCGGTCGTGCCTCCACCCCTGGCCGTGCTGCGCGTCCTGCCGTGACCTCACGTGCTGGCCTCCGTGAGGACACAGGGTTCGTTTCTCTGGGGCTCATGCCTGGGTGTAGGTTGTGGGTTGGCAGTAGCTGCAAATCACTGTGAGTGGCGTCCACATGCAGGTCTGTGTGAGTGTGTCTCAGGCGTGACTGGGTCTGGCTGGGTCCGGCCACAGGAGGGGACATTTATGCGGCAGACCAGCCTCTGCGCCTGCAACCTCCCTGCTCCAGGCCCAGCCCCTCTCCAGCGCCTGTTCCTGTGTGGGGAGAGTGTCCCCAGGGCAGCCCTCAGAGCCTCTCCTGGGCTCTCCCCCACTGCACCCCACCCTGAGCCTCTCCTGGCCTGTGCCCTGTGCAGGACACCCCGCAGGCCCTGCTGGCCTGCCTCGCTGCCCCTCGCCCGTCCCTTGCCACCTGTTCCCGGGGTGGGGGTGCTCCTGGACGCCTCCCAACATCACCCAGACCCCTCACATCTCTGCTGGGCTTCTGGGGCCCTCGGTGCTCACTGGCTGTCCTCGTTGCCCAGGCGCTGCCCCCTTGCCCACCACCTGTCCTGTGAGGACATCTCCACGTTCTGGGCATCCATCCGGGTCCGCGAGGGGCTACAGGGACCACTGGGAGCGCGGCCGTCCGGTAACTACACTCTCTGCCTGGCAGCCCAGGGGCTTCTGGGAAGCCCAGGATGAGCTCACAGCTTAGAAAAGTGCTTTGCAAACTCTGGCCGCTCTCAGGCAAGGAGGCAGGCGGCATTGACTGTTGGGCAGATGCGTTTTAGCAGGGTCGGAGGCCTCGGCCGCCCGGCACACTGAGCCCCCACAGTTACTGGCACAGCGCAAAAAAGAGAGGGAGAGAGATGAGGGAGCAAGGGAGGGAGAAAGTGGGGAGGGACTTCTTACAGGAAGCCTTTGGTTCACACCCAGCCAAGGCCAAGAAGAGCCACCTCTGTCGCCTGGCCTGTGCTGAGGCCACAGCCCCCGGGAGGAGGAGCCTCTGCCTCGGGCGTGGGCAGGTGCCGGAGGGGATGCAGAGCTGCTCACGGACAGCCTTAGAGAGGGACACTGAGCAGGAAGCCGTGCGACGGCTTCTGCCCCACACCAGGCACCTGACTGGGACCCTGACAGAAGGGAGCCTGGTTTCCTGGGGGTTCATGTCAGCCTCCCAGGGCTGCTGTGAGGGAATAGCATACACAGCTTAAAAGGCGAGGACGCTAGCCAGGCATGGTGGCTCATGCCTGTAATCCCAGCACGTTGGGAGGCTGAGGCAGGTGGATCGCCTGAGGTCAGGAGTTCGAGACCAGCCTGCCCAGCATAGTGAAACCCTGTCTCAAACCCCGTCTCTACTAAAAATACAAAAATTTAGCTGGACATGGTGGTGGGCGCCTGTAATCCCAGCCACTAGGGAGGCTGAAACAGGAGAATCGCTAGAACCTGGGAAGCAGAGGTTGCAGTGAGCCGAGATAGCACCACCGCACTCCAGCCTGGGCAACAAAAGCCAAACTCCATCTCAAAAAAAAAAAAAAAAAAAAAAAGGCCGGGACTCTGTCCTCTTCCAGCTCTGAATCCTGGAAGTCCAAAGTCAAGGTGCAGACAGGGCCCCTCTCCTTCCTTCCTGTGGTTCCAGAGGAGGCGCCTTCCCACCCCTCTGGCATCTGAGTCTCCAGGCGTCCCCTGGCTGTGGCCATGCAGCTGGTTCTCTGCCTCCCTGTCCTGTGGCCTCCTCCCCAGGGCTGTGTCCCCTTCATATGAGGACACTGGGCACGGATCACCCCCTTGGCCATTGCAGCCTTTTTTTTAACCTCTCACATCCGCAAAGACCAGATTGCCAAGTAACCCCACATTCGTAGGTTCCAGGCGCCAGGGTTTGATCATCCGCTTTGGGGATACAGTTCAGCTGTGCACAGGGCACTCTAGTGAGCAGGCCTGCCCGAGGGACCTTCTCCCAGCCGCTGGAGACTGGCAGTGCCGGGAGTGCCTGCCGCCTGTGCCCCACGACCACCTGGAAGCCTCTTCTCTCTGCCTGCCCCCCCCATCTGTGGGGAGGGAGCCCCTCCCATCCCCTTGACTCAGTTTCCCTCGCTGTAATGCAGGGCTGCGTTGCCTGCAGTGCAGGGTTCTTGTGAGGGCTGGGGCAGTGGGCACTCAGCCAGGCTTACACGGAGGCCTCGGTCAGTGTTGCCACAGGCCTGGCCCGTGAGGGGAGCATCCTGGACCGAGACAGAGGGGCAGACTAGGCCACAGGAACCGTGGTGCAGGGTCCCGGAGGTGGGTACGGGAGGTGCCCAGCAGGTCCCCAGGCGGCGCAGCCTCTCTTCAGCCTGACCTGCTCCGGGCACCCCGGCCTGTGCTGCCACGCTGTCGCCTGGGGAGCAAGTCAGAGTCTGTGTTCCTTTGGTTTCCAGGTCTTTTAAAAACGGAGGCAAAACTCACATATCATAAAATCCCCTTTATTCATTTACATATTATTTTGAGACAGGGTTTTGCTCTGTCATCCAGGCTGGAGTGCAGTGGTGCCATC
This sequence comes from Sapajus apella, assembly GCF_009761245.1. Taxonomy (NCBI): domain Eukaryota; kingdom Metazoa; phylum Chordata; class Mammalia; order Primates; family Cebidae; genus Sapajus; species Sapajus apella. The sequence goes on from NW_022437017.1 coordinate 10,145,512, forward strand.
ATGGCTTCCTGCACCTCCACCTCCCGAGCGCCAGTGATTCTCCTGCCACAGTCTCCTGAGCAGCTGCGGCCACAGGCGTGTGCCACCACCATGCCCGGCCAGTTTTTTTTGCTTTTTTTTTGAGCCAGCGTCTCACTCTGTCACCAGGCTGGAGTGTGGTAGCACAATCTCGGCTCACTGCAACCTCCGCCTCCCGGGTTCAAGCGATTTTCCTGCCTCAGCCTCCCAAGTAGCTGGGATTACAGGTGAGCGCCACCACGCCTGCCTAATTTTTTGTATTTTTAGTGGAGACGGGGTTTCACCATGTTGGCCAGGTTGGTTTCCATCTCTTGACCTTGTGATCTGCTCGTCTCGGCCTCTCAGTGTGTTGGGATTACAGACGTGAGCCACCACATCCGGCCTATTTTGTGTTTTTTGTATCGATGGGGCCTCACTAAGTTGCCCAGGCTGGTCTTGAACTCCTGGGCTCAAGCCATCTTCCCACCTCAGCTTCCCAAAGTGCTGGATGACAGGCGTGAGCCACCACACCTGGCCAAATTTACCCTTTAAAAAAATGCATTCACAGAGTTGTGCAACCGCTCCTCTGTCTAGTTCCAGAACATTCCATCACTCCACAGGAAACCCCGTTCCCATCAGCTGTCACCCCCTGGCATGTCCTCGGCCCCTGGCTACCCAAATGCTTCTCCTGTCTCTGTGGATTCCTGTCCAGGACAGGATATTTCGTAGAAGTGGCCTCACACACTGCATGGCCTTCTGTGTCTGGCTTCTCTCACTGAGCGTGACGTCCGAGGGTGCATCCTCGCTATGGCCTGGGTCAGAGCCTTGCTGCTTTTCATGGTTGAGTCGTGTTCCAGTGCGTGGATGGGCTCACCATGCTGGCTCCGTTCCTCCATGGGTGACCACGCTGCAGGAACCAGGCTCCCATGAGCTGTGGGTCGGGGCTCCCGTGGGCCTCAGTCCGGGGTGCCATGAGCTGTGGGTCCAGGCTCCCGTGGGCTGGGGGTCCAGGCTGTTGTGAGCTGCGGGTCCAGGCTCCCGTGGGCTGGGGGTCCAGGCTGTTGTGAGCTGTGGGTCCGG
>NW_022437017.1:10146598-10152292 GCF_009761245.1 Sapajus apella
GGGCTCCCGTGGGCTGGGGGTCCAGGCTGTTGTGAGCTGTGGGTCCAGGCTCCCGTGGGCTGGGGGTCCAGGTTTCCATGAGCTGTGGGTTTGGGTTCCCGTAGGCTGTGGGTCTGAGCTCCTGTGGGCCGTGGGTCTGGGCTGTCGTGGGCTGTGGGTCCGAGCTCCTGTGGGCCGTGGGTCCGGGCTGTCGTGGGCCGTGGGTCCGGGCTGTCGTGGGCTGTGGGTCCAAGCTGTCGTGAGCTGTGGGTCCTCCTGGATGTGCACCTGTGAGCATAGCTGATGGGTTAACTGTTACTGCACATTCGCCTCTTTGAGGAGCTGCAGAACGGGTTTTGAGGTGGCCGTCCTGTGTCCTCAGTAGCACTTGTGGCCATGGGCATTTTCTGTGGAGCTGGTGTGAGCGCCTCAGGGGTGGCTGTGATTGGCAGCTGAGCTTCGCGTCTCCATGAGTTTCTCCCCTGTTGGTGGCTTTCCACTGGTGGGCAGGGTTCCTGGCAGGTGGGCCCCTTCTCCAGCCGCACTTACCTATGTTGTCCCCCAGCTTCCAGGAGGTGATGGGTCCTGGCAAGGGGTGTGGACGACCATCTCTGCCAGCCTCCACGGCTGCTGGTGCCGGGTCTTGGGGCCCCACTGGGACTGGTGCAGGGCCTCCAGGTCTAGAACAGGGCAAGCCCAAGGGGGCGGAGTGCACAGCGGCACCCCTGCCACTCCACAGGGTTTGAGGGTCCCCTGGTCCCATCTCCCCTCCGAACCCTAGTGGGATCCCACAAGCCCAGAACTGTCCCGATCCCTCCGGCCCCCAGGCCTCTCGGGGCACAGTTTCCTTCAGGGCAGGGCCCTTCTTCCCCCCACAGAGGAGGTGCTGTGGCCCCCTGCGCGGTCTCGGTCTCATGGGAAATGCAATTTCTGCCGCTTCAGTCGCTGAGCACAGGCAGATGGGCCTGTCTTCCCACAGCCCGGCCTACTCCCACCGCAGACCCTGGGGCCCCCCAGTTCCTCCAGGGATACCAGGAATGACCGCCTGTGAATCAGAGTGTGATGTCCGATTGGGTGTCTCTTTTTTTTTTTTTTTTTTTTTTTGAGACGGAGTTTCACTTATGTTACCCAGGCTGGAGTGCAATGGCACGATCTCGGCTCACCGCAACCTCCGCCTCCTGGGTTCAGGCAATTCTCCTGCCTCAGCCTCCTGAGTAGCTGGGATTACAGGCACGCGCCACCATGCCCAGCTGATGTTTTGTATTTTTAGTAGAGATGGGGTTTCACCATGTTGACCAGGATGGTCTCGATCTCTTGACCTTGTGATCCACCCGCCTCGGCCTCCCAAAGTGCTGGGATTACAAGCGTGAGCCACCGCGCCCGGCCTCCGATTGGGTGTCTGTCCCACGATGTGGGACCAGGGTCCCTATGGCGTGGGCAGGAGCAGTGGTGCTGGGGGGACTCTCAGCCCAGGGGTTACCCTCTGGCCCAGGGTCCCTACAGCCAGGTGGGAGCGATGGTGCTGGGGGGCTCTCAGCCCAGGGGTCTCCCCGTGGCCCAGGTTTCCCGTGGCTGGGCAGGAGCCGTGGTGCTGAGGGGCTCTCAGCCCAGGGATCTCCCCCTGTCCCAGGGTTCCTGTGGCCTGGCGGGAGCAGTGCTGTGGGGGGCTCTCAGCCCAGGGGTCTCCCTGTGGCCCAGGGTTCCCGTGGCCGGGCAGGAGCGGCGGTGCTGGGGGATGCTTGGCCCAGGGGTCTCCCCGTGGCCCAGGGTCCCTACTGCTGGATGGGAGCAGTGGTGCTTGCGGGCTCTCAGAGAGCTCAGGGATTGCCCCAGCAAGTACATCATTGCCACTTCGTTTTCTTCCAAAATGAAGACATTCTTCTCCTGGGCCCTACCACTTGTTCCTGCTGCTATGCCAAGGGGGCTGCGGCCCAGCCAGAGCCTGGAGGAGGGCTCAGGCTCAGCTCTCCCTCCACCAGCCCCAGGTCAGGGGAGGCCGCAGGGCCCGCTGAACCCCTGGTCATGGACAGAGGGAAGGAGCAAGGAGCAAGGAGGGGCCTCGCTTTGGCTGCAGGGGCTTCTCGGGGGCCTCAGCCTACAGAGGTGGGATGGGGAGAACCCCAAGTGGGGTGCAGCAGGGCCTGAGGTTTGCTTGTTTTGGGTGGGGTGCTAGGTGAAGGTATGGGGATTCATGCCTGGTCTGGGGGGCCATGGTGGGGCCAGAGGGGCTGTCTGGGCCTCAGTTTCCCTGCCTGTGGCTTAGGGGCCCATGCTAGTGGGGCACCAGAAACAGCAGCTGGTCCTCGTGGAAAGGAACCCAGCTCTCTGTAGTCTGGGGAAACTGAAGCCCATGCCCACCTGGGCACTCTGCGCGCTCCCCGGGTGTCCCAGAGGGGCTGGCCCAGTGGCAGGGGACGAGGTGGGGGTGCGTGTTGACAGTGCCTGTGGCAGATCCGCCCAGTACAGTAATTCTCGCGCTGCCAGTAACTGCCCTGACTTACTGGCCGGCATCATTTCCTGAAAGTCAGCCCCGGCCTTAGAGGAAGTAGGCGCCAGCCAGCGCAGTGACTAAACCGACATGCAAAGGCAGCCGGGCGGAGAGCCGCCGCCTCCGTCTGCCCCGGCCAGCCCAGTGCTGGGACCGCCGCGGTCATGAGGGAACCGCTGCCGGGCGGCCCTTCCAGGGGGACCCCCGGTCCCCCGAGCACCGGGACCATGTCCCAGCTGCAGTTCTGGCTGCAGTTCGAGGCTCTGAACAAGGTAACCCTCTCTTCCCAGGATGGGCGAGACCCTCGGGGGCAGGGGTCTGGGAGGTGGGACTCCCATCTAGGAGGGCTGGGCCACCTGCGGAGCAGCGGGAATCCCCTCCGGAGCCCAGACCCCCACCCGCCCTGTCCGTCTCTTCCAGGTGAGAGGGAATCTGCCGGAAGTTTCCGAGGCAGAGATTTAGGACTTGGGGCTGGGAGCGGCACTCCGGCACTCCGTGCTTAGGCTGGGGGACCCGGGTGGAGTGTGGGGGGCAGGCTCAGCCCCGCCCAGCAGGGGCCCTCAGTGACAGCAGCAGTAGCTCTTGGGAGGGCTGCTTCCCCTCCTCCTGCTCCTCAGATAGGGCCCTCCAGAGCCATAGTTTTCCTCTGGAGAAGGCTCAGGTGGGGGGTCTGGGTGTCTCGTGGGACCTTCATGGGGAGTGGGGGCTGGGTGGGCTGTCAGGGCTGGCTCTGGAGGCACAGGCGGAGAATCCCTGTGCCTCTGGGGTTCCCCGTGGGTCCCAGAGCACGGGGTGGGGGCAGCGCATCGGGTCTGGAGTCAGTTCTGGAGTTGGCTTCCCAGGGGAGGGGAAGCCGTGTTGGCTGCTCTTGAAGCGGGCAGTCAGATCCTGTCCCCCGCTGGGGGCCCCTGAAATGCTGCAGAGACAAGAACCACAGCAGGCAGCCTGGCCCTCCCTGGGGCCCCAGAACCAGGTGCTGATGGGGAGGGGTGCAAGTGTCACCCCTGAGGGCCTGGGTTCTCCGGAGAGGCACTAGGTCAGCGGAGCTGAGGCTGGAGGGTGGGTGGGGCATGTGGGGACGCGTGGGCCGGCCTGGAGGGGCCGCGGAGGGACACACAGGCATGTACGGGACTTGGGCTGTCTCTGAGGTCAGCTGGTGGCTGCTAGGAGTTAAGTCCAAATGTGGGCTCGCGATGGAGCCCCTGTTACTATTGGGGGAGCTATGGGCTGGGGATGGAGCCGAGGTGTGGATGGAGCTGGACTGGCTCCATTCAGCCTCCCACACGTGAGCAGGGCCCGCCCCTGGGAGCCCTGTCTCCCCTGCTCCTAATTGCTGAGGGCTCCAGCCAGCACCTGCTAGAGAGGAAGCCATCGGGGCTCATGCGCCTGGCTGGGTGGGCTGTGCCGGGAAGGAGTGGACAGGGAGGGGTGCGGGGCCCAGAAGTCGCGTTCTCAGGACCTGAGAGCTGCGATCACCCTCTCCTTAGTAGACTTTCACTCGTATTTATTTATGTTTGTGACAGGGACTTGCTCTGTCACCCAGGCTGGAGTGCAGTGGCACAATCTCGGCTCCCTGCAACCTCCACCTGCTGGGTTCGAGCAGTCCTCCCGCCTCAGCCTCCTGAGCTGGGACTACAGACACACGCTACCATGCCCAGCTAATTTTTAAATTTTTTGTAGAGATGGGGTCTTGCTGTGTTGCCCAGGCTGGTCTTGAACTCCTGGGCTCAAGCCATCCTCCCACCCTGACTCCTAAAACGATAGGATTACAGGCATGAGCCACTACGCCGGGCTTGGCTTTAATTTTTTTTTTTTTTTTGAGACAAGGTCTGTCTGTCTCCCAGGCTGGTGTGCAGTGGTGCAAGTATAGCTCACTGCAGCCTTGACCACCTGGGCTCAAGTGATCCTCCTGCCTCAGCCTCCTGAGTAGCAGATGTGAGCCACCATGCCTGGCTTGACTTTAACTTTTCTTTTTTCTTTCTTTTTTTTTTTTTTGAGACAGAGTTTCGCTCTTGTCGCCCAGGCTGGAGCACAATGGAGCGATCTCGGCTCACTGCAACCTCCGCCTCTCGGATTCAAGCAATTTTCCTGCCTCAGCCTCCCAAGTAGCTGGGATTACAGGCACCTGCCACCATGTGCCCGGCTAATTTTTGTATTTTTAGTAGAGATGAGGTTTCTCCACATTGGCCAAGCTGGTCTCAAACTCCTGACCTCAGGTGATCCACCTGCCTCGGCCTCCCAAACTGCTGGGAATACAGGCATGAGCCACTGCGCCCGGCCAACTTTTAACTTTTTTAACTGTTTTAGAATGAAGGAGAAGCTGCCGGGACAGTGCAGAAAATCCCGCGCCCCTGCCCCCGGCTCCTTACGGCTCCCTCTCCCTGCTGTGGCTGTCACGGCTAATGAACCAACATCCATACGCTCCCGATAACTACTGAGACCCACACTTTGCTTGGATTTCCTCAGTTTCCACCATGTCCTCCCCCGCCCAGGGCCCCACGCGGCGTTTGGTCACCTCCTCGGGCTCCTGCGGCTGCCGTGGTTTCTCAGAGGCCTGTGTTTCAGATGCACTGCGTGGTCTGGGGCTGGTCAGGTGGTGTGGACGCCCTGGAGTAGTCAGTCAGGTGTTTTCCTCACTTGGTCCGATGTTTCCTGAGACTAGGCAGGGGTTTCGGGGGGAAGACCTTGGGCGAGTGGGCCCTGTGGTCCTGTCCTCTTGGGCCGAGGGTACCTGGCGAGGGTGTGGGGCAGGTGTCTCTGCCTGAGATACCTTTCCTCTTTCCACGCTGAGCTCCAGGGAGACTCGCTGTGTGGCCCCCGCGTTTGGGTTGGGGGAGTATTCCTCCTCTCTGCCGGTGCCCCCCGCACCACCGCGGTCTCGGCGGCTCGGGGCCGATGGCGGCTCACCCTTGGTCCTGGCTGCAGCCTTGACCAGCCCCGGGGCCCGGGCCCTGCCCAGGAAATTCTTCCTCAGAGGATCCAGGCCACAGGTCAGCGTGACCAGGCCCTCCGCAGCCTGGGTGGGCAGTGGCAGGAGGGCTCAGTGTGGGGCGCTGCTCCCCACCCCTGCCCACTGGGGACTCCAGGGGCTCTGGAGGTGGGCTACTGCTGCCGTGCCTGGGGTAGAGGGGCCGCACCTCCCTTGGCTCTGGGCCTCAGGTGGGCAGCACGGACACCCCATCCCAGGGGTACTATGGGGTTTCTGGCTGGGGGGCCGCACCCTCCCT
>NW_022437017.1:10152302-10152508 GCF_009761245.1 Sapajus apella
CTCTGGGCCTCAGGTGGGCAGCACGGACACCCTGTCCCAGGGGTACTGTGGGGTCTCTGGCTGGGGGGCCGCACCCTCTGTGGCTCTGGGCTTCAGGTGGGCAGCACAGACACCCCGTCCCAGGGGTACTGTGGGGTCTCTGGGGGGCCGCACCCTCCTTGGCTCTGGGCCTCAGGTGGGCAGCATGGACACCCAGTCCCAGGGGT
>NW_022437017.1:10152518-10167703 GCF_009761245.1 Sapajus apella
CCGCACCCTCCATGGCTCTGGGCCTCAGGTGGGCAGCACGGACACCCCGTCCCAGGGGTACTTTGGGGTCTCTGGCTGGGGCCAGGTTCCTGAATGTCCCTAGTGATCAGTGACTGGGTGCTTGGGTCTGACAGGATGGGCAGAGGCAAGCAAGGTGAGGAGGACACAGCTCACTGGCGCCAGGAAGAGACAGCGCCCCCTCCACATGCCTGATGGTTTTTTTCTTTTTATTTTGCTTTAGCCATGCATGAGCATGATTTTTTTTTTGAGATGGAGTCGTGCTCTGTTGCCCAGGCTGGAGTGCTATGGCTTGATCTCAGCTCACTGCAACCTCCGCCTCCTGGCTCAAGTGATTCTCCTGCCTCAGCCTCTCAAGTAGCTGGGATTACAGACAGGCACCACCATGCCCGGCTAATTTTTGCATTTTTAGTATAGACGGGGATTCACCATGTTGGTCAGGCTGGTCTCCAACTCCTGACCTTAGGTGATCTGCCTACTTGGCTTCCTGAAGTGCTGGGATTACAAGCATGAGCCACCGCGCCTGTTTATTTATTTATTTATTTGAGACAGGGTCTTGCTCTGTCACCCAGGCTGGAGTGTAGTTGTGCAGTAACAGGTCACTACAGCCTTGACCTCTTGGGGCTCAGGTCCTCCCGCCTCAGCCTCTTGAATAGCTGGGGCTGCTAGGCGTGCACCACCACACCCAGCTCATTTTTTTTTTTTTTTTTTTGGTATGCCGCAGCAGCGTGAAAACGGATAATTTTTATATTTTTAGTAGAAATGGTGTTTTGCCATATTGTCCAGGTGGGTCTTGACTCCTGGGCTCAAGCGATCCTCTGCCTTGGCCTCCGAGTGCTGGGATTACAGGCATGAGGCGTCACGCCCGTCATCCCGGCCTTTGGGGAGGCCGAGGCCGAGGCCGAGGCAGGTGGATCACAAGGTGAGGACTTGGAGACCAGCCTGGCCAACATGGTGAAACCTCATCTCTACTAAAAATACAAAATGTTGGCCCGGTGTGGTGACCCACGCCTGTAGTCCCAGCTACTCGGGAGGCTGAGGCAGGAGAATCACTTGAACCTGGGAGGCGGAGGTTGCGGTGAACTGAGATGGCGCCGCTGCACTCCAGCCTGGGCGACAGAGCAAGACTCTGTTTCAAAAAAAAAAAAAAAACCCGAAGAAATGGGACCACACACTGTGTCTGGCGCCCCTTAATGACTGTGACGTTCTCGGGGTTCATCCATGCTGTGGCCGGAGTCAGAGCCTCTCTCCTTTTCACGGCTGAGTCGTGTTCCAGTGTGTGGAGGCCGTGGTGTCACTGGCCTCGCCCTGTCTCCCAGGACTCCCCCTGTTTTGAGGACTTCTCCAACATCTCCATCTTCTCCTCGTCCGTGGACTCCCTGTCGGACATCGCGGACACGCACGAGTTCCTGTCGGCCGACAGCCTCACCCAGGTGTCCACCATCTGGGACGAGAACCCTGCCTCCTCCGCCCATGATAAGGTCAGTGCCCCCGGGACCCACAGGGTCCGGCAGTCTCAGCCTCTCCCACTCTGCATGCCAATGGCTGTGCCATCACTGTCAGCGCTGTCTGAGGGTGTGGAGGAGGTGGTGAGGCAAGGGTCCTCTCGTGCCCTGAGGAGGCAGTGTCCAGGACACCTGTGCCTGCCACACCCGGGTGCTCCTGGCAAGGAGTGGGGGACCAGGATGCTGCCCAGTGCCCTGCATTGCGTAGCACAGTCCCACACGAGAGGGAGCAGGGAGGGCCCCTGGAGAGGCAGTGCCCAGCGGGCCCAGGCAGAAAAATAGCACCTGTGGTGGCTGCCAGCCCCATGGGGCCTGGGTCAGCAGTGGCCATGGCCCCGGCTAGGTGGGAGCTGAGAGGGCGAGGTTGGCAGAATATTGTCCCGGGGCTGGGGGGAGGTGGACGTCATCCTTGGGGGCTGAGGGGCTGGGCTTTGCCTCGGAGAAGCTCCTCCTGAAGAACCTGGGTGGGCCAGGCCTGGAGGAGGGTCGTAGGGCAGCAGGGCCCGTGCTCAGCACCGCACTGGTGGAGGTGTGAGGTGTGAGGGAGGCATGCCGGGAGCCAGGCCTGGGGAGCCCCTTCACCCATCCAGGGCTGTTCAGGAGAGAAGCTTCTAGACTTTGGGAGTGGACATTGGACATGTGTCTGGGCTGAATGCCTTCCAGTGAGGGTCCACACCTCCCCATGCTCCCTGCACGCTGGTGGGCTCACACCCACGGGCCGCTCCCCCAGACCCTCAAGAAGGGTACAACCTGGGCAGCAGAACTCACAGGCCTGGGGACATGGGCAGGAAGCCTCAGAGCACCCCGCAGCCACAGTGGGCAGCTCAGGCATGACTCCTCCGGCACAGGGGCCCAGCGGGCATTTCACCCAGCCTGAGGCCCGTGCCCTCCCGGCTGGCTTACAGCTCTAAGCAGGGCGTGAGGAAAGAGGCCAGGGCCCAGCTGGCCTGCCGCAGACGGCGCAAGGGCATCTGAAACCAGTGCCCCCACCAGCCCCACCGGGAATGGTGACTCAGCCTTCCAGGAATCTGCGTGGCGTTTGTTTGTGTTTTGTTAATTAAAAAAAAAAAAGGAGAAGGCAACTGAGTATAGGTTTCTAACCTTCCTGTGCCATGCTTCCACTGTCTTCAAAACCTTCAGTAGTGTTTCTAATCTTCCTGCGCCGTGATCTCACTTTCTTTTAAAACCTTCAGGCTGGGCGTGGTGGCTCACACCTGTAATCCCAGCACCTTGGGAGGCAGGAGGATCACCTGAGGTCGGGAGTTCAAGACCAGCCTGACCAACATGGTGAAACCCCATCTCTACTGAAAATACAAAATTAGCTGGGCACGGTGGCACACACCTGTGATCCCAGCGACTCTGGAGGCTGAGGTAGGAGAATGACTTGCACCCGGGAGGCGGAGGCTGCTGTGAGCCGAGATCACACCATTGCACTCCAGCCTGGGCAACAAAAGTGAAACTCTGCTTCAAAAAAAAAAACAAAACAAAACAAAACAAAAACCTTCAGTAGTGTTTCTAACCTTCCAGTACCACGTTTCCATTTTCTTTTAAAACCTTCAGTAGTGTTCCCAGTGCTAGAAAACGCAGGAGCTGTAAAGTGAGCCCTGTGGCTCCCGCTCACTGCTGAGAACCTGGCCCAGGCTCAGGCAGGCTTGGGATGGAAACATCACCCGTCTCAGGACATTGGGCTTTGCGTGAGAGACCAGGTCTAGAAGGGATTCTCCCCTTTGTTTTTTTTTTTTTTGTTGTTGTTGTTGTTGTTGTTGTTTTTTTGAGACGGAGTTTCACTCTTGTTACCCAGGCTGGAGTGCAATGGTACGATCTCGGCCACAACCTCCACCTCCTGGGTTCAGGCAATTCTCCTGCCTCAGCCTCCTGAGTCGCTGGGATTACAGGCACGAGCCACCATGCCCAGCTAATTTTTTGAATTTTTAGTAGAGACGGGGTTTCACTTTGTTGATCAGGATGGTCTCGATCTCTTGACCTCGTGATCCACCCGCCTCGGCCTCCCAAGTGCTGGGATTACAGGCGTGAGCCACCGCGCCCTTTTTTTTTTTTTTTTTTTGGAAACAGAGTCTCGCTCTGTCGCCCAGGCTGGAGTGTGTGGTGGGACCGTGGCTCACTGCAGCCTCCACCTCCCGGGTTCAAGCAGTTCTCCTGCCTCAGCCTCCCGAGTAGCTGGGACTACAGGCGCCCACCACCATGCCCAGCTAATTTTTGTATTTTTAGTAGAAACGGGGTTTCACCGTATTGTTCAGGCTGGTCTCAAACTCCTGACCTCAGGTGATCCGCCTGCCTTGGCCTCCCAGAGTGCTGGGATTACAGGTGTGAGCCACTGCGCCTAGCTTTTTTTTTGGGGGGACGGAATCTCACTCTGTTGCCCAGGCTAGAGTACAGTGGCACAGTCTTTCCAGACTCCAACTTCTGCCTCCCGAGATCAAGCAGTTCTCTGCCTCAGCCTTCTGAGTAGCTGGAATTACAGGCGCCTGCCACCACACCTAGCTAATTGTTGTATTTTTAGTAGAGACAGGCTTTCACCATGTTGGCCAGGCTGGTCTTGAACTCCTGACGTCGTGATCCACCTGCCTCAGCCTCCCAAAGTGCTGAGATTACAGGTGTGAACTACTGTGCCCTGGGTTTTTTTTTTTTTTTTTTGAGACGGAATCTCACAATGTTAGCTCATTTCAGCCTCGACCTTCTGGGCTTAAGCAGTCCTCCTGCCTCAGCCTCCCAAGTAGCTGGGACCACAGGCACACAACACCACGCCCGGCTAATTTTTGTATTTTTTTGTGGAGATAGGGTTTTGCCATGTTGCCCAGGCTGGCCTGGAACCCTGGCCTCAAGCAGTCTCACCCGTCTTCCCTCTGCCTCCCACCGTGCTGGGATTACAGGCCTGAGCCACTGCGCCTGGCCAAGATTCTCCCTTTTCCAATTCTTCCTGCTCACATTTAAAAAAATTTTTTTTTCAGGCTCACATTTTTTATGGCTCATGTTACCGTTAGGATTTTTGCTTTTCTAAGAGTGGGTATTTTCCAGAATCACAGAGACCTTAGTTTAGACCCTGCCATCCCCTAGTCATGCATTCCGGGGTCCACCTTGCCTCAGTGTTGGGGTCTGGACAGTGGGCACGACAGGCCACACCACCCCTGACCTGCCCATTCACAGGCTTTACATGCCCAGTCAGTTCGGAAGCCTCAGGGTAGGCCCCAGACTCATCACGGAGCCCGGCACACCTGGCTGCTTATACCTGGGCTTGGCTCCCCAAGGCCAGTGCTCCCCACCTAGGTGCAGTGGCGTGAGGCTCTGGGCAGTCCTTCTCCCCAGAGCGAGGCCCCGGTGGGAAGTGTCCTCTGGTTGCTGTGTGGCGGGCATCCTGGCTCCATCCTTCACAGAAGAGCCGCTGCGCTCGAGAGGCCTCAGGGACCGCACGCACGGGGGCCCTTGGGGAGTGTGGGGCTACCCTGGGCTATGCACCCTGTGTGCTGGGAGCCAGCAGATGAGGGACAAGACCCAGGGACACCCGCTCTGTCTGCCCCTGTCTCCTCTTCCCCCTCCAGAGCCCTGAGTGCCTCGTGCTCTGCATGGGTCTGGCACACAGTGGGTCAGTCCCGTCAGACCCCCATCCACAGCCTTCCTGCCAGCTCCCTTGGGACCAAGCTCTGTTGTCCATCAGACCTGGCAGGGCACCCTCCTCCAGGCCACTCCGGGCACCCCAGGCATCAGTGGGAAGGCCGCCAGGTGCTGGCCATGAGGAGCGAGAGCCTCAGGCCCCAGGGAGGTGCCCACTGGGGAGGCTTGGGAAGCATCAGGGTCACCCTGAGAACAGCAGGAGTGCAGGGCCCAGGGCCTGGGGAGTGAGGATGGGGAGTGGACAGGGGGCAGTGGGGAGCCTCCCTCTGGTGACTGGGCCTGGAAGACCCATCAACTGTGGCCTGCCCCAACCAACCCGGGCTGATGTCCTGCTCCCCCTCCAGCTGTTCCCGCTCAGCAGGCCGTTTCCAGCCTTCGAGGACTTTCTGCCCTCCCACAGCACCCCACTTCTTGTCAGCTACCAGGTGAGCTGGGCCCAGCTGGGCTCCCTCCCCTCCCCTCCCACAGGACCTAAGGAGAGAACTCAGCACAGGCACCTCCATTGTGAGGGGTCCTAGGCCAGCCTAGAAGCTGGGAGTGCCCATTTTACGGCTGACGAGACTGAGGCCCCGGGGGCACACCTCACTGCAGGGGCAGACAGAGCCATCTCCCACCCCTCGGCCACTCAGCTGCCCGTGGTCAGCCTGGCCCCTGCCCCTGGGGGAGGCCAGTATCCATGGCCGGTCAGGCCTACAGGCTGCGCTGAGCTCTGGCCACACACGTAGGAGCAGACTGGGCATAGCCAGCCAGAGGAGGAGGACGAGGCTGAGGAGGAGGAGGCAGAAGAGCTGGGGCACACGGAGACCTATGCTGACTACGTGCCGTCCAAGTGTGAGTGGCCCAGCCGCACCCTCCCCTGAGACGGGTCCAGACCCTTCCGTGGGACCCAGACCGCGCAGGGGACCACTGCCCACACAGCCCACAGGGGGAATCTGAAACTTCAGGAAAGGGCAGAGAGCCCTGGGGACAGGCTCTACAATCCGGGCTTGTTAAGGGTTTCCAGAGTGCGGAGATGAAAGGAACGTCAGAGGCACTGGGAGGATTTTTATGCATTTGTCCTTTCCTCGAGCGGAGCTGCTGGCTGTGCCCTCAACCAACCCAGCAGGCCGTGGCCACGCCCCAGGCCCGCCCATCCAGCTCTGGCCACGCCCCAGGCCCGCCCATCCAGCTCTGGCCACGCCCCAGGCCCGCCCATCCAGCTCTGGTCACGCCCCAGACCCGCCCAGCTGGCCATGACCGGCCCTGACCCCGCCCCTTAGCCACACCCTTTACCTCGCCCTGGTCCCTGCCCCTCCAGCCAAGATCGGGAAGCAGCACCCAGACCGCGTGGTGGAGACCAGCACACTGTCCAGCGTTCCACCCCCAGACATCACCTACACCCTGGCCCTGCCCTCCGACAGTGGGGCCCTGTCTGCCCTGCAGCTAGAGGCCATCACCTACGCTTGCCAGGTGACCACGTGTCCCCAGCCCAGCCCATCTCCACGAGGCCCCTTGGGAGGGGCTTGGCCAGCACCTGCAGGCTCTAACATCTGCCCTCCGGCCACAGCAACACGAGGTCCTGCTCCCTAGCAGGCAGCGCGCGGGCTTCCTCATCGGCGATGGGGCTGGCGTGGGCAAGGGCCGGACGGTGGCCGGAATCATCCTAGAGAATCACCTGCGGGGCCGGAAGAAGGCACTGTGGTGAGGCCCTGACCAGGGTGGGAGGGGTGGGCAGGGGTGAAGAGGAGGGGTCAGTGCCCCTGATGCCCCCACCCTGCAGGTTCAGCGTCTCCAATGACCTCAAGTATGACGCAGAGCGTGACCTGCGGGACATCGAGGCCCCAGGCATCGCAGTGCACGCGCTGAGCAAGGTGAGGAATGTGCTCAGTACAGCAGGGGTCAGGGTGGGGACTGTGCCCTGCAAAGTGGGGACTGCTCAGCTGGGCAGGCTGGCAGCCGGGGCACGCTCTGCCCAGCTCCCCCTCAGATAGGGAGACCAGGTCTGGAGCCCAGTGAGCTGGGCCCCCATCCCACCCCACCCCGTGCATCCCCAGATCAAGTATGGCGACACTACTACCTCAGAGGGTGTTCTCTTCGCCACCTACTCCGCCCTGATTGGGGAGAGCCAGGCCGGTGGCCAGCACCGCACACGCCTCCGGCAGATCCTGGACTGGTGTGGGGAGGCCTTCGAGGGCGTCGTATCCTGCTGGGGCCAGTCAGGGGAAGGGAGGGCAGGATAGGGGGTTGGGGGATGGGGGTGGGAGGGGAAGATGGGAGGGGTGGGATGAGAGGATGGAGGAGTGGGAAGGGACAGGTGGGGGTTGGGAGGGGAGGGCAGGAGGGGGTGGGAGGGGAAGATGGGATGGGGTGGGAGGGGAGAGGTGGAGCTGGGGAAGGGCTAGAGGCCACTGGAGTTTACCACCCCGGATCTGGCCACCCGCCCCCAACTTTGCTTAGGGTTTAGGACTCCCGGTGGAAGACTGTTAGGTCTGGGAGGCCGGCCCTGTGGGCCCCACGCAAGTGACCGTCGTCATTCTCCACACGGGTCTGGCTTGGTTTCTTGACTCTATTGAGTAGATGTGGTCGTGGTGTTTGCCACGATGCCTTGGGCAGAGGGTGACACCGTGCTGCTCCCCAAGGCAGGGAGGTGCCAACCTGCTGAGAGTGTGGGACACAGTTCTCCCCCCAGCATCCCAGAGCTCCTGTCGGCAGGCCACAGCTGGGAGGGGCTCCCCCACAGGAGACCCAGGACAGTTGGCACCAAAGGCATGGCAGGGCACCTGTTGGCCAGGCCCAGCCCTGGGGCTCAGCCCTGCAGGGAGAGCAGCTTGGGTGCTGGGGGCACAGGCCCCCGGGGTCTCCCACTGTGGTCGGCAAGCCGCGGATCAGAGGTTGCTGTTATTATTATGTTTTGCCTTTTGCCTTATTCTGTCTTAGAACTTTTAAACAAAGCTGGGCATGGTGGCACACACCTGTGATTCCAGCTACCCGGGAGGTTGAGGCAGGATCACTTACGCCCTGAAGGTCGAGGCTGTGGTGAGCTGACTGCACCACTGCAGTCCAGCCAGAGCCGGACCCTGTCTCAAAAACGAAATAAAAGCAAAAATTTAACCTAAATACCCAAAAACTTAAACAAAAACCCCACAACAACTTAGATAACCATGTCATCTGTCCTCTGGAGGCACTGAAAGGTGCAGGAAAGCCTGAGAGAAGGCCCCTACCCGAGGTGCTGCAGGCTGGCTCCCCGAGGTGCTCCAGGCCCCTCCCCGAGGTGCTGCAGGCCCTTCCCCGAGGTGCTCCAGGCAGGCTCCCCGAGGTGCTCCAGGCCCTTCCCAGAGGTGCTCCAGGCCGGCTCCCCGAGGTGCTCCAGGCCGGCTCCCCGAGGTGCTCCAGGCCGGCTCCCCGAGGTGCTCCAGGCCAGCTCCCCGAGGTGCTCCAGGCCGGCTCCCCGAGGTGCTCCAGGCCCTTCCCCGAGGTGCTCCAGGCCCCTCCCCGAGGTGCTCCAGGCTGGCTCCCTGAGGTGCTCCAGGCTGGCTCCCCGAGGTGCTCCAGGCCCTTCCCCGAGGTGCTCCAGGCCCTTCCCCGAGGTGCTCCAGGCTGGCTCCCTGTGCCTCCTGCCCTGAGCTGGCTCCTTCTCCCCATCATGTCGCTCTTGGAGCTCAAGTCATGTTCTTCCAGCCAACAGCTCCCATAAGGTGACGCCCTTGGTCTCCCCTCGCACAGAGGACCAGCAGGTGGGGAGTCCCCAGGGGCGTGTCTTAGGAGCGCTGCACTGGTGCCTCTGGAGACGGCGCCTGCCTGCGCCCTGTCCTGTCTGCCAACAGCTGCACCTGGGGCATCTCCCACTGGTGCTCTCGGGGACGGAGCCCAGACGGCCAGGCCTGCCGGACAGGGTGGGGCCTGGCCACCCCGGGAGCGACTGAGCAGTGTTTTTGCCCGAGAGGCTGTCCAGCGTACGGCCCCCGCCCGCAGTCTGCTGCATTGCTCCGTGCCTCGGCCTCTCGTCCCTTTCCCCGTCTTACGGGTGTGCGTGGTCTCCAGCCCCGCTGTGTTATCGGCGGCCCAGGGTAACCTGCCTGTTGCTGTGGCTCAGTCTCCGGGGGCCACTTTCCGGAGTGGGGTGATGGCCCCAAGGCAGGCAGAATGCAGATAAGGAAGGGATGTTGGCCTGCAACGTCCGCTCCTTGCACAGGACAGGACTGTGGCTTTGCTGTTCAGTTATCGCCGAGACAGAACGTTTAGACTGGCCAGAAACAGAGTGGGAGGCTGCTGGCGTCTTCAGCACCCAGCTGGCAGCTCTGTGTAGCAATCCACAGAATAGCGGTAACCCTGAGATCACCCCTCGCTGAGCTGCGGCATGGCGGCAGGGCTGGCTGTTTAATTTGTACTGTCCCCGGTTTCCCTCCTCAGCCTTGACGTCTCACTGCTTTCTGCAACTTGCTTTCTTTCGTCTTAAAATATTAAGAATGTGGCCGATCGTGGTGGCTCATGCTTGTAGTCCCAGCACTTTGGGAGGCCAAGGTGGGCAGATCCTGAGGTCAGGAGCTTGAGACCAGCCTGGTCAACACAGTGAAACCCTCTCTTTACTAAAAATAGAAAAATGAGCTGGGTGTGGTGGCGTGCACCTGTAGTCCCAGCTACTCTGGAGGCTGAGGCAGAAGAATTGCTTGAACCTGAGAAGCAGAGGTTGCCAGACTCTGTCCCCAAAAAAAAAAAAAAAAAATTGAGAACATTTTCAGTTTATTTCCTCTAGTTTTTTGTTTGTTTGAGACGGGGTGTCACTGTCCTCCAGGCTGGAGTCCGTGGTCCAGCCACAGCTCCCTGTACTTCCACCTTCTGAGCTCGGTGACTTCTCCTGCCTCAGCCTCTGAGCAGCTGGGACGACAGCTCACCACGCCCATCTAATTATTTGTATTTATTTTGTAGAGACAGGGTTTTGCCATGTTACCCACACTGCGCTCATGGGCCCAAGCAGTCCTCCCTCCACGGCCTCCCAAAGTGCCGGGATTACAGATACGAACCACTGCGCCCGACCTTCTAATAGTTTTATATAGATACAGTTTTTTTCTAAGCAGGCAACAGTTTATTTCATAAAATAAGTGTTCCCCAAAACCACGTTTTAGCATGGGCCACCACAGATTCTGTTGTAGAATAAGAATTAAAACAGAGGCCGAGCGTGTTGGCTCACGTCTGTAATCCCAGTACTTTGGGAGGCTGAGAGGGGCAGATCACAAGGTCAGGAGATCAAGACCATCTTGGCCAATATGGTAAAACCCTGTCTGTACTAAAAATAAAAAAATTAGCCAGGCGCAATGGCTCACAGCTATAATCCCAGCACTTTGGGAGGCCAAGGCAGGCAATCAACTGAGGTCGGGAGTTTGAGACCAGCCTGACCAACACGGTGAAACCCTGTCTCTCATTAAAAATACAAAAGTTAACCAGGTGTGGTGGCGGACGCCTGTAATCCCAGCTACTCGGGAGGCTGAGACAAGAGAATTGCTTGAACCCGAGAGGCGGAGGTTGCAGTGAGCCGAGATCGCCCCATTGCACTCTAGCCTGGGTGACAGAGCGAGACTTCATAAAAAATACACACACACACACACAGAGAGAGAGAGAGAAGCCCGGCGTGCTGGCACGTTCCTGTAATCCCAGCTACTTAGGAGGCTGAGGCAGAAGAATCGCTTAATCCAGAGAGACGGAGGTGGCAGTGAGCTGAGATGGCACCACTGCGCTCCAGCCTCACAACAGAGCCAGACTCCATCTCAAAAAAAGAAAAAGAGCCGGGCGCATTGGCTCATGCCTGTAATCCCAGCACTTTGGGAGGCTGAGCTGGGCAGATTACCTGAGGTCAGGAGTTCAAGACCAGCCTGACCAACATGGTGACATCCCATCTGTCCTAAAAATAGAAAAATTAGCTGGCCACGGTGTTGCACGCCTGTAGTCCCAGCTACTCGGGAGGCTGAAGCATGAGAATCACTTGAACCCGAGAGGCAGAGATTGCAGTGAGCTGAGATCGCACCGCTGCACTATAGCCTGGGTGACAGAGCAAGACCCTCTCCAAAAAAAGAGAGGTTCCAGGCACTCTTCTCCGGTGGCATCATCCTGTGCTGTCATTGCAGGCAGCCCACCCTTCCCCTCGAGGCCTGATCCTTGGTGCACGGTGTTTAGTCTTGTAGGAGCCATCTCAGGCCACGCTGATCTAGTGGCCATGTGGGGGCCACCCGCCCGCCCGACCCCTGTGGTCGCCAGCTGCCGCTCTGAACGGGGCGTCACTTGTGGAGTCCTCAGCTGCACGAGCGTTAGCCCCCCACCAGGAAGGTGGGGTCTCGGGTGGTCAGGACCTGGGCTCCTGGGGTGGCCCCATCCTTCAGAAAGTCCTTAACCCATGCGTGCCCCAGATTGTGTTTGACGAGTGTCACAAAGCCAAGAACGCCGGTTCCACCAAGATGGGCAAGGCCGTGCTGGACCTGCAGAACAAGCTGCCCCTGGCCCGAGTGGTCTACGCCAGTGCCACAGGTGGGGCGGCGCGGATCCCACGTGACCTGGCAGCGTCCACCTGGCCGTCCCCGGGAAGGGTATCCGGTGCACCTCTACACCTGTCCCAAGGCCACTCTAGCGCTCCCCAGGCCTATGGTTCCAACCCTGAAGGGCCTCTCCCCGGCACTCCCAACTTAGTAGACTCCTGACCAGGGCCGCCCCCAGGGCCCTCCTGGGCCGGGGGTGGGGGCTGACTCATGGCAGCTTCCCCCCCACAGGTGCCTCTGAGCCTCGGAACATGATCTACATGAGCCGCCTCGGGATCTGGGGCGAGGGCACGCCCTTCCGGAACTTTGAGGAGTTCCTGCAGGCTGTGGAGAAGAGGTGAGCCCCCTTCCCGCCCACGTGGAGGGGGTGGCGGGGGTTGGCAGCAGGCCTCAAGCCCATCAGCCCCAAGCCTGGCACTGCTGTGTGTGCGTCTCCGGCACCAGTGGTGCTAAACGCGGCCCCCTGGTTTCTCTGCCTTTGATCTCCCGGCACACCCAGGGAAGCCAGCCCCTCCTGCCCTGTCCCCGCCAGGCCTGGCCGCCAGCCGTCTCCTCTGTGGCCGCCAGGGCTCTGGACCTACTGACCCTACCCTCTCTGCGCCTGGCTCTGCCTCGCGCTCCGGGGTGGCTCCGTCCCCGTGGGCTCTGGCCGTCTCACAGGTCCCGTGTCCGTCGGCAGGGGCGTTGGCGCCATGGAGATTGTGGCCATGGACATGAAGGTCAGCGGCATGTACATCGCACGCCAGCTCAGCTTCTCCGGCGTCACCTTCCGCATCGAGGAGATCCCGCTGACCCCAGCCTTCGAGCGTGTCTACAACCGTGCTGCCCTGCTGGTGAGCCTGGGCGCCCAACCTGGGGGCCCCTGTGCGTTTCCCTGGTGAAATTGAGCCCTGTGGCCTTAAGGATGCCACAGACTTGGTCAGGTGACGGCCCGGCCTGTCCTGTCACAGGGATTTTTGTTTGTTTCTTGAGACAGAGTCTTGCTCTGTTTCCCAGGCAGTGGCATGATCTCATCTCACTGCAGCCTCTGCTTCCTGGGTTCAAGCCATTCTCCTGCCTCAGCCTCTCACATAGCTGGGACGACAGTGCCAGCCACCACGCCCGGCTAATTTTTTATATTTTTTTTAGTAGAGAACAGTGATTCACCATGTTGGCCAGGATGGCCTCCAGCTCCTGACCTCAAGTGATCTGCCCGCCTCAGCTTCCCAAAGTGCTGGGATTACAGGCGTGAGCCACCGCGCCCTGGTCTTTTTTTTTTTTTTTTCTTTTTCTTTGTGAGATGGAGTTTCACTGTTGTTACCCAGGCTGGAGTGCAATGGCGCGATCTCGGCTCACCGCAACCTCCGCCTCCCGGGTTCAGGCAATTCTCCTGCCTCAGCCTCCTGAGTCGCTGGGACTACAGGCACGCGCCACCATGCCCAGCTAATTTTTGTATTTTTAGTAGAGACGAGGTTTCACCATGTTGACCAGGATGGTCTCGATCTCTTGACCTCGTGATCCACCCACCTCGGCCTCCCAAAGTGCTGGGATTACAGGCGTGAGCCACCACGCCCGAGGCCATGCCTCTTACAGGTCTCACCCCCAGCGCCCTGTCCTGCCCTAAATTCCACCAGGCGAGGGATGCTTTGGCCAGAGCTGGCGGCAGGTGGGCTGGGGCCCCGGGCAGGGAGCCGGGAGCCACAGCTCAGGGGCACCTCGTCACGTATCATTGCAGTGGGCCGAGGCCCTGAACGTGTTCCAGCAGGCCGCCGACTGGATCGGCCTGGAGTCGCGCAAATCCCTCTGGGGCCAGTTCTGGTCGGCGCACCAGCGCTTCTTCAAGTACCTGTGCATCGCTGCCAAGGTGCGGCGGCTGGTGGAGCTGGCCTGCGAGGAGCTGGCCCGAGACAAGGTGAGCAGCTGCGGCCTTCAAGGACAGACGGCGGCCGGCCCTGCAGCGGTGGCGGGGCTGCTGTGCTTCTGGGTCCTTCCTGGCCCCTCGCCAGACGTTGGCGGGGTCTGCACCCTGGTGGGCAAGAGACGCCCGATGTCCATCTTGCATCTAAGCCACCCAGGGTGTTGGAACACTGGTGTGCAGGCGGTGACCACGCAGTGGGCGGCTCACCGTCCCGAGACCGGAAGCCGGCAGACCCCACCCGGCACTGTGTCTTGCGGGTGGGCCAGGGCCCCTCCTGGGGAGGCACCGGAGCAGAGTGAGGGCTGTGGCTGCCAACTCGGGCCTGGCACTGGCAGGTTCCAGCTCCATGGAGGCCCCCTGGCAGGGCTGGTGGCTCACAGTCCTCTGGTGTCCCCCACAGTGCGTGGTCATCGGGCTGCAGTCCACGGGCGAGGCGCGTACGCGGGAGGTGCTGGGGGAGAACGACGGGCACCTCAACTGCTTCGTCTCTGCCGCTGAGTACGTGTTGCGGTGGGGACAGGACCTTCCTGCACTCCTGGCCGTCCCTCTCTGCAGCCACCTGCGGCCTGACCCTGCCCCTTGGCCCAGCAGCAGGAGGTGCTGGGTGGGCTTTGCTGGGACTGGAGCCTCGGCCGCAGAGGCCTTCAGCTCTGCTCCAGGTCTAAGGCAGAGGTGTCGAGGTGGACTCCAGGCGTGGTGGGTCTGAAGGGTTTGGCAGGTGGTCCCCGGGGCCTCAGAAGGAGGCTTTCTGCATCCGTGCCGTTTTAACTGGGATGCTGTAGATTTTAGGAGCTGGCCCTCCCAGCTCCCTGAAGCCCCAGCCTCTCCCCTGGTGGTTGAGAATGCCCTGGGAGGGTCACCGCAGCCCCCCAAGCTCTCCACATTGCCGGGGGGTCAGAGCTCCCCAATGCCTGGTAACCCTTTGCAGGGAACCCCCAGGTAGCTCCTCCCCCTCTCCCTCCCCTTGCCCCCATCCTGGGAGCCATAATCGATCTGGCCACATTACTCAGGGTGGGGGAAGCTTGGTGGGCCAAGGAGGCCAAAGGAGAGCTCACAGGCAGCCCCCTGCCCTCCCCAGCTCACTCCCTGCAGGAGACCCTCTGCCGAGGCCCAGCCCTGTCCTGAGCCAGGCTGTGTCCGGCAACCCCACCTGGCCCCGCTTCTCATGTGAGAATAAACTCCACGTCTCACTTCCAGAGGCGTGTTCCTGTCACTAATTCAGAAGCACTTTCCGTCCACCAAGAGAAAGCGGGACAGAGGAGCAGGAAGCAAGCGGAAACGTAAGCCCCGTCCCCCACGGCCCCACCCACCCCTGCTTCCCCCACTCCCCCATCCACCCGATGCATGCAGGGCCCACCCGTGCCAGGGAGGCTCAGGGCCCCACTGCCAGTGGCGGGTCTTGCATGGACCCTGCCATGGCGCATTCAGGGAAGAGGAGGCAATGGGCAGCCTGCGGGACACAGATGCACAGACGCAGGGTGCTGAGCGAGACCCGGGGGGGGACACAGACGCAGGGTGCTGAGCGAGACCCGAGGGGGACACAGACGCACAGACGCAGGGTGCTGAGCGAGACCCGGGGGGGACACACATGCAGGGTGCTGAGCCAGACCCTGGGGGGACGCACATGCAGGG
>NW_022437017.1:10167713-10189458 GCF_009761245.1 Sapajus apella
ATGCAGGGTGCTGAGCGAGACCCAGGGGGGACGCACATGCAGGGTGCTGAGCCAGACCCAGGGGGGACACATGCAGGGTGCTGAGCCAGACCCAGGGGGTGGCAGCCTCCAGAACTCACTGTCCCCATGAGCCAGGGTAGGGCCCAGAAACCTCTCCTCCGTAATCTGCCCTGGGGCTGCAGGTGGTGAGGCTCAGCGAGGCTGAGTAGCTCACCCAAGGCCAGCCACACAGCCATACCTAAGGGGCCAATCCGGGACCAGCTGGGGCTGCAGAGGTCCAGCCCTATTACCTGCTGCCACCCCCTCTCACCTTCTGTGTTCAGGGTCTCCAGGCCTCTTGGGGAGCCCATTGATAGCCTCCCCCCAGGCTGCTGTCACGTGGAAGCCCAGAGCTGCCTGTTGAGGTGTGGTGTGTGGCCTCCCCAGGTACCCCCATATCCACCACTCTGGCCAGGTCTGAAAGGACATGGGACGTGAGTTTATTAATATTGCTCCCTTGGCCAGGCGTGGTGGCTCACGCCTGTAATCCCAGCAATTTGGGAGGCCGAAGCGGGTGGATCACCTGAGATCAGGAGTTCAAAACCAGCCTGGCCAACATGGTGAAACTCC
Organism: Sapajus apella; assembly: GCF_009761245.1. Lineage (NCBI taxonomy): Eukaryota > Metazoa > Chordata > Mammalia > Primates > Cebidae > Sapajus > Sapajus apella. The sequence goes on from NW_022437017.1 coordinate 10,168,323, forward strand.
ATCTCTACTAAAAATATAAAAATTAGCTGGACATGGTGGAGCAGGCCTGTAATCCTACCTACTTGGGAGGCTGTGGCAGGGGCATCGCTTGAAGATGGGAGGTGGAGGTTACAGTGAGCCAAGATCATGCCACTCCAGCTTGGGCGACAAAGAGTCTGTCAAATAATAAAAATAGGCCGGGCACAGTAGCTGACACCTGTAATCCCAGCACTTTGGGAAGCTGAGGTGGGCAGATCACGAGGTCAGGGGTTTGAGGCTAACCTGACCAGCGTGGTGAAACCCCGTCTCTACTAAAACTATAAAAATTAGCCGGGCGTGGTGGTGCGCGCCTGTAGTCCCAGCTATGTGGGAGGCTGCAGCAGAAGAATCGCTTGAACCAGGGAGGCGGAGGCTGCAGTGAGCTGAGACTACGCCACTACACTCCAGCCTGGGCGACAGAGTGAGACTTCGTCTCCAAATAAAAATTAAAATAATAAAATATTGCCCCTTATGCCACGCCCTCCTGGCCACAGGGCATAGGGTTCCTGAGGACATCCCTGGAGAGTAGCCGAGGTGCTTGCCTAGAGGCAGGGGTGTCTCGGATGGGCCGTGCCACCTCCCTAGCTCTGACCACGGGCCTCACTCTGTGTGCTGTCTCCTCCACCCTGCTGTGGTCCAGCCCTCAGTGACCCTGTCCTCCCCTGCAGGGCGACCTCGGGGACGCGGGGCCAAGGCCCCCAGGCTGGCTTGTGAGGTGGCCGGTGTCATCCGCATCAGTGACGACAGCAGCACGGAGTCCGATGCCGGCCTGGACAGCGACTTCAACTCCTCTCCCGAGTCCCTGGTGGATGATGACGTAGTCATCGTGGATGCCATCGGGCTCCCCAGCGACGACCGGGGTGCGGGCTCACCCAGGCTGGGCAGCCATCTGTGGGTCAGGATTTCAGCCGCCGAGGCTCCCAGCCTTCTGGTGGTCACCACCCGCCCCAGGTCATAGCCCTCAGGCCAGCCCACCGGAGCCCAGCTGCTGCTATGGTGCCCACTTTACAGATGGGGAAAACTAAGGTCCAGAGAGGAGAGGTCAGGGGCCACACCACTGGCCAGAGGCAGAGCTGAGGCTCAGGGCTGGGCAGTCCCTATCCCTGTGGCGGCAGTGAGGTCACAGCGTTTTGTCCAGACAGGAGGCTCAGTCTCGCCCCAGCTGGTCTTAGGGAGACAAGCACAGAAAAGCACTTCTGGGCCGCAGGGCAGGTCGGCTTCCCCGCCACCCCACCGTCCCTCAGGGCTGCCCTGGACCCTTTGTTCTTGCCCTCTAGGGGCCACCCTTGAGGCAGGTGGGCCCTAGAAGGCAGCTGATGTGTCCTGCCCTGACCCTCCACGTCCCCCCTAGGCCCCCTGTGCCTCCTGCAGAGGGACCCGCATGGTCCTGGGGTCCTGGATCGTGTGGAGCGGCTGAAGCAGGATCTGCTGGACAAAGTGCGGCGGCTGGGCCGGGAACTGCCAATCAACACCCTGGACGAGCTCATCGACAAGCTGGGCGGCCCCCAGCGGGTGGCGGAGGTGGGTGGGACACACCCACCTACTAGGTGGTGGGGCGGGGTAGTGGGCGGGGCTTTACCTGGGCTCCGCGTGGCTCCGGCGGCCCCTGCTGGTCACTCTGTGACACCGCGTTCCTGCGAGGAGGGGGTGTTCTGGGAGCCGCATGTCCAGCTCGGCCTGGGAGGCCACCACTGCCCGTGGAGGGCTTTCCTCCCCCATCTCTCTCAGCCCCAAGTCCCCCAGCCTGCACAGGCCTCTGCACAGACTACTGCCTGAACGCACTCCTGGGGTGCCCGGGCCAGGACTCCAGCCCCAGCGCCTGGCTCTGGGGCCGCTTTCTGCCTGCCCCACCCAGCTTCACTTTTCACCGTGTCTCCCCAGTGCCGTCCACTCGGGCACTGACTGGCTGATAATACCAGGCCTTGGACAGGCACATGTCACCTGAGGCAGGTCGAGGCTGCAGCGCCCAGCAGCCCCCCTCTCCTGCTCCTCACACCCTTCCCTTCCTCTACCCTCTCCGGGCACCCCCTTCCCTCCGCCTCCGCAACTGGGAGCCCACGGCCACCGAGGGACGCAGAGAAGTTGAGGCACGGGTGGCCAGACTCCCGCGAGGCCACAGCACTGACTGCAAGTCTTGTCCCTGTCCCGCCCGCAGATGACCGGCAGGAAAGGCCGTGTGGTGTCCAGGCCCGACGGGACGGTGGCCTTCGAGTCGCGGGCGGAGCAGGGTCTGTCCATCGACCACGTGAACCTCAGGGAGAAGCAGCGCTTCATGAGCGGCGAGAAGGTGCGGGACCCGGGAGGCACAGAGGGGCGCGAGGGGCCCCGGGGACTGTGGACCCGCGCACTTCTGCAAGTGTGCGTGCGCCAGGTGCGGCGCGAGTGTCCATGTGCACGGGTGGTGTCTGCGCTGCGCAGGCCTCTCGCCGCCCCTGGACGTCTTGGTGACCCAGAGCGGCGGCGGAGTGGGTGAGGAGGGGGCGGCAGCGCTAGGGCGGGCCTCGCACCAACCCCGTCCCGCCCTTGCTGTCGCCGCAGCTCGTGGCCATCATCTCGGAGGCCTCCAGCTCGGGCGTCTCCCTCCAAGCGGACCGCCGCGTCCAGAACCAGCGGCGCCGCGTGCACATGACGCTGGAGCTTCCCTGGAGCGCCGACCGCGCCATCCAGCAGTTCGGTGAGTCCAGCCCCGCCCCCAAAGTGGTCCCGGCCCCGCCCCCGCCTGGCCGGGCCCTGAGAACCCATCTGCCCCCAGGCCGCACCCACCGGTCCAACCAGGTCTCGGCGCCGGAGTACGTCTTCCTCATCTCGGAGCTGGCCGGAGAGCGCCGGTTCGCCTCCATCGTGGCCAAGCGCCTGGAGAGCCTGGTGAGCGGGTGGGGCGGGGCTGAGAACCGGGGACAGCCCGCGAAGGCTCTCCAAAGCTTTGTTGGGGGGCCAGAGGCCAGAGCCCAGGTGACCAACCGATGGCCTCCCCACCCCTGGCAGGGGGCCCTGACCCACGGAGACCGCCGCGCCACGGAGTCCCGTGACCTTAGCAAGTACAACTTTGAGAACAAGGTACTGTGGGGAAGGGGGTGCTGGGGTCCAGTGGTCTAGGGAAGGGTAGGGTCCGAGGCCCAGGGAAGAGTGGGGTTCTGGGGAGGCCAGCCTCCTCCCTGGGCCTCCTCCCCACTCACCCTCTCTCCCTAGTATGGCATCCGTGCCCTGCACTGTGTCCTCACCACCATCCTGAGCCAGACAGAGAACAAAGTGCCTGTTCCCCAGGGATACCCCGGAGGGGTCTCTGCCTTCTTCCGGGGTGAGCTGGGCCCGCGGGGTCTTCTTGGGAGGAGCAGGGGCTGCAGAGCCCTGGATTCCGAGCAGCTGGGGTAGCAGGCTTTGTACGCGGGTTGTGTGTTGAGAGACTCCTCTCCACACACACACAGAAGGGGCTGTGACGGCAAAGGCAGCCAAGGTGGCCCCCGCACCCGCTGGCTGGGTTCCTGCGGGAGGTGAGGGCTCTGGGGTGTGGGTTTATTCCCCAAGAATGTGTTGTTCTCACTCCTGTAAGTCAAGCAGAAGGCTCCGTTCCTGCCGTGGCCTCGAGCTGTGGCTGGCTCCCCCGGCCCCCAGGGAGCCCATGGTCACTGGGAAAGGAACTAGGGGCCTGGTGTGAGGGACAGGGGTGGGAAGACCAGCATTTGAGGCCCCTCTCCCCACAGACATGAAACAGGGCCTGCTGTCGGTGGGCATCGGCGGGCGGGAGTCCCGGAACGGCTCCCCGGACATGGAGAAGGGTGAGTGCCCCACACGCGGGCACAGAGGCACCCCCATCTTGCCCCGGGTGGGGAGCAATGGGGGTGAGGGGTTGAGCTCCCAGCTCGGCCTGAGGCTCGGCTCCCTCCCCCGCCAGACTGTTCCATCACCAAGTTCCTGAACCGCATCCTGGGGCTGGAGGTTCACAAGCAGAATGCTCTGTTCCAGTACTTCTCCGACACCTTCGACCACCTCATCGAGATGGACAAGCGGGAGGGCAAATACGACATGGGCATCCTGGGTGAGCAAGGGCGCCGGGAGGCCGGGGTGGCGCCGGCCCAGGGCTCGTGGGAACGCCATGCATCCTGGATGGGCAAGGGGAGGCTCTGGGTGGGCTCAGGGCTCATGGGAGCGCCATGCATCCTGGGCGAGCAAGGGTGCTGTGTGGGCCTGGGTGGGTGCGGGCATGGGGCTTGTGGGATCGCCGTGCATCCTGGGTGAGAGGGGGCTGGGTGGCCCACCACCTCTGTGGAAAGCGCTCATGCCTTAGGCCTCATGGGGCATTTGCTACGTCTCTGTGAATTCTGCACTCCCTGCACATGGGCCCACCCTCCCAGGGCATGCTGGGGGAGGCCTGTGCTCCCAGCCTCACGGGACCAGGCATATCCATCAGGACCACTTCCCTATGTCCAGATGAGGAACATGAAGTGGATTGCCACTTCGCTCATGTGCAGTGGCAGTGACAGACACAGCCCACCAGGCTCCCACAGTCCCCCACAGCCCGCTCAGGGTCATCTAGCACTTGAGTGGCCCCCAGGCTCCCACAGTCTCCCCACAGGCTGCCTGGCGTTATCTAGGACCTGAGCGGCTGCCAGGCTGGGGGCCACGTGCGCCATCTTCACACGGGGCTGGCTCAGGCCAGGCTCCAGGGCACCCTCCCCTGTGCTGCCTGGGGGTCGTCTCTGGTGTGCGCCCCAGCTATGGGAGTGACCCAGGCTCCAGCCCGCAGTCCCAGGACTGGATGAGACTCACCCTCCACCCGCCCCTCCTAGACCTTGCTCCAGGCATCGAGGAGATCTACGAGGAGAGCCAGCAGGTCTTCCTGGCTCCCGGACACCCGCGGGACGGGCAGGTGGTCCTCTATAAGGTCAGCAGAAAGACTCCCAGCCCCCCCACACATTGCCCACCCCGCCCCCGCTACGCTGACATTCCCGCCCCCATGCTGTGGCAGATCAGCGTGGACCGCGGCCTGAAGTGGGAGGACGCGTTTGCCAAGTCGCTGGAGCTGACGGGCCCCTATGACGGCTTCTATCTCTCCTACAAGGTGGGGATGGGCAGGGTTACCCCCCACAGAAGGGCCACGGGGGCGGGGGCGTGGACCTGGGCGCGGCCTCACCGCCCCCCTGCGCAGGTCCGTGGAGACAAGCCCAGCTGCCTGCTGGCCGAGCAGAACCGCGACCAGCTCTTCACCGTGTACAAGCCCAACATTGGCCGGCAGAGCCAGCTGGAGGCCCTGGAGAGCCTCCGCCGCAAGTTCCACCGGGTAGGCAGCCGCGGGGCCCAGCCCCCTTCCCCTCGGGCTGCGGGCCCTGGCCCACCGAGGCTCACGCAGCCCTGTGTCCACAGGTCACCGCGGAGGAGGCCAAGGAGCCCTGGGAGAGCAGCTACGCCTTCTCGCTGACGCACTGCAGCCACAGCACCTGGTGAGGGCGGGCAGGGGACGAGGGGGAAATCACAGAAGGCGGCCACCCCGCGGGGCATCTGGGGCTCCCAGGACCTTGAGAGGAGGCCTCTGGGACCTGCCTGAGCCCAGCTGTCCCATGCGGTCCGCAGGAACCGGCACTGCCGGCTGGTGCAGGAAGGGAAGGACTGCCTGCAGGGCCTGCGGCTGCGGCACCACTACATGCTGTGCGGCGCGCTCCTGCGCGTGTGGGGCCGCATTGCTGCCGTCATGGGCGACAGCAGCGGCGGCAGCTACCTGCAGATCGTGCGGCTGAAGACCAAGGACCGGAAGAAGCAAGTGGGTGAGTGGGCGGCGGGCGCCCCGGGAAGGCCCGAGCGCGAGGCGTGGCCCTGACCTCGCCTCTCCGGCCGCCCGCCCGCAGGCATCAAGATCCCCGAGGGCCGCGTGCGCCGCGTGTTGCAGGAGCTGGGCCTGATAGACGCGGACGTGAAGCGCAGGCAGGCGCGCGCCCTGGGCGCCCCCGAGGTGCTGGACCTCACCTACAGCCCCCCTGCCGAGGCCTTCCCGCCGCCCCCGCACTTCTTCCCGGCGCCGCTGACCCTGGACGCCAGCCCCGGTGCGCTGCCCCTGGGCGCCCCCGACCTCCAGGCCGACCCTGCGGCCCTCGCGCACCAGGGCTGCGACATCAACTTCAAGGAGGTGCTGGAGGACATGCTGCGTTCCCTACACGCGGGGCCGCCCTCAGAGGGGGCGCTGGGAGAGGGCGCGGGGGCAGGGGGTGCAGCGGTTGGCCCCGAGCGGCAGAGCGTGATTCAGTTCAGCCCACCCTTCCCCAGCGCCCAGGCTCCTCTCTGACCCACTTGCAGGCGAAACATGCCAAGTCACGGACCATTTCTCCCCTAGGAGCAGTGGGCCATGGGGAGCGGGGCCGAGGTTCCTGCCCACCGCTCAGAGGAGCCCCAGGCCCCGGCCACAGTGCCTTCTGGGCCCCCACCTGGTCAGCCCGGGCGGGGCCCACTCAGGACAGCTGGGGGCTGGGGCGTGGCAGGGCCCTCTGTGCCTCTCCTGCCAAGTGGGAAGGGGCTCTGGGTGGCTGCTCTGGGACTGGGCACCCACCTACAAGGGCTTAGTGGGCCCAAACCCCGGGTATCCATGAAACTGGGTGGTCCCAAGAGCTAGAAACTCAGGAAACCCCAGGTGCTCAGGGCCCCGTGTCCCGGGGGCTCTGTGGGGCAGACCCCCGCTAATATATGCAATTCCCCCTCTCCCAGCCCCTCTCTGACCCCTAAGTTATTGCTCGCTCACCTGTCCCAGGCCCTGGGCCCTGCCTGCGGCGCTGGCAGGGTGGCGCCTGCGGTTTCTATGTATTTATATCAAGTTCTCATGTACATATGTAAAGGACTTTTTTAAATATATGTGCCTTTTGCCTACTTCCCAGTCTGATCCTCAACCTGCAGGGCAAGGAGGGAAGGGCAGGGGTGCACCGGCATCCCCCTAGGCACTCCTGGTTACCAAGGTTCATCCTGCCCACCCCTTTGGGCTGCCCTCATGTGGGTGATGGAGGACCAGGGCTGGGAGAGATGGACCCCTGAACCCCGTGTCTGGGGCAGGTGCCATGGACAGTGCATTCAGACCCCCAGTGGGGGCAGCCAAGATCAGCCACCCTGGCAGGCTCAGTCCCTCCAGGTGTGCAGGTAGGCAGCCAGGCCATGCCCAAACCGCCCTCACCGAGGGACACCACCCAGCAACGCCCACACTCCCCTGCCTGCTGAGGCCCTGAGGGCAGGTGTGGTGCCCGACCTATCTGTCACCAGACCACCTGTTCCTCCGGCCTCTGCACTTCTGCTTCCCGGCCACAGGAGGGCCTCCTAACAGGTGAAGGCCGGGGACCAGGAAGCACAGCCACTTAAGATTATCTCCTCCAAGACTGGCCCTGCTGGGCCTCCCTGCAGGTGGGGTGGCAGGGATTAAGAGAGGGGCCCGTGTCCAATGGGCCCATATCTCACTGCACCCCACCACAGCCCCCAAGCCTCGGGGAAGTAGGGGTGACAACACTCCACCCCCATCATGTCCCCAGCCTGGCAGCTGACACCAACTGGCCCTGACCTGGAGGGACCCCTGGCAAAAAGGCCCCCCCAAATCCCCAGCAGAAAGATCCAACATGCCAATCTGTCTTGTTTATTCCCACAAGGCAGCCAGGGGTGGGGGTGCCAAGCCGGGCCCAGCGGACCATGGGACCTTCCTCCGGCGGGGTGCACGCCGGGTTTTCAGGTCTGCCCCACCATCAGCTGGTTTGCAGGCAGGCCGTCATGGGTGCCGGCGGAAGGCTCCGAGGGCGAGGGCAGGGGCTTGGACAGGGCCTCACACGTGTGGAGCTAGAAATAGTGGGGCAGGTCCTTCTCTATCACCTGTGGGGGAGGAACTGGGTCAGGGCAGCTGCCTCACAAGTCCCGGCCCCCGGCAGCCTCCCTAGAGAGGACTTACCTGGGGTTCTTCCATGGGTCCGTACCGCTTCACCACACAGCCATTCTTGTCAATGAGGAACTGCCGAGAAACCGTCGGACCTCAGCGAGGGGCTTGGGCTGCCCTTCCCACCCACTGCCCATTTGGGCCAGGGCTGTGGCCAGGGGGAGCTGGTCCCCAACCCCCCATAGCCCCTCACCTTGGTAAAGTTCCACTTGATGGCACTGGAAAGGAAGCACATGGGCATGACACGTGGGCATGAGCATCCCCAGCAGCCCCCCACGGACACCCCCAGCCAACCTTTCCCCAGGGGGCCACACAGTGTGAACGTCCCAGCAGCCCCCAAGCCATCTTGCCTTCAGGAGGCCACAGCGTGTGAACCTCCCTGGCGGCTTCCACAGTCCCCCATGGCCCTGAGCCATTCTGCCCCCTGGGAGGTGTGAGCATCCCAGCAGCCACCCCCCTAGCCAGCCGTGCCGTCCCCAGAGGTCACGCACTTTCCCAGGATGCCCTTGCCCTTGGGCTGGATCTTCATCCACTTCCACAGCGGGTGGGCGTCATCCCCATTCACGCAGATCTTGCTGAACATGTCGAATTTCACGTTATAGCCAGCGGCAAACTCTTTGATCTCCTCGTTACTGCCTGGCTCCTGTGGCAGGGGAGGAGTGCGAGTGAGTCGGGGGCCTGGCACCCGCTCAGTCCAGGCTCCCACACTCCCAGGCCCTCTCCCAACCCCACTCCCACTCCCACCCACCGGGCCTCTGCGGAGCCAGGGCCTGGGGACCCAGGCAGCCGCCCACCTGCTTCCCGAACTGGTTGCAGGGAAAGGCCAGGATCCGCAAACCACACTCAGCGTATCGGGCGTGCAGATCGACAAGCTGAGTGTAGTTCACTTCGGTTTTGCCTCACTGGGAGGCCACGTTGGTGACGATGCACACGAAGCCCCTGCGAGAGTCGGTGGGGGTCAGCACTGAAGAGCTCGGCCCCTTCCCAGGCCCCCGCCCTGCGTCCCGCCCCAGGCGAGCGCCCACCGGTACTTGTCCAGGTTAACCATGTGCCCGTCGATATCCTTGGCGGAAAACTCGTGCATGGAGCGCGCACAGCGCCAGTCGTCCCGGGACGCGCACTGCAAAACAAGGAGGCTGAACAAGGAGCGCGGACGGGAAGCCAAGGCCACGGCCCGCTCGCCAGCCCAGGGTTCCGGGGCAAGAACGGATCCGGAGCCGGTCAGTGGCCGGAAACTCGGGCCCTGGGGCACTGAAAACCTCAAAGCTCCTCCTCCTTAAGTGGACACGCCCCCTAGTACCTAGGATCCCGTTTTACCGGAGACCCTGAGGCCGGGAGAGGGTTCCAACCCCAGAAAGTGCCACAGCAGCAGGTGTGGGGGCCCCGCGCGCACCGGGTCCTGGGACTCGGGACACTCGCTCATCTCCGGCCCCAAGTGGTGGGGACAGGGCTCCTTCCGCCGGCGGCGCACCTTCCTGCGCCTGCACGCTGGGCCCTTCCGCCGCCGAGGGGCCCGCGGCCGCCGCCTACCCCGGCTCTGGTACCGCCGCCGGCTGCGCTCGGGGGAGCCTGCGCCCGCGCAGCCCATACCCGCCCGTCTGCCGCCCAGCTTGGCCCCCTAGCGCCGCGCCCGGGAACAGAGGCCCGGAGGCCGCAGTCTGGACCGCGCGACTGTGACGCCACCGCGCTGGGCCAGGGCGCGGGGGCGGGGCGGCGCCCAGGGGCGCGTGATCCGAGGTTTCCAGCCCTCCGCGCCCCCAGCCGCCCGGGCGCGGCAGCCCCGCTCCGCCCGGAGACGCCCACCCGGGGTCCCCAACGGTCCAGCTCCGCTCAGAGGTCCCGGACGCCGCGCCACCCCCGCAGCCGTCCCGGACTGTGCCCTCCCTGCCGCAGCCTGGACCCTGCCCCCACTTCAGCCGTCCCGGACCCCGGACCCGGTTCCCCGCCCCGCCAGCCTGGACCCCGGACCCCGGACCCCGACTCCCCGACCCCCCGCCCCTCCAGCCTGAGCCCCGCCCTCCCCGCCGTCCCGGACCCCAGACCCCGCCCCCCTCCCCTCGGGCCTGGACCCCGCCCCGCCCCCCCGCCAACCTGAACCCCGACACCGCCGCCAGCCTGAACCCCGACCCCAGCCACGGGCCCTCGCGCTAGGAACAGCCCCGTCCCCAGCCCCTCTCCCGACCTCGGCCCGCGCGCTCGGGACAGCCCCTTCCCCTTCCCCGACCTCGCCGCGCGCGCAAGCAACGGCCTGGACGGTCTTGGAGGGCGTCGCAGTGCGGTCCCCCGCGTCGGCGCCCGGCCGGGGATGGGGAGAGGCAGCTACCCGCACGAAGGTCACGGGGGCCCGAGGGTTTCCCGCGCCGGCGACCGGAGGCGGGGGTCGTGCGCCCGGCCCAAAAGTCCCCGGGCCAGGGACAACCGCGGCCACCGCTTACCATGGTGCCGGCCAGGCCGGGCGCGGCCAGAGCTCCACAGAGCAGCGCCGGCTTCAGCAAGCGGCACAGGCGACCGAGGCTCATCGCGGCGGGACTGGGAGCCAGCGGCTCCTCCCCTCGCCCAGCCGACCAATGGACGCGCGCCGGCACCCCGCGCCTCCCCGCCCACGGCCACGCCCTCCAGAGCTCTCATTGGTCAGCCGCGTCGGGGTTGAGCGCTCGCGCCGACGCTAGCCAATCGGAGGCCGGGATGGGAGGAAGGCGGGGAATGGGGCGGGACCGGACGTGGGGGTTTACTGTTGTCGGCGACTGCGCATGTTCGCTTGCCGCCGGGAGGCCGCGTCCGTGCAGGCGGCGCGTGGGGAGGCAGCAGCCGGTCGACCGCGGCGCGGCGGTAGGCCAGACAACTTGAGAATCCTACTGAAAACTCGTCGAGGGGGTTTCTCTAACTCGCAGAAAAGTCTTCCCAGCACTTTGAGGAGAGTGTTCGCTTTTGTTTTGTTTTGTTTTTTAAAGAGACGCGGTCTTGCTGCTCCGGGCGCACTGCAGCCTCGACCTCTCGGACTCAAGGGATCCTCCGGCCTCTGCGTCCCCAGTAGCTGGGACAGCAGGCTCACCACAATGCCCGGCTCATTATTTTTTTCCTAGAGTTGGGGTCTCGCTGTGTTGCCCAGGCTGGTCTCAAACTCCTGACCTCCAGCCTCAGCCTCCCAAAGTGCTGGGAGTGAGAGCCGCGGGTCCGGATAGGATTTGCCTTTTTAATGTAAATAAAACCAAACTGAGTTGCGCCTGCCCCTCATCACAGCCCCATCTTGTGGGGGTGCCCAGAGAGGCCATGGGGGTGACCCTTGCCATAGGCACACAGGGGTCAGTGACTCCCCATCCCTGGGTCTGTCGCTGAGCCGAGTGTATAACACGTGGGCACTGGGACCTGGGGGGTCATCAAGACAGTTACTGTTGGGGTGGCTCATGCCTGTAATCCTAGCACTTTGGGAGGCTGAGGTGGGTGGATCACCTGAGGTCAGGAGTTCAAGACCAGCCTGGCCATCATGGTGAAACCACATCTTATTTAAAAAAAAAAAAAAAGTTACCGTTTAACTGAGAAACCAGAGTTCCCTGTGATCCCACCCCCAGGGACAGCTGCCCACGCAGGGAGGTGCAGGTATGTGCTCAGAAGATAAATCGGGAGGGTGTTCTGAGGCTTCTACCATTGCAAGGTATGGGCATACCCAGAGCCCATACTGCCCCGCATCTTGGCTTGCAGCTCTGTTTTTCACTCCGTGGCTTGGACATTTGGCAATAGAAACACTCATCTCATACTTGGGAACTGAGTCATGAAATTCCACGCCACCCCTCCACAACTGGGCTTTGACCCCTGTACAGGCAGATGTTTGGGATTTTTTTTTTTTTTTTTTTTTTTTTTTTTTTTGAGAGAATCTTGTGACAGCCCAGGCTGGAGTGCAGTGGAGAGATCTTGGCTCACTGCCACCTCCACCTTCTGGGTTCAAGCGATTCTCCTGCCTCAGCCTCCCGAGTACCTGGGATTATAGGCGCACTATACCACACCTGGCTAATTTTTCGTATTTTTAGTAGAGATGGGATTTCACCATCTTGGCCAGGCTGGTCTCAAACTGCTGACCTCAAGTGATACTCCTACCTCAGCCTCCCAAAGTGCTGGGATTACAGGCTTGAACCACTGCGCCCCGCCTAGGTGTTTGGGATTTTTTTTTTTTTTTTTTTTTTTGAGAGGGAGTTTCGCTCTTGTCACCCAGGCTGGAGCGCAGTGGCGCGATCTCGGCTCGCCACAGCCTCCGCCTCCTGGGTTCAGGCAATTCTCCTGCCCCAGCCTCCTGAGTAGCTGGGATTACAGGCACACACCACCATGCCCAGCTGAATTTTTGTATTTTCAGTAGAGACGGGGTTTCACCATGTTGACCAGGATGGTCTCGATCTCTTGACCTCGTGATCCACCCGCCTCTGCCTCCCAAAGTGCTAGGATTACAGGCGTGAGCCACCGCTCCTGGCCTTGGGATTTTTATGTAGCCCTCAAGGTCTTAAACTTTACTGACCCTGCCCTGAATATTTCTGCAGAGAAAGACTCAGGGCTGGGTTCATCTGTGGTGGGGGGCCTATGAGCTGGCCCCCACCACTGCCCCCGACCCGGGCCTGCCAGATGCAGTGCAGAGGTGTCGTAGATGGAGTTTGGTGGCTGAGGTAGTGAAGCAAGGATCCCTGGGCAAGGCTGCCAGAATCCAGGTCTTGCATAAGCCTGTTCACGTGGCTTTCCTCCCTCCCAGCCCCCAGAGGCCGAGCTCTTGGAGTCAACACCCATTGTCTCACTTCTCAGGAAACCCCCCATTTCCTCCCCCGCTGGCAGTGTGGGTGACCGGGCCACACTGGCGACTCTGTTCTTGCCCTTGAGAAGGCTCAGTTGTTTACAGTCGTGCCGGAATTGTCTTCCGTTAAGTTTGTCACAAACGTGGGTGCTGAAACAGGTATTTATTTCACGGTTGCCAGAAAAACAGCTCAGTACCTACAGCTCCGTGGAGACACTTTATCCCCTCTCTTGACTTCCTGCCAGTTGTGATAAGGGCAGGAGGGGAGACACACACTGTGGCCGCCCTGTCGGAGAACCTGGCCCCAGGCTCTGGGAGGGGTTTGTGCTGTGGGCTTCACAGCTTTTCCCAGAGTGACCTCATTTCACAAATGGGGAAATGGGGTGGTAGGGACCTGTCAAGGCTCCAGCAAGGCTTTCCTGTGAGGGTGGAAGTTCCTGGGTGTCCCTGCAGGAAGCTGTGTTGCCAGAGATCTTTCTGGAGCAGCTGCTGGCTCCAGGAAAGACTGGGGCAGGGGCCGTCCTGTGGCTTGATTTTTTTTTTTTTTTTTTTTTTTTTTTAAATTAAATAGAGACGGGGTTCCTCCATGTGGGTCAGGCTGGCCTCCAACTCCCAACCTGAGGTGATTTGCGTGCCTCGGCCCCCCAAAGTGCTGGGATTACAGGCGTGAGCCACCGCACCTGGCCTCATTTTTCCTTTTCGTGGCTGAGAAATATTCCAGTGTGTGGAGGGATCACATTGTGTTTATTTATTCAGTTGTGGATGGACATCGGAGTTGTTTTCACCTTTTGAGTTTGTAAAGCTGTACAAGTGTTTGTGTGGGTGTATGTTTTCATTTCTCTTGGGCCTATGACTAGAAGTGGAATTGCTGAATCATATGGTGACTCTGTGTAACAGTTTGAAAACCCATGCGACTGTTTGCTTTCTTTTCTTTTTTCTTTTTTTTGAGACGGAGTCTTGCTCTGTTGCCAGAGCTGGAGTGTAGCGGCCCAATCTCGCCTCACTGCAACCTCTGCCTCCCGGGTTCAAGCAATTCTCCTGCCTCAGCCACCCGAGTAGCTGGGACTACAGGCGTGCACCACCACACCCAGCTAATTTTTTTGTATTTCAGTAGAGACAGGGTTTCACCATGTTGGCCAGGATGGTCTCAATCTCCCGACCTTGTGATCCAACTGCCTCTGCCTCCCAGAGTGCAGGGATTACAGGTGTGAGCCACCGTGCCTGGCCGACAATTTTCTTTTTCTTTCCTTCTCTTCTCTTCTTCCTTTTTTCTTTTTGGATGGAATTTTGCTCTTGTTGCCCAGGTGCAAGCTCAGCTCACTGCAACCTTCACCGCCCAGGTTCAAGTGATTCTCCTGCCTCAGCCTCCCGAGTACCTGGGACTACAGGCGCACATCACCATGTCTAGGTAATTTTTCTCAGCTCACTCCAATCTCCACCTTCTGGGCTCAAGTGATTCTCCTGCCTTAGCCTCCCAAGTAGCTGGGGTTACAGGTGTACACCACCACATCTACGTAATTTTATATTTTTAGGGGAGTTGGGGTTTCAGTGTGTTGCCCGGGCTGGTCTTGAACTCCTGACCTCAGATGATCTGCCCACCTCGGCCTGCAAAAGTGCTTGGATTATAGGTGTGAGCCACCGTTCCCAGCCGACCAGACTGTTTTCTAGAGTAGCTGCATCTTCTTACATTCTCACCCGCCCCGTGTGTGGATCACGCGTGACTTCTGGGCCTCTGGCTTGGGCCCAGCCTCTCTTAATCCAGCTCTGCCCCGGGATTTGCAGGTCACTACTGGATCTTGACTCCAGCAACGCAGATGCCCTTTCTTGTGCTGTAAAATCCACTTGTGAGCCCTGTCCATCTTCTGAGCCCCCGTGTGCCTGCGCCACCTCTCCAATTCCTCTCCTTCCCGAAATCCACCCTGCCGGGCACTGCTGCTCCCCTTCCCTGAGTCACAAGCTGTGTCTCCCCGGCTAATCCTTAATCCTCAGGTGGCCTTGGCAGCCTGGTGGCATCGCACAGCCACTCCTCCCTGTGCCCCTAGACACCTCCTCACAGGGTTTCCAGGACACCTGGCAACCTCCTGCCCTTTATCCTATTTACGGAGCACTCGTGTAGCGCCCATGCCAGGCGCTGCTATGTGTACATTGCAGTTGTTAGCCAATTACCCTGTGAAGTGGGTGCCGTTCCTGTCCCTGTGTTACAAGGCAGGGGAGAGGGCGGCACAGAGAGGTTCAGTAAGGTGCCTCGAGGTCACACAGCCAGGTCTACAGCACGGGGCTGCCCCAGCGTCAGTGCTGAGTCTTCCTCCCCTCCTGCTGCCCCCTCCTCCCCTTCCCCTGACCTCTGACCCTGAGTGGGGCTGGACTCACTCCCCCGGACTTTGCTCTGCTCCCAGGACCCGGTCCAGGCTCCTGGCTCTAATCTCCACCATGTGTCCACCGTGGCTGCACGTCCATCTACCCCCCAGAACCTTGATGAACTCCAGAGCCCATCCCCACCTACACGCCCCTTCCCGCTGGTCACAGGGACGGCTTTGTTCCCTCTTCTCCCTCCTTGTCTCGCCCTGTGGCAAGAAAGCCCTCCCCTGGCTTAAATTCTGCAACCCTGTGAGCTCTGCCGTCTCAAAAAAAAAAAAAAGCTAGGTAGTTAGATAATGTTGGAAATAGATGCTCGGTGCCACAAAGAAAAATTAGCCCTGAGATAAAGGATCTTTCAGCAACGCAAATTGTACTTCCTGGACTGCAGGAGGGGTTCCCTCACTAGCCATCGTGCCACGAGAGTACAATGAACAAAGGAAAACCCACAAATGTGTCCCTTATGCGTTTGGGGTCGTCCTTACTGCTGTGTCTGATCTCGGTTGGCTGGAGCCAGACCTTGCAATTAAACTAAAACCCTAATGGACGGTACAGTCCAGCCCCACAGGGTCCCGTGAGTCCCTCTCTGCTGGTGTGGAGATGAGAAACTGTGGAAATAGAAGACACAAGACACCAAGAAAGAGAAGACAGAGTTTGCTCCCAGGGTCCTCTGCCAACCAAGCACAGAGTCCGGCAGTGGCCCCAAGTGCCTGGACGCTCTGATTTTTACTGAGTACAAAGCGGGGGGCAGGGCAGGTAGGATGAGGTAATGGTGGTCAGTGACAGGGTCAGGGACATCACGTGTCCTGGAGACAGGGGCCCAAGACATTGAAGAAGCCAGTGGAGGAGAAAACCTGAGGCGTCAGCACTTTTTTCAAACTTGTCAAGAAATAACAAGGTCACGAAGATTTATGTGACTATTACTGATTCTTACCTTCTGAGAAAAAGAGGAACCAGGTGCAGAAGCAGAACTTGACAGTAGCCATGGAATGTGGCCACTGAAGCACAGCATCACATACAGACAATTAAGTCCGTGGATGTCTGTGGGCCTCCCTGACAGCCTCTAGGCCTCCCACAAGAGTTTATAAGAGCAGAGTTTTCTCCTCATTCCCCTGAGGAAGGAGATGTCTTGGCCATCTTGAACATCTCCTTCCTTGGCAGGCTAAACAATGGGCACTTTCACAGCCGAGGGGCCCTCCAGCAGCCCTTCTGTGGGCGTGACAGAAGACTTAGGGCATCTTGCCTTAGGGTCACCTCTTTTCCAATGCCACTTCAGTCACATACGTCTTGACCTGAGACTTATCAGTAAGATTAAAGATTATATGATTATATGTCTGTGATTAAATATCAATAGCTATGTGATTATTTTACGATTACATATAGGAATAACTATGTTACAATTGAAGTATTGAAATTCGAGATTAAATTAACACCAAGACAAAAGTATGCCAAATTGCAGGGTCTTTATTATTGCCGGCGACCACAGAGGACTCACATCTCTCCAACCAGTGGCGTTGAACTCAGGGAGAGCAGGGTTTTTAAGCTGAAAAACCACATCCTGGTTTTAGGACCCAGAGGGTGAGGAGTGGGGATGGGGATGAAGGGCTTCAGACATTCTGAGGGCTAGTGGATTCTGTAAATCACCTCCCGGGCGGAGAGGAGGGTGAGGGGGTCTCCGGACGTTCCAAGGGCCAGGGGACTTTTGTCACTCCGATTGTTACTTAAGTGGTTTACAGAAGTCAAGATAAACGTTAGTTTACACATTATCTGGGTAAGGTGAAAATGACAGACCTTAGTTACTTATTACAAGTCGCAGGGGCCAAGATGGCATTAGCCTGGGCCGCTTATTCTGGTACTGATAAGAAAAGGTAAGCAGCTTTACACAGTGGGCATTTTTCAGAGCAAACTGGCAGCTTTATTTACAGAAGCCAAACACAGCTTTATCTTATAAAATGGCATTGCTCAGGTTCTGTCTCTAGGCCAGCTACAGCACAATATCACAAAATATCTCTAATTCCTTTCTAATTCTATGTTTATATGAGAACATGCTAAGGCTTCAGACCCTTGCCTCAGCTCTTGTGGGGTTCCCCTCTACAGCTAACAACTTAAAACTTCTGAACAGGTAAAAGCAATGGAGAGCTGGGACATGCCTGTGAGCACATCCAGCACAGATATCTTGGTTAAAGCACAAGGACATAGGATGTACTAATTGCCTAGAAGTATGTCATAGCTAATACCTGCATAGGATAGAGCTTAACAGAGTTATTTACACACTTATGATTTTTTTTATTTTTATTTTTCAGACGGAGCTTCACTCTTGTTACCCAGGCTGGAGTGCAATGACGCGATCTCGGCTCACCGCAACCTCCGCCTCCTGGGTTCAGGCAATTCTCCTGCCTCAGCCTCCCGAGAAGCTGGGACTACAGGTGTGCACCACCATGCCCAGCTAATTTTTGTATTTTTAGTAGAGACGGGGTTTCACCTTGTTGACCAGGATGATCTCGATCTCTTGACCTCGTGATCCACCCGCCTCGGCCTCCCAAAGTGCTGGGATTACAGGCGTGAACTACCGTGCCCAGCCCTGATTTGTTATTTGACAGGAAAGGAAACTTTAGAAAGGAACCCTTCTACTTCCCACTGTTGGAAATAGATGCTCGGTGCTGCAAAGAAAAATTAGCACTCAGACAAAGGATCTTTCAGCAATGGAATTTTTACTTCCTGGACTGCAGGAAGGGTACTCTAGAGATATGCTTAGTTCTACCCAAGACTCTCAGTTATCCATCTAAAGGAGGGACACTTCATTGCCATTGCACAGGCAGGGAAACTGAAGCTCAATGGCACTAAAGGGGACACGGGCTGGAGACAACAAAGAGAACCCTGTATAGTTTGGTGTACAAATATTCGCCCCTAGGGGCTGAGCTGCCCCTTGGTCCCATCTAGGCCTCAGTTTCCCCACCTACACTTCAGCCCCGCTTCCTGGGATTCTAAACTGCTGCCCCAAGGTGGGAGTTGAACGGAAACTACAACTCCCGAGAGGCCGAGCGGCCAAAGATACGTGAGAGCTGCGGAGCGAGAGTCTCGTGCAGCCAACTGTCGCGCTCGTACGGTTCGGGTTGCCCTTGGCGCTGCCGGTCCCAGATGTTGCTGCAGTCAGGCCTTCGCGGAAGGCAGCCCAGCTCCGGGCGGGGTAAAGCGGAGGGGACCTGACTGGGATTTGGCGCAGGCGCAGTCCGCGCGAGACCTCACTAGCGCATGCGTAGGGGGTGCGAGTGGCGACCGCCATGGACGACGAGGAGGAGACGTACCGGCTCTGGAAAATCCGCAAGACCATCATGCAGGTCAGCCGCGCGCCGGACAGCTGTTTAGAACCGTGGGGTGGGGGCCGGGGGCGCAAGTGGTGGGTGCAGGGGCACGAGGTGGGGTCGAGCTCGGCGTCTGCGCGTAGTCCCGTCGGAGCAGCCGCGATGAAGGGCCGGGCGGACGGGGGAGGCCTCGAGGCCGCCGGGGTTCTCAGGCGCTGGGCCCGACCTGAGCCGGCAGCGGGGAGGGGGATTTCTGGACGTGTGGGCGCGGGGCTTAGGGGTGGGCGGGCGGCTCGGGCCTGGTGCCGCGCGCGTGGCGGCGGGAGGAGGAGGAAGGGGCGAGCGGGGAGGAAGACGGGGTGGGGGCGCCCCCAGACCCTGCCCTGCGCTGTGATTCAGCGGCGCCTTTTGTCCTTGCGTCCTGACCCCACCCCGGAGTCTCAGCATCCGAGGGTGGCGGAGGTGGTGGTTGGGAAGCAGCGACCGAGCTGGGGCTTGCGATGGGGACGTGGAGCCCGGAACCCGGGCCTTGGGGTCTGGGGCAGCTGGAGGCCGCTGGGCGCTTCAGAGTCCTGCGTCAGCCTCGGGGGCCGCTTCCGAGCTTTTGCTTCGTCTTGCCTCCGCAGCCATTGCCCTTGTCCTCAGCCAAGCCCCCTGCAGCTGATTCTCCTTCCTCCGGGCCTCAAGCACTGAGCCTGTAGTTCTGTTTCCGTCATTGTCTTTTTTATTTTTATTTTTATTTATTTTTTTTTTTGAGACAGTTTCACTCATGTTACCCAGGCTGGAGTGCAATGGCGCGATCTCGGCTCACCGCAACCTCCGCCTCCTGGGTTCAGGCAATTCTCCTGCCTCAGCCTCCTGAGTAGCTGGGATTACAGGCACGCGCCACCATGCCCAGCTAATTTTTTGTATTTTTAGTAGAGACGGGGTTTCACCATGTTGACCAGGATGGTCTCGATCTCTTGACCTTGTGATCCACCCGCCTCGGCCTCCCAAAGTGCTGGGATTACAGGCTTGAGCCACCGTGCCCGGCCTTTATTTTTATTTTTATTTTTTTTTTGAGACGGTGTTTTGCTCTTGTACCCAGGCTGGAGGGCAGCGACGCGGTGTCGGCTCACTGCAGCCTCCACGTCCCGGGTTCAAGCGATTCTCCTGCCTCAGCGTCCCGAGTACCGAGATTACAGGCACCTGTCACCACCCCCGGCGAATTGTTTTTGTATTTTTAGTAGAGGTGGGGTTTCAGCGTGTTGGCCAGGCTGGCCTGCAACTCCCGACTTCAGGTGATCTGACCGCCTGGCCTCCCAAAGTGCTGGGATTACAGGCGTGAGCCACAGCACCCGGCCCCCTTTCCCACCCCCCCAAAAGAGACAGGGTCTTCCTCTGTCCTCCAGGCTGCAGTGCAGTGCTGCAGTCATAGCTCGCTGCATCCTCGAATTCCTGGCCTTAAGCGGTCCTCCTGCCTCAGCCTCCCTCAGCACTGAGATCACAGTTCTGAGCCCCCGAACCCGGCCTCCGCCCCTTCCCCCCTTCCCCGCCTTTAGGGTAGCTCTGAAAAGTGGTCTGGAGGGCTGTGGTTGCCAGGTTTGTTCCCTGCCAGGTTCCTGTGAGGCTGGACTGGACACCTCTGCAGGCCTCTCAGGATCACACTGGCCCCATCCTGTGGTGTGGCTCTGGGGGCAGGGTGGCTGTCACCGGGCACACATGAGGGTTCAGCGTTCTGTCCTCTGCAGCAACTGCAGGTCTGACTTCTGGGTCATGAGATCTAGCCCCCTTCCTCTGTCTGCCCTGCGGTCAGCTGGCTCTTTTTTTTTTTTTTAAAATAATGGCGGGGTTTCACGGTGTTGGTCAGGCTGGTCTTGAACTCCCGACCTCAGGTGATCCACCCGCCTTGGCCTCCAAAGTGCTTGGATTACAGGCGTGAGCCACCACGCCCAGCCAGCTGGCTCTTTCTTTCTGCAGCTATGCCATGACCGTGGCTACTTAGTGACTCAGGACGAGCTTGACCAGACACTGGAGGAGTTCAAAGCCCAGTTTGGGGACAAGCCGAGCGAGGGGCGACCGCGCCGCACAGACCTCACCGTGCTGGTGGCACACAACGATGACCCCACCGACCAGATGTTTGTGTTCTTTCCAGGTGAGCAGCGCCGGCTGAGGAGCCAGCCGCCAGCACCCACCTCCTGCCCAGCTCCTGTCCCTCTGCCCAGTCTGGGAGGAAGGCTCCCCTCCCCTTCCTCGCTTGGGGTGTTGCTGTTGACCTCTGACCATTCTCATGCAGCATCTTTCCAGTTTCCCTCTTATCGGTCCTCTTCTCTGTTCCCTGACCGTTTCCTCCAACCAGGATCGTCACGCGGGCCTCCCCACTTACCCCAGCCCCCTATGACCTTTAAAGTAGCTGTGTCCCTCCTCTCCCCCATCCTGGACACTGGGTGCACTTCCAGCTTCTTGGCCTGGTCCAGGAGGCCCTATCCAGGTCAGAGCAGCCTCCTTGTGAGCTGTGGCCCTGCCCCCACTAACCCACCGCAGCCCATTCCTCTGCCCCCCATCCCCCTCCCTGTCAGCATCTGCTCTTTGTTCCTCAAGACTGTGCTGGGGCCTCTTTTCCCGGGTCCCCTGGGACACTTGGTGTCAGCATCTGCTCTGTGGAAGTCTCCCCACCTGTCTTTCTCCCCAGTGTGGCTCTAAAGCCCTCCGAGGTTGGGGGATGAGAGAGCCTTAGGTGCACAGCCCAGCACCTAGAATCAGTGCGGAGACGGAGCGTGTCTGCTTAGCGGACCTGGTGAAGCTTTTTTTTTTTTTTTTTTT
>NW_022437017.1:10189858-10198930 GCF_009761245.1 Sapajus apella
GTGATCCACCCGCCTCGGCCTCCCAAAGTGCTGGGATTACAGGCTTGAGCCACCGCGCCCGGCCCAGTGACACTTCTTAAAGAGAGTGTCCTGGGGTGTGAGGTATGCTTGTTGGCGAGGTTGGTGCCGAGTCACCTGCCTCCCCAGAAGTGCCCGGGGTGGGAGCCAATCAGTGTCAAATGTGCCTTACTCCCTGGTCACTGGGTGACTGAGGGGTGTCAGGGCCCTGTTCTCCTGTCCTAGTCTCTTGGTGAATGGGAGGTATCAGTCCTCTCTTCCCTGGTCCTAGGATTCTGCAACTCAGGCCACGTTTTGCACACGTGGAAACTGAGGCCCAAGTAGGAGAAGCACCTGTGCTGAGTGGAGCTGGGATTCAGGTGTTCTCTGCTGAGGGGGCTGGGACCCGGGCGTTCTGTGCTGAGGGTGCTGGAACCAGGTGCTCTGGGTCCACGTGGGCAAGGGCCGAGAGGGCCCAGAGTGGTACAGGCCGGTGTACTCTGTCCACAGAGGAGCCCAAGGTGGGCATCAAGACCATCAAGGTGTACTGCCAGCGCATGCAGGAGGAGAACATCACCCGGGCCCTCATCGTGGTGCAGCAGGGGATGACGCCCTCCGCCAAGCAGGTGGGCGCCCCACCAGCCTCTCACCCTCCCCAGCCTCCCCTGGGCGGTGCCAGCAGGTGGCCCACATGCCTTGGGCCACGCCAGCCAGGGTGCCCTGGAGGATGTGGCTGATGTCCGGCCAGCCCCGACTGTTTCCCACCCTGTCCATGGGCCACAGTGCTGAACCCCAGCCCCATCCCAGGCAGCCGCCATCCTTCCCTGGCCCTCAGGAGGGCATCAGAGCAGAGGGCACCGTGCCTCTCTCTCCAGCTCCTGTGGGCTCCAGTCTTTGGCCTGGTGTGCCCTCCAGGACCCAGAGACTCTTTGTCTTGAGCTGATGTCCAGGGGGATGTGCTGAGGAGGCCTGGCACGGGTTCCCCAGGGCCCATCGTGTTCCCCATCTGTCTGTTGGACACTCCTGAGCCTCCATGTCCCGTCTGTCGGGCACCGTGAGCCAGGCTGCCGCACTGGGACAGGCAGTCGGTGGAGCAGCTTGGTCTCTGGCCCACAGGGCTTTGGGTTCACGAAGCCACATAAAGCAGCGCCTGTGTATTGGGCAGAGGTCGCTGTGCCCACCCTGAGGCCTGCCCATGGAAGCGTCTGATGGGTGGAAACAGCCTCGTCACTGCTCGTGACAGGAGGCCCTTGGGATGAGCGGAGAGGCCGGGGAGGGGTGGGCTCTTGAGGGCCCCTGGGCTGGCGGTGGGGATTCTGATGTACGACATGGGTGTGTTGTGGAGGCACATGAGTAAGCCGCCTGTAGCCTGAGGCAGGAAATGGAGTTGGGGTTGTCAGGGCTCCTCCTGGCCGTGTCTGAGTCTCTCTCTCTTGCAGTCCCTGGTTGACATGGCGCCCAAGTACATCCTGGAGCAGTTTCTGCAGCAGGAGCTGCTCATCAACATCACAGAGCACGAGGTGGGTGCCCTGCCCCGGAGCCCCACCTGTTGGGGTACGGAGATACAGGATTTGCAGGTGACCTCCTAGGAAGATGTGGGATACAGGGCCCAGGGGCTGGCGCTCCTGCTAGCGTGTGGAAGGCAGGGTCCTCAAAGGGTGGCCCTGCAGCCGAACCTGAGAACTTCCTGGAAATGCAGGCTCCCGCTGGGCTCGGTGACTCAGGCCTGTAATCCCAGCACTTGGGGCGGCCGAGGTGGGTGGATCACAAGGTCAGGAGTTCAAGACCAGCCTGGCCAAGATGGTGAAATCTCATTTCTACTAAAAATACAAAAAATTAGCTGGGCGTGGTGGCACACACCTGTAATCTCAGCTCCTCTCGAAGCTGAGGCAGAGAATTGCTTGAACCCGAGAGGAGGAGGTTGCAGTGAGCTGAGGTCTCTCCACTGCACTCCAGCCTGGGGGACAGAGCAGAGCTCTGTCTCAGGGAAAAAAAAGAAAACGCAGGGTCCCAGGCCTGCCCCGGCCTATGGAACAGGGACTTTGGTGGGTGCAGAGGGACCCTAGTGCCACCGACCCAGCAGGAGTCTCAGAAGGAGGTGACAGTGCCCCAGCTCATCTACTTCAGAAGCTCCAGGAGCTGTGGCCCTGTAGACTTCACCCCTGCTTGTGGAGCTGGGGTGGGGTGGGGTGGGGCGGGGCGGGGCGGGGCGGGGCGGGGCGGGGCAGGGCAGGGCAGGCTCCCTGAGTGCCGGGTTGGTAGCTCAGGGGTGGTGGTAGTGCCTGGGAGCCCCATGGGGTCTGGCCCAGCCCTTGGTGATGTCTGCTGGCCTTCTCTCTCCACAGCTGGTCCCTGAGCACGTCGTCATGACCAAGGAGGAAGTGACGGAGCTGCTGGCCCGATAGTATCCTTTCCAGCCCCGCCGGCCTCTGCCCCACATGTGCCTCTGGATTTCCACATCCCCCTCCCCCTCCCCGGCCCTACCTGGCATTTTCCTAACCCTGCTTCCCAGTAAGCTCCGTGAGAACCAGCTGCCCAGGATCCAGGCGGGGGACCCCGTGGCTCGATACTTCGGGATAAAGCGTGGACAGGTAAGCCTTCAGGAGAAGAGGCCCTGGGGCGGCCCTGTGCTGACCACTGGTCTGCAGGGGCTTCTGTCCCCTCCAACCGCCCCTCCTCCTCGACACTGGGCCCAGAGAAGAGCATGACCCCAGGGTCAGCATCTCGGGCGCCTGCTGGCCCTCCCCAGCTGGTGTGCTGCCCGCCTACTGTCTGGTGCCCTCAGCCCCTGCTCTCCTGCCTCCGCAGGTGGTGAAGATCATCCGGCCCAGCGAGACGGCCGGCAGGTACATCACCTACCGGCTGGTGCAGTAGCTGCCGCCCTGACAGGTACCGGCTGTGGGGTTAGATATGGGGGTGTTGTTCCCTCTGTTGGTGTGCGGGCGTGTTCTGGCTTTGTCCCTGCAGCAGGCCCCACCCAGTGCTGGGCCATCAGGGCACCCCAGTCCCCACCTGGCTGCAGCTCCTGGGGCCCTGTTCCTGGCAGGGAGAGTCATGGTACTGTGTCCGCCCACTGCTGACCCGCCATAGCAGCAGGAGACTCCCCTGCGTGGCAGGTGTACGGTGGGACTTTCCAGAATAGGGTTTAGAAACCTGCCCAGAGACCCCAGTGGTCAGACAGGAGGTGGCTTCGAGCCAACTCTTCCCTCAGTGGGCACATAGGGAGGGACTGGCCTGAGTCCCAGGAGCGGGACAGCATCTGCCCATGTTGAGGGCCTCCCAGCTGCCCGACCCACACCAGAGGTGTTGCTTGGGCAGGCCGCTGCACTTTGTACTCAGCCCAGGGGTGGGGCTTAGCTAGGTCTGACTTTGGTCCGGTTCCTTTAAAGTCAGAGTCACTGCCCACACCTGTGTGACACCCCGCTCCCGGGCCGCCCTGCGGCCTGGGCCTCCCGCACCCCCTCATGCTCAGCAGTGGGCCTCAGGCTGTCCTGGACAGACCGGATCTGCCCCCCTCCTGAAACCACCTTCCTCCCCTTTCCTAGCCCCTAGAGGCGGCCACGCGGACAGTGACCTGGTCACCTGCAGGAGGAAGCCTCTGCTGGAGTCCAGCCCCCCCAGCGCTTTGGGCTGCTGCTCCTCTGGACTCCCCAAGGCAGGCAGCCCCCACCCGAATTCTCCCATCCTGGGCTGAGGCTTCCTGTGGATTTGTGCCTGATGCGGCCTCAGGAGGGACCAGACCCCCCAGGGAGGTCACTTGGTGCCCCGGGTCTGCGCCTAGACTGTGCAGAGTCCCCTGGGTTGGGGGCTTAGGGTCTGTCTCCCACTGGGCGCTCAGCCTCCCACCCTTCATCTTCCCTCCCTCAGCTCCTTACTGGGCCTGTGGCAGTGACCTTTCTCTTCCTCACACCTCCCTACTGGGGGGCCCTCTGTGTCCTCTCCCTGGTCCCTTTTGCCAAGGTTGCAGCTGCCTCAGAGAACAGACCTGATTAGAAACTTTATTCCAGCAAAATAAACGTGCGTGAGTTAACTCCAGTCGCTCGGAGACCCCCGTGTACCTAAGCCCCAGGTGGCCAGACCTGGGTTCCTGGAAAAGGGAGTCCAGGGCCTGTGTTCAGACCCTGCTGTAACACACCCTTGACACCTCTCTAAGCCCCAGCCTCCGCCCCATCCGCGGCTCCCAGAATGGCTTCTGGATGCCCAGTCCCTGCAACACACCTGTGAGGAGGGCAGGGTCTCCGTCCCTCATCCACACAGCCCCGTGGGCACCACCAAGGCCACGGCGACTTCACAGGACAGCAGTGATCCCCCAGCTCTGCTGAGCCAGGCCTGCCTGGGTGCAAAGGCGTGCAGGGCCCACTCCACACACAGCCCCAAGACCGCATGCCCCTGGAAGCAGGCGCCTGCTGGCACGACATCCGAGTCCAGACGCACTCGGCAGCATCCCCAGGATGGCGTAGCTGAGCCAAGCCACGGGGCCAGGACACTGGAGGTGGAGGGACAGGAGCACGTGGGAGCAGCCGCCACCCGTGGTCCTGGCCCCACCCCAGCTCAGACGAACTCTGGCCGCCTCTCCCTGCAGGAGCCCAGTGCGATCCGCCCACCACGGAGCCTCATGGCAGGCAGTGGGGCCTGCAGCGCGTTGTTGGACTGGTTGGTGTTGAACCCCGAGAGCTGCAGAGCTGGGACCCTGTCGTCCCCATTCCCATCCTCCCTGGCCACGGCCTCCAGCTGTTCTTCGCTACCACTGTGGCTGCCAGAAGCCTCCTCCAGGCTGGCCTCCTGCTGGTGCTGCTCCAGGAAGCTAAGGCGGCGCAGGGCACTGGCCTCCGATGAGGACAGCAGCTCGGAGGCCTCCTCCAGGTCCGAGTCTGAGTCGTTGGACACAACTCGGGATTCTGAGAAAGGGAGATGGAGGGAGAGACAAGGGCAGAGGGAGAGACAAGGGCAGAGGGAGAGACAAGGGCAGAGGGAGAGACAAGGGCAGAGGGAGAGACAAGGGCAGGGGCAGAGACGAGGGCAGGGCGGGGGAGGGCGGGGGGTGGGGGGAGAGAGCAGAGGAAGGAGGGGAGTGTTGATATGGTCTGGCTCTGTGTCCGACCCAAGTCTCATCTTGGAGCGCCCATAATTCCCACCTGGTGGGAGATGGTTGAATCATGGGGCAGGTCCTTCCCGTGCTGTTCTCATGATAGTGGGTAAGTCTCACAAGATCTTGTAGTTTTTAAAAACTGGAGCTGGGCGCGGTGGCTCATGCTGGACATCCAGCACTTTGGGAGGCTGAGGTGGGTGGATTGCCAGGTCAGGAAATCAAGTAAAACCCTGTCTCTACTAAAAATACAAGAACTAGGCATGGTAGAACTTGCCTGCAATCGCAGCTACTCAGGAGACAGGCAAATTGCTTGAACCTGGGAAGTGGAGGTTGGAGTGAGCCGAGGTCACACCATTGCACTCCAGCCTGGAGACAGAGCTAGTCTCCATCTCGAAAAGAGTTTCCCGGCGTGGTGCAGTGGCTCACACCTATAATCCTAGAGTTTTGGAAGGCCGAGGCGGACAGATCGCGAGGTCAGGAGTTTGAGACCAGTCTGGCCAACATGCTGAAACCCCACCTCTCCCAAAAATGCAAAAATTAGTTGGGTGTGGCCAGGTGTGGTGGCTTACGCTTGTAATCCCAGCACTTTGGCAGATGACCCGAGGTCGGGAGTTTGAAACCAGCCTGGCCAACCCTCTCTACTAAAAATACAAAAATTAGGCGGGGCACTGTGGTTCATGCCTGTAATCCCAGCACTTCGTGAGGGCAGGGTGGGCGGATCACAAGGTCAGGAGATTGAGACCATCCTGGACAACTTGGTGAAACCCCATCACTAAAATACACACACACACACACAGCCACACAGCCGTCCATGGTGGTGTGGGCCTCAGTCCCAGCTGTTCCAGAGGCTGAGGCAGGGAAATTGAACAGGTTGTAGTGAGCCGAGATTACACCACCGCACTCCAGCCTGGAGACAGAGGGAGACCGTCTAGTTGAACATGGGGGCAGCACCTGTAATCCCAGCTACTGGGGAGGCTGAGGCAGGAGAATCGTGGGGCAGAGATCGAGCCACTGCCCTCTAGTCTGGGCAACGAGCCAGACTACGGGGGGGGGGGGCGGGGGGGGAAGTGTCCTGGCACAGGCTGACTGCCGCCTTCCCTGCAAGATGTGACTTGCTCCTCCTTGCCTTCCATCATGTATTTTTGAGGCCTCCCCAATTACATGGAACTGCGAGTCCATTAAACATCTCTCGTAAATTGCCCAGTTTCAGCTGTGTCTTTATCAGCAGCGTGAAAACTAAAACAGGTGCCTTGTAACTAGAGGCAGCACCAGGGCCGGCCACCTCTGACAAGGGATGCCAGCCCCACCTGGGTCAAATCCCCAGCCCCGGGCCCTTCCCTAGAAAATGAGGCTCCCTTGGGAAAGGCACTTAACCCGGCCGGTGGCTGGTGCACCTGGAGCCTCAAACGGGCATCAGCCCCGTGTTCACATTGCTGGTTTCTGAGTATGGGGTAGGCGCCTCAAAAGGCACTGCCTTGTGTGAGTGTTTGCAGGAGGTTAAAGGAAAACAAATCGCTCACAAGTGTGGACTCCCTAGCAGACAAAATCCGCAACGTGTACACAACTGGGTCATGGCACCTGTGCCCATGGGTGCCACACCAGCCTCCTTTGGGGCTGCTCGGGCACCCACACACTCACCTCCGGCCCCGTCTTCCGCTGCCTCTGGGAGGGGGTAGACCATCCCCTCGCCTGCCTCCAGATACTGCACCTGGACGACCACCTCAGCCCGCTGATTGGACGGCTCGTCCTGCAAGGGCAGACCAGAAATTAGGGAGAGGACCGGGCTCCATGTTTCGTGTTGTAAATTAATAAGCACACACAGCCCCTAACAACTACTGACACCTGCTGCTGCCCAGGCTGTAACCACACTGGCCGTTCCCAGAAGGGGAACGTCCGCTCTTCTTAAGAGCTGTCTCCTCTCCCCAGCCCATCTGGGGTTTCTCCCGAGAGCTCCTTCAACAGCAGCACGGGACGGGAAGGCTGCACTCAACATAGACATTGTCAGAGCTTCAGACGCCGCTGTCCCGAGGTTGCACCCCAGGTGGTCTGTCCTCAGCCAAAAGGAAACTGCAGCTCCTAACACCCAGAGATACTGGAAGGTGGATTAAAAAATCCAATAGCTAGGCTGGGCACAGTGGCTCAAACCTGTAATCCCAGCACTTTGGGAGGCCAAGGAGGGGGTATCACTTGAGGTCAGAAGTTCAAGACCAGCCTGGCCAACAAAGTGAAACCCCCTCTCTACTAAAAATAGAAAAATAAGCTGGGTGGAGTAGTGAGAGCCTGTATTCCCAGGTACTCAGACTGAGGTAAGAGATCACACCACTGCACTCCAGCCTGGGCGACAGGGCAATACTCCATCTCCAAAAAACAAAACGAAACAAAAAAATACGAGGACCTGAAATCAGGAGAAGGGATGGAGATGTCGCTAAGAAATTAAAGTAACTCCAAGAGGCTGGGTGCAGTGGTTCACGCCTGTAATCCCAGCACTTTGGGAGGTGAAGGCAGGAGGATCCCTTGAGCCCAGGAGTTCATCACCAGCCTGGACAACACAGTGAGAGACCTGGTCTCTCCAAAGAAATAAATAAATCACAAAAATTAGCCAGGTGCGGTAGTGCAGCACACCTGTGGTCCCAGCTACTTGAGAAGCTGGACCAGGAGGATCACCTGAGCCCAGGAGTTGGAGGCTGCAGTGAGCCGTGACGGCACCATCGCGCTACGGCCTGGGCCACAGAGCAAAACCAGTTTCAAAGAAGCTCGAGAAAGAAAGAAAACAAATAGAACTCGTAAAAAGGAAAATCTGAATCGGGGAACTGATGCCACAGCAGAGTGCAGTGGTGGCTCCGGAGGGCTGTGGACACCTGGGCCAGTGTAGATAGAGCTTGTGGCTCGAGGATGAGGCCTGATGCCAGCTCCTATGGAGAGTGGAGGGGCCAACGCAGGGCCTTTGCACCTCCGCTGGAGTCAATGCAGACCTCACCCAGTTCTTAAAAACATAAAAAGACACAGGCCTCCAAACTATCTTCTTGTGGTTCCTTGGGCCTCATCCCACAACCAGTGTCCCCAGGAGTGCGCCCCCGCCCTCCCGGCCCCGAGTGGACAGCCCTGGTCAGACCCACACCCTCACCTGGCACTCAGGGGTCTCCTCCGACTCATCCTCGAAGACCAGGCCATAGTGCACGATGAGGGTCTCGATGACACGGGCCTGGTGGGGGTAGTCCACCAGGGAAGAGAGGGACACGGTGGCCTCAGTGGGCCGTGGCCGAAGCAGTGTGGGCCCGAACACGATGCCCAGGTTCCCGGGGGTCATCTTGTTCTCCTGCTCCACCTCCACGATCCTGCAGGGCGGGCAGGGCCAGGTGCTGAGCAGCTCCCGGGACCCCGCACCCTCCACCCCGTGCGCCGAGCCTCACCTGCGTAGGTGCCGCAGCAGGTACTGCAGCGAGGCCCGGTTATCGGGCGGCAGGTCCCGCAGGAGCTCCCGCAACCGACCTGCCATGGCCACCACCGCTGCGTCGCTCTCCGAGCCATCCTGCCGGCCCCGGGTCGCCGCCTTGGCCTCGGCCTCCGCCTTCAGGCTGTCCTTGGCCAGCCCCACGAGCTCGTGGTAGAAGCGGAAAGAGATGAGCGGCTCCGGCAGCTGCGAGGAGCCAAGGGTCAGCTGGGGTTGACAGGCTGGCCCAGCCCTCCCGTGTGCCAGCCACGCTCCCACCCTCAGCCCCAGCCCCGCCCCCACCAAACACTGACAACGCTCCACGGAGCACAGGGTCCAGCCACGGCAGTGGGTTCCACGCAGTGCAGCGTCTGTCCCCTGTCCCAACCAGCATAAGTTCTGGCCCTCCTACCCGGGCCAAGCCCCATCCCAGCCCTTTCCTCGCACTGCCCACGCCCACCCTGCGCTGACGGTATCCCAACGAGCTCGTGCTCTATTCAGCATCGTCTGACCCTTTCCCCACCACCTGCGAAGTGCTGGTCCCGCTCCCAGCCCC
>NW_022437017.1:10199030-10202309 GCF_009761245.1 Sapajus apella
GGCCCCGCCCAGCTCGGCCCCGCCCAGCTCGGCCCCGCCCAGCTCGGCCCCGCCCAGCTCGGCCCCGCCCAGCTCGGCCCCGCCCAGCTCGGCCCGGCCCCGCCTTTCCGTGGCTATAACCACGCCCCGCCCCACCCACAACCACGCCCCCAGACCAGCCCCGCCCTTCCCCACCCACAACCACGCCCCCAGGCCAGTTCCGCCCTTTTCTACCTATGACCACTCCCCCAATACCAGCCCCTGTCCTTCCGTGGCTATGACCACGCCCCTAGCCCCCATCCTCTCCGCAATGACCACGCCCCCAGCCCCAGCCCCGCCCTCCTCACCCATGACCACGCCCCTGCCCCACCCTTAACCGGTCGTGCCCTCTCCCCTAGCCCCAACCCCGCCCCTGCGAAGACCTGATCACACCCTGACCCAGCCACGCACCCTTAGGCCCAGGCCCCACCCCCAGCCCTGCATCTGCCTAGCCTCAGCCCGGCCCCTACCCTCCTCGGGGTCCCTGCCAAGCACTGAACATGGCCATCCTGCTCTAGCCACGCCCCACCAACCTCTGGCCCCGCCCCAGCACAACGTCAGTCAGATGTGCTCCTGCCGTGGCCACGCCTCTCCCACGTGGCCCACCCAGCTCCAGTCCCCGTCCGGGGCCCCAGCACAGATCTGGCCCCGCCCCGCTCCGGCCCTGACCACGCGCCCCCCGCCAGGCGCTGTCCCGCCCACCCCACTCCAGGCCCGGTGCATAGACAATTTTGCAGCAGCTCCGGGCCCCCGCCCCACCTCCTCCCAACCGGCTACTCTCCTTCCACGCTCTGCAAGGCCACCTCCAGTGGGTCTCACCTGGCGCAGGTAGAGCTTGAGGACGTTGCTGATGTCGTGGGGTGAAGCCTGCGACAGCTCCACCAGCTCCTTGCCGTTCTCGAAGGCCTGGCACAGCTTCTCCACGCGCGTCTTTACCCCATTGACCCGGTAGATGCCCTGCAAGGGCACGGGGGTGGGGGGCCCATCAGCCTCAGCCCACGCCCGCCTCCCTGCTGGGAGCCACCTCCACCCTGCCTCACCTTGGTGCGCAGCGCCCGCCGTTCGATCTCGCAGACGCACTTCTTGATGATGAAGGGCACGCCGTCGGGGGCACTGCGGGCCGCCTGGCTGAATTCCTGTCCGAACAGCTGCAGGCGGCCCTGCAGCTTCTTGTGCCCGCACTGTATGGCCAGTGTCTCCAGGCATTTCTTGTGGCAGGCCAGGCAGCACTGGGGGAGGCCGGGGTGAGTGAGCGTAGCCCCAGGGTGCCCGGCTCCACCCACCTACCCGGGCCCTCACTGCCACCAAAACGGCAGCTTCTGCAAACACAAGCTAGACAGTGGAAAATGGCCTCCTCCCCAGGGGTGATCCCACCGGCCACTCCAGCCTCCTCTCCTTTCCCTCCCACCCTTGGCTTTCTGGCCTGAGCCCCAATGCCTTTGCACAGGCTATGGCCGCTGCCTGTGATGCAATCCCCAGATGCCCTGGGGGCGCTTCACTCTCTGGCTCTGCTGACTCGATGCCTCAGAGGGCCAACCCTTCCCCCAAACCTAAAAGAGCCCACCCTACCCCCTCCGTTCGCTTCCTCCCAAAGGCTCCTAACTGCTCCCTGCTCGGGGCGGGACCTTCCCGAGGGCACACAGGCCGGTGGTGCCGGGCACCTCCAAGGCTCCCCGCTGTCCGCTGGGACGTCCCACTCACCTCCTCACACTCCGCACCCTGGAAGTAGACGTAGCTGTTACACTCACGGCACTTGGCGGGCGTGCGGAGCTTCCGGAGCCGGTGGGTTCGGGCTGCCTTGGACAGCCCGTCATGGCGGAACGGCCCACTGGGCACGGCCACCGGCAGCTCGGGGGTCATGCCATTGAGGTCAGCTGTGGGCAGCACAGGCGGCCCGTGTCACCAAGGCAGGTCAGGGCCAGGCCCGTTGACTGTGTCCAAACCCCCCCATCTCCCTGGCCCTGTCAGGGGACCCTCACCCTGCTCGAAGGCCGAAGCCCCGGGTCCCCGCTCCGAGTCCACCAGCTCCTCTGTGGACGACATGGTGCCACTGGATGATGTCCGCTCGAACTTCTTAAAGTCCCCTGGGTGGGAATCAGTGCCGATCAGACTCCCTGAGCCTGGTGGGCCCCCTCCATCACCCCGGTGCGTGACGAACCCCTGAGGCCCAGGAGAGACGGCAGCTCCACACCCCAGGCCGCCCGAGTGCCTCCCTCACCTGTGCCAGGGCCGGGGTCCAGCCCGGCGTCCGAGTCTGAGATGGCAAGTGGCCAGGACTTGTGTACCTGGTGTCCTCGGCCAGCTGGAGAAAGAGGCATCTCTGGTGAAGGGCCGGAGTGGGCCCCAGGGAGCCAGCATCCGCCCCACACCTGGGCCCTGCCACTCACCCCTGTGGTCTTTGGCAGGTGTGCCCTCAATGGAGCCACCTTCATCTGGGGGGCTGCCGGCAGCCTCGGCCCCCGCCACATCACCCACGTTGAAGCTGCTCTTCCGGGCACGCATGATGGGGGACCTAGTGGGAGAAACCGGGAGAAGGAGGGGTAGAGATGGGGGACAAGGCAGCTTCATCTTCATGCCCCCGATGGAGGGAAGCCCGGCTCCCAGGCAGGGACGTGGGCACCAGGGACCGGGCAGCTGGGTGGCGGTACCAGGCGTTGGCGGAGACGTGCGGCTCAAAGTCATAGTGGACGTCGGGCTCCTGGTCCCGCTGCAGCTGGCGGACGTGGGAGGCATACTGCTGGCCCGGGTCGTACAGCTTGCTGCTCTCGCACAGCATCTGGAAGTGCACGGGCAGCGGCGCCGTCTGCATGTGCATCATCTGATAGTAGGAGATGGTGGCCTGTGGGCGGCACCCGAGAGCGGAGGGGTCAGGAGGGGGCCAGCCTGTCCGCCATCGCTGCCGGGCGGCCGGAGCCCCCCACGCACCGACTTGATGGTCTGGTCGCTCTGTCGGATGACCTCCTGGATCTGCCGCAGCGCGGTCACCTTGGTGTCCTCCAGCTCCTGCTTCTGCGTCTTCGCGTCGGCCACGCAGGTGCGGTAGGTGGCCATGGCTTCCTCCGCCTGGGGTGGGGTCAGGGGTGCACACAGGGGGAGGCCTCAGCCTGAGGTGCAGGACTGAGACATAACTCCCAGGGAGGCTGGGCTCGTGCCTGTCATCCGGCTCGCTTGAGGCAAGAGTTCAAGACCAGCCTAAGCAACACAGTCAGACATCATCTATCTTTTTCTTTCTTTTTTATTTTTTATATTATTATTATTTTT
>NW_022437017.1:10202709-10204194 GCF_009761245.1 Sapajus apella
GCCTCGGCCTCCCAAAGTGCTGGGATTACAGGCTTGAGCCACCGCGCCCGGCCTTATATTATTATTTTTTAAGACGGGGTTTCACCATATTGGTCAGGCTGGTCTTGAACTCCCAACCTCAGGTGATCCGCCCACCTTGGCCTCCAAAGTGCTGGGATTACAGGTGTGAGCCACCACTCCCGGCCTTCTTTTTTATTTGTTTGAGATGGGAGTCTCACTCTGTCGCCCAGGCTGGAATGCAGTGGTGTGATCTGGGCTCACTGCAACCTCCACCTCCAAGGTTCAAACGATTCTTCTGCCTCAGCCTCCCGAGTAGCTGGGACTACAGGTGCGGGCCGCAGTGCCCGGCTAATTTTTTGTATTTTTAGTAGAGATGGGGTTTCACCGTGTCAGCCAGGATGGTCTAGATCTTCTGACTTGATGATCTGCCGCCCTGGCCTCCCAAAGTGCTGGGATTACAAGTGTGAGCCACTGCGCCCAGCCTTCTTTTTTTTTGTTTTTTTGAGACAAAGTTTGGCTGTTCTTGCCCATGCTGGAGTACAGTGGCACGATCTTGGCTCATTGCAACCACTGTCTCCCAGGTTCATGCAATTCTCCTGCCTCAGCCTCCCGAGTAGCTGGGATCACAGGCACCCACCATCACGCCCTGCTAATTTTTTGTAATTTTACTAGAGATGAAGTTTCACCATATTGGCCAGGCTGGTCTCTAACTCTTGACCTCATATGATCTGCCCGCCTCAGCCTCCCAAAGGGCTAGAATTACAGGTTTAAATCACTGCACCCAGCCTGAGACCCCCGTCTCTATAAAAAATTTTTCTTTAATTAGCTGGGTGCTGCCAGGCGCGGTGGCTTATGCCATAATTCCAACACTTTGGGAGGATGAAGTGGGCGGATCACAAGGTCGGCAGTTCAAGACCAACCTGATTAACAAGGTGAAGCCCCATCCCTACAAAAAGTACAAAAAAATTAGCTGGGCATGGTGGTGCACGCCTGTGATCCCAGCTACTCAGGAGGCTGAGGCAGGAGAATCATTTGAACCTGGGAGGAGGAAGTTGCAGCGAGCTGAGATCTCCACTGCACTTTGGGAGGCCAAGGCGGGTAGATCGCAAGGTCAGGAGATCGAGACTACCCTGGCCAACATGGTGAAACCCTGTTTCAACTGCTATACAAAAAATTAGCTGGGCTTGGTAGCACGTGCCTGTAGTCCCAGCTACTCAGGCTGAGGCAGGAGAACTGCTTGAACCCGGAAGCCGGGGGTTGCAGTGAGCTGAGATTGTGCCACTGCACTCTAGCCTGGGCCACAGAGTGAGACTCTGTCTCAAAAAACAAAAACAAAAGAAAACAAACAAGACCCAAAAAAACGAGGCCGGACGCGGTGGCTCACGCCTGTAATCCTAGCACTTTGGGAGGCCGAGGTGGGTGGATCACCTGAGGTCAGGAGTTCAAGACCAGCCTGGCCATCATGGAGAAACCCCATCTTTAAAA
>NW_022437017.1:10204294-10205633 GCF_009761245.1 Sapajus apella
AAAAACAAAAAAAAAAACCCAAAAAACAAAGGCCGGGAGATGGTAAATTTCACACCAAGCATCATCAGCGGCCACTGCCCCTGGGTTTCTTCCTCTGGACCATCCAGCCCCGCCTCCACCCACCCTCACCTTGTTCTTGGCCTCCTCCTCCAGCCGCCGCCGCTTGTCCAGGGTCTTGGTGGCCGTGCTGCCCGCCCCAGGTGCAGTGCCAGCCTGCTCCTCCTCCGCCTTGGCCATGAGGAAGCGGGCCTTGTCGTGGTCCTCACAGCGCTGCACGTAGCCCTGCTTTGCCTTGCGCAGGTTAGCCTCCGCCTCTTGCTGTGGGTGTGAGGGCCCGGAGGTGAGTTCCAACCCCGTCCTCTGACGGGACGCAGTCCCTGCTACTCCCGTCCTCCCCACCCCCATCTCTCACACCAAGACCCCGTGGCCCAGTGGGGCATGCAGAGGACCCTGCCCAGTGATCGAAAATGGAAGAACAGGAGGAGGGCCGGGCACGGTGGCTCACGCCTGTAATCTCAGCACTTTGGGAGGCCGAGGCGGGCAGATCACCGGAAGACCAGCCTGGCCAACATGGTGAAACCCCATCTCTACCCAAAATATAAAATATTAGCCGAGGGTGGTGGCATGCAGCTGCAATCCCAGCTACTTGGGAGGCTGAGGCCCAAGAATGGCTTGTACTCAGGTTGCAGTGAGCTGAGATTGAACCATTGAACTCCAGCCTGGGCAACAGAGCAAGATTCCATCTCAAAAAAAATAAATAAAAAGCCAGCCACGATGGCTCAAGCCTGTAATCCCAGCACTTTGGAAGGCCGAGGCGGGCAGATCACCTGGGGTCGGGAGTTCAAGACTGGCCTGACCAACGTGGAGAAACCCCATCTCTACTAAAAATACAAAATTAGCTGGGTGGAGCATGTCTGTAATCCCAGCTGCTCAGAGGGCTGAGGCAGGAGAATCGCTTGAACCTGGGAGGCAGGTTCAGTGAGCCGAGATCGCACCACTGCACTCCAGCCTGGACAACAAGAGTGAAACTGTTTCAAAAAAAAAAAGAAAGGCTGGCCGGGCGCGGTGGCTCACGCCTGTAATCCCAGCACTTTGGGAGGCCGAGGCGGGTGGATCACGAGGTCAAGAGATCGAGACCATCCTGGTCAACATGGTGAAACCCCGTCTCTACTAAAAATACAAAAATTCAGCTGGGCATGGTGGCGCGTGCCTGTAATCCCAGCTACTCAGGAGGCTGAGGCAGGAGAATTGCCTGAACCCAGGAGGCGGAGGTTGCGGTGAGCCGAGATCGCGCCATTGCACTCCAGCCTGGGTAACAAGAGCGAAACTCCGTCTCAAA
>NW_022437017.1:10205733-10226356 GCF_009761245.1 Sapajus apella
CCCACCCGGGGAAAAAAAAGGGAAAAACCAAAAAAAAAAAAAAAAAAAAAAAAAGAAAGGCTGAGCCCGGTGGCAAATGCCTGTAATCCCAGCACTTTGGGAGGCTGAAGCCCTCGGGTCATGAGATCAGGAGTTCAAGACCGGCCTGGCCACCCTGGTGAAACCTTGTCTCTAAAACTACAAAAGTTAGCTGGGTGTGGTAGTGTGCGTCTGTAATCCCAGCTCCCAGCTGCTCAGGAGGCTGAGGCAGGAGTGTCGCTTGAACCTGGGAGGCGGAGATTGCAGTGAGCAGAGATGGGGCCACTGCGCTCCAGCCTGGGCGACAGAGCGAGGCTCTGTGGAAGCACCAGCAAGGGGACCCTTGGAGGAATGGGAGTCTCGTGAGCCTGCTCTGCAACCTGGGAAGCTGAGGCACAGCTGAGCTCCCAACAGAGGCACATACGGCAGCCTCCGCAGACACCCACACCATCCCCCACGGGAGCAGGCCAGCATCTCCAGGCTCTGTTGCTTTCACTTCTCTCCTCACAGACGGGAACAGAGAAGCCGCCCAGGCAGGAAGCCACGCACCCACAGGTTGGCAGGAAGAGCAGTTAGTCAAAGACCTGTGGGCTCGGGGGCCACACCTCACAACCTGCACCATCAGATTCACACATAAGCAAACGGACCCATCCAATGACTAGGAGATGGCCAGCCTCATGCCTGTAATCCTAGTGCTTTGGGAGGCCGAGGCAGGAGGATTGATTGAGGCCAGGAGTTCAAGACCAGCCTGGCCAACATAGTGAAACCCCATCCCTACCAAAAAAAAAAAAAAAAAAATTAGCTGGGCGTGGTGACGCATACCTGTGGTCCTAGCTACTCGATCAGCCTGGCCAACATGGTGTAACCCCATCTCTACCAACAAGGTAAAAATTTGGCCCGGCACAGTGGCTCACGCCTGTAATCCCAGCGCTTTGGGAGGCCGAGGTGGGTGGATTACTTGATGTCAGGAGTTTGAGACCAGCCTGGCCAACGTGGTGAAACCCTGTCTCTACTAAAAACACAAAAGTTAGCAGCTGTGGTGGTGGGTGCCTGAGAACTACTTGAACCCAGGAGGCAGAGGTTGCAGTAAGCTAAGATCGAGCCATTGCACTCCAGCCTGAGAAACAGAGCAAGACTCCTTCTCAATTGGAAAAAAAAAGGCTACTACTAACAATCATCACTACTAACAATCACGGGTTTCTACCTGGCAAAATAGGCCACAGGTAAAATCAAAAGTCAAACAATAAATGTCGGAAGAGGATGTCAGGAGTCTAAAACTCATATGATTAAGGCCTAAGTTCTCTAATATGTAAAAAGCTCTAACAAATCAATAAGCCACTGTCCAATGCAAAGTAGGCAAAGGATAGGAAATGAGCGTTCACCAAACAGGAAAAGCACTGCTGTGTCCTGGCAAGGTGGCTTGTGCACGCATGCCCCTTGACCCAGCAGTTCCATTTTGGGCACTGATCCCAGATAAACCCTCAGGCATCCTTGAGACAGGGCCACACGCTTGTCATAGCAATGGTGTTTGTAACAGCAAGAGCTCAGCCACACCCTAAAGGTCCAGGAAATCACCTACTCAACCTCCCCAGCTGAGCCCCGCACCGCGGAACAAAGGGGTCCAGGCTGCTTCATGTTGACTGATATGGGGTGAGCCTCTCTATACAGAGGTGAGGATAGAAATCAGGAGCAGAACAGGGTAGGAGGTGAGCTGTCCTCACGTGCACAAAAGTGGGTGGTTGTTGGTTTGCTGGTATGTGGTGGAAGGATCTGGGAGGGTGCATTTCACCAGACCCTGTTAACATAAGCTGCAAACAAACAAAAACCGGGCAGCATAGTGAGTGCACGAAAAATTAGCCGGGTATGATGGCTGGTGCCTGCAGATCCAGCACCTCAGGAGGCTGAGGTGAGAGGGTCATTTGGACCCAGGAAGTCAAGTCTGCAGTGCGGTATGACTGCATCACTGTACTCAAGCCTGGGCGACAGAGCGAGACCCTATCTCAAAAAAAAAAAGAAAAAAGAAAAAGTAAAAAAGAAGAAGAAAAAAAAGCGCCGGTGTCTTTGAAAAAACCCAACTGACGTCAGGAGTTCAAGGCCGGCCTCACCACTATGGCGAAACCCCGTCTCCACTAAAAATACAAAAATTAGCCAGGTGTGGTGGAAGGCTCCCGTAACCCTAGCTGCTAGGGAATCTAGGACAGAATTGTTTGAACCCGGGAGGCGGAGGTTGCAGTGAGCCGAGATGGCGCCGTTGCACTCCAGCCTGGGCAACACAGCAAGACTCCATCTCAAAAAAAAAAAGGAATGCAGGCAGAACATGGAGCCTTCAGGGGTCCTGAGGGAGGATCAGTCTCCCTCCAGCCCGGGGGCCTGCTGCTCACAACCGAGGCAGGCACGGCTTCTCCCCACTTCTGCAGGAACAGAGTGCACCCCGGGGTCCTGGGTCCTCCCAGGCAGAGCTGGGGCGATGGAGCTGGAGCGGCTGGGACCACACGGCCGCGCATGCGCAGGAGGCCGGGGCTTGCGCACAGCTGGGTGCAGGGTCCCCGCTATGGGGCTGGGACTGCGCCTGCGCTGAGGCCCCGCCCGCCCCCTCCCCCCTCCCGCCCCCTCCCCCCTTCCCGCCCCCTCCCCACTCCCATCTCCTCCCCCGCTTCCCCCCCTCCAGCCCGCTCCCGCCTGCCTCCCTCACCAGCTTCCTCTGGGCGCGGTGCCAGGCCTCCTTGATCTCCTTCCTGCGCTTCTCATGTTCAAGCCGCCGCAGGGTCAGGGGCTGGGGCAAGAGGGGCTGTGAGCGGGTACCCTGGAGACACCCCCGCCCAGCCCGCCCTCTCAGGCACCACCCACCTGCATGAAGGTCTGGGTCTGCAAGGTGCCCACGGCCTGCACCATGCCGTGGCCGAACTCCAGGTCTTGCTCCAGGGCCAGCGAGTAGATGGACAGCAGCGGCATGTGCGGCTGTGGGTGGGGGCAGGGTCACTGGGTGGGGAGGGATGGAGGCAGGGCGGCCCCAGCACCCCAGCCACCACCTCCCTGGTCCCTGCGGCCACCCCCATTAGTACAGAGGCGAAGCCCCTGGCCTTGGCCCCTGGGCCCTTAAAATGGGGCTGAGACTCACAACCGGACCTAGGGACCCCCACCCCATGCCCACGGGACCCCCACCTCCTGCATGACGCTCTGTCTGCAGTTGTGAACGATCTTCTGCAGGCCCTTGGCAAACTCCATCTCTGTAGGCCAGGGAGGGGTGTGAGAAGCCGGGACAAGGCCTTCCCAGCTCACCCAGAAGCCCCCCTCCAGGCCCGCCCTGCTGGGACCCCCAGCTCTCACCCAGCGTGGTCCGCTTCTCCAGGTAGCTGATGAGGTCCTTCATGTACTTCGCCATGTTCTTAGCATACAGCAGTGCGGCGTCCACGCCCCCCTCACAGCGCTGCAGCAGCACATCCACTTC
The DNA here is from genome assembly GCF_009761245.1 of Sapajus apella. Classification (NCBI taxonomy): domain Eukaryota; kingdom Metazoa; phylum Chordata; class Mammalia; order Primates; family Cebidae; genus Sapajus; species Sapajus apella. The sequence continues at coordinate 10,209,200 of NW_022437017.1, forward strand.
CTCGGCGGGCAGGCAGCCTGCAGGGGACCAGGCCTGCTCAGCCTGGCCCAACCCCGCAACTGCCCACCCCTCAAATGCCTGCCTGCCGCTGGGTGGGGCTTACCAGCGTCGCATTCCTCAAGGCCGGGAGGGGTGCCCTCACTCCCCGGTCCATACAGGCTTTCCATGGACTGTAGGATGGAGACGCAGGTCAGACCAGCCACTGGGGGGGATGGCTGCCACCCACTACCCTGGACACACAGGGAGACCAAGGTGCGCAGGGGAAGCAGGGTGACTGGCCAAGCCCTGCAGACCTGAACCCAGCGGGCCTCCAGAACCTGGACACAGGTGGTCCCGGCCCACCCCGCTCACCTGGCTCGAGTCCCCGGGAGGCACTGCGAGGAGGGTGCTGCTGTCCACTTCACCCATGAGGAACTCGGACACTCTGCAGGGCCGGGGGGGGTCACCATCGAGGGATACCGGGGCCCCCCACACTCCCTCACTCCGCCCCGCAGGCGCCCGAGCTCACGTGCTGCTGAAGGCCACCGCAATCGTCTCCAGGGCCTTCTCAAACTCCTGTTTCTCCAGATCATTGTTACACTCGTAATGGAAGGCTGGGGGGCAGACACAAGGACAAGGAAGTGGGCCCACCCTGGGAGGTGACCATCCCTGCAAGAACTGATGGGAGCCCTTAACCCAGGGGGAGCAGCACGGAGCTGCTGTGCCTATCAAACTCCTATGCATCCTTCAAAACCCACTTTAAACAAGCCCACCTCCAGGACGCCCTTCCAGGCAAAGAGCCCTGTTCCGGCAGGCTGACCTTTGACTTTGGCAATGAGGGTGCCGGCTGCTGTGAGCGTCTCCACGGTGTTCAGCAGTGGGTACTTGGAGATGACCTGACGCATGACACGCAGGGCCTCACCCAGGCACTCGTGGGCCAGTGGGCGGCGAGCCTCAAGGAGGTCTGCTGGGCAGAGTGGGCGTGAGCAGTGGGGTGGGGCCCAGTTCCAGGGAAGGTCTGTCCACCTCCTCCCTCCTCTTTGGAGCCCCTGTTCCCAGATGGGGAAACTGAGGCAGAGGTGGCAGAGGGCAGATGCCTGGGGCTCACTTTGAGACCTCAGATAGGGCAGTGTCCCTCTCTGGGCTGCCGGCCAGGTCATCAAAGGCCAGACCTTGGCCTCAGTACTCTGCTGCTCAGAACGCTCTTCCTGTCCCTCCAGAAAGCAAACTGCCTCTTGTCCTGCAGCCCCCTTCTCCAGGCAGCCCACCAGGCAAACCCTCCCTTGCCCTAAGCCCTCAGGACTGCTCAAAGCCTTGTCTAGGTCTCTCTCTCTGCCCTTCCTGCCTGGGGGAAGAAACTGAGGCATAGTGATGGGAAGCCATTTCTCAACAATCACACAGCTTTTTCCTCTACGCTAGCTTGGAAGGCATGAGAATGTCTGGCAGAGGGATCCTGCCTGGCTTTATCTCCAGGGCAGGAGGGAGCCACAGAAGGTGTTAGAGCAGAGGAGGGTGGTGGTCAGCTCTGACTGTTGGAACCTGGCTTTCACTGCCCTCGTCAGCCAGCCACAGTGGCTCACACCTGCGGCCCCAGCACTTTGGGAGGCTGAGGCAGGAGGATGACTTGACCCCAGGAATTCAAGACCAGCCTGAGCAATATAGTGAGACCCTGTGTCTGTAACAAAGAACAAAAAGGTAAATGCCCTCATCAAACGTTCTCAACTGGAAGAAGAAAAAAGCAGAGAGGGCCAAGCGCCGCAATCCCAGCACTTTCGGAGGCCGAGGTGGGCAGATCACTTGAGGTCAGGAGTTCAAGGCCAGCCAGGCCAACATAGTAAAACCCTGCCTCTACTAAAAATGGAACAATTAGCTGGGGCGGGTGGTGCTCCCCTGTAATCCTGGCTACTGGGGAGGCTGAGGCAGGAGTATCGCTTGAACCCGGGAGGCGGAGGTTGCAGTGAGCCGAGATCGCGCCCCTGCACTCCAGCCTGGGTGACAACAAAAAAGAAAAAAAAAAAGAAACAAGCCGAGCGTGCGGGAGAACTAACCAGAGCCAGGCACACCCCGCCGGGCGGAAGCAAACCCGCGGGATTCGCGGGAGACACTGAGGCCAGCGGGAGGGACAGCGCTGACGCCTGACTGTGCCGCTCGGAGGGCGCTCCAAATACAGCGAGTGCCCGACTTACGAACACGACTGGGTCCGACAGACCGGTCGTAACGCGGTTCGGTCGTAAGTTGAGTAGGCTGTATGCACGCGGAGATGGCAGTGCTGCCGGAGGCTGGTCCGCACTGGCGCACGCCCAGCTGGGCAACGTTTGCGCTGCCAGACGCGGAGCAGTCGTGGCTAGCGATGGTGGTCGTAAAGTCGAATGGTCGTAAGTTGCATAGGTCGTAAGTCGAAGGATACCTGTGCTAAGTGGAACCTGCTCCATCCCTTTCCGCACCGAAGACCCCGGCGGGATGTCACCTCCGGGAGGAGGCCGCCCGGGCCGCCGCCTCGCCTCGGACCCCCGGCCGGAGCCCGTCTTTGCCGCCGGAGGCGAGGCGGACTCCGGGCACGGGACTGCGCTCCAGGCACGCGGGGAAGCCAGTTAGGAGGACCCGGCCACGCTCCTTCCCGGGACCTTCCCGCCGGGCGCCCGCCTCCCCCCACGCGCGCGCAGCCGGGGCCTGGACCCCCGCGGTCCCTGTGCACCCCCAACCCGGGAAGCCGAAGGCCAGCGCGACCCCCGCGCAGCGCGGGGATGCCCAGATGGGCGCGGCCAGGGCCGGCGCGCGGCAGCCGCTGCTCCCCAACCGCGGGCAGCAAACGGCCCGAGCGCCACGTGCTCCCGGACGGGCTGGGGGACCCCGCGCCCCGCACCTGTCCCGTCACCTCGGGGGCCCGCCCTGCAGCGCACGGGGCCCTCGTCCAGCGCCGGGTTCGCGGTCCCGCAGATACACATGGCGCAGCCGTCGGGGCGCGGAGACCGCGAGCGCGTGGGGCCGGCAGCTGACCGATGGGGGTCTCCGGTGGCCGCTAGAGGCCAAACCGGCTCCAGCCGGTCTGGAGACCCCGCCCCCGCGAGGGAAACCCCGCCCCGAAGTCCCCTTCGCCCGCCCCGGCCCGGGCGGCGCGAATCCAAGTGGGGAGACTTGAGGACGGGTTGGGAAACTGAGGCCCAGACCCGAAGCCCAGGAATGAGGCGGCCCCGGAAGACTCGGGGCGGCCCCAGGGTATCCAACCCGCCCATGTAGGCCATGCACGGGGGTCCCCAAGCTGCGGGGTGGACCCCACAACTATCACTGCAGGCAGAGGATGTCTGGTCATGTCTCAGCAGCCCTGCGGGGGGGCTATCATGGTGGCCCCATTTTATGGACAAGTCAGCCGAGACCTAGAAAGGGAAGGGTCTCGCCAGGGTCTCAGCAGCTCAGAGGCACCTGGGCTGGAGCCCTCATCCCAGCGGCAGAGCCTCTTCCCGCCTGGGGCAGCCCCAAGGCGCCAGAAGGCGCCCCCAGCCGGGCGCGGTGGCTCAGGCCTGTTATTCCAGCACTTTGGGAGGTAGCTCCCAGAGAGCTTTAGCTCCGGAGTTCTAGACCAGCCTGCCCATCAGGAGACCCCGACCCTACAAAAAATACAAAAATTGGGCGGGTACAGTGGCTCATGCTTGTAATCCTAGCACTTTGGGAGGCCGAGGTGGGTGGATCACTTGAGGTCAGGAGTTCAAGACCGGCCTGGCCAATATGGTGAAACGCCATCTCTACTAAAAATACAAAAAATAAAAATAATTAGCTGGTCACGCTGGCATGCGCCTGTAATCACAACTACTCAGAAGGCTGAGGCAGGAGAATCACTTGAACCCAGGAGGGGGAGGTTGCAGTGAACTGAGATCTAATCCCTGCACTCCAGCCTGGGTGACAGAGTGAGATTCTGTCAAAAAAAAAAAAAATTAGGCTGGCACAGTGGCTCACGCCTGTAATCCCAGCACTTTGGGAGACGGAGGGAGGCGGATCACAAGGTCAGGAGTTTGAGACCAGCCTGGCCAATATTGTGAAACCCGCCTCTACTAAATATACAAAAATGAGCCGGGCGTGGCGGCAGGTGCCTGTAGCCACAGCTACTCGGGAGGCTGAGGCAGAAGAACGGCTTGAACCAGGGAGGTGGAGATTGCAGTGAGCTGAGATCATGCCACTGCACTCCAGCCTGGGTGACAGAGCGACACTCCGACTCAAAAAAAAAAAAAAAAAAAAAAAAAAAAAAAAAAAAAAGTTAGCCAGGTGCAGTGGCTCACACCTGTAGTCCCAGCCACTCAGGAGGCAGAGATGGGAGGATGGCTTAAGCCCAGGAGGGTTCAAGGCCACAGTCAGCCTCAATCACACCACAGCACTCCAGCCTGGGCAACACAGCAAGATCCTGTATCAAAACAAAGAAAGTGTCCCGGCCTGGGTGGCCCCGTTCGGACCTCCTGCAGGAGCCTGGGAGCTGAGCCCCGCCCAGGCCAGGCCTCCAAGGAAGTGCCAGGATCGGAAAGGAACTGAGATTAGGGTTTCCCCAGGAAACCAGCCTAGCCCCCGCCTCTGGGACCAGATAACCCCGGGGGCTCCCACTCCTCCCAGCAGCGACCAGGCCTTCCCCAACTAGTGCCCTGAAGGCACAGAGGCTACTCGGCCACCTGCGGTCCAATCCTGGCTCTGCCCTGCCCAGGCTGGGTGAGCTGATGGTCAGGGCCTCACAAGAGACTCAGTTTCATCATCTGTAAAATGGGCAGCTGCAGGGAGCGGATCAGAGCGCCTGGCATGACCCTGGCACTGTGGTTTCTGGGAGGAGCTGGGGCTGAAGGCAGCACATGAGGTGCCCGCTGGGCTGCCAGGGACAAACAGGAAGCAGATGAAAATAACTCGGCAGGAAGCAAAGCTGTCAGCGGCCGCGTGGAAGAGAAAACGGAACTGCCGGCCTGCAGGCCACTGAGTCCCGGCACCTCCAGCCGCCTGACGCCCCCATCCTTCCCCTCGCTGCGGCTCCTGACCCTCGCTCCACCCAGACCTCAGCCAACCCCCCGTTTGCTTCATTCTAAAACGCAGATCTGCCCCCATGTGTCCTGTGCTCTAACACCTTCTATGGCTCCCTATTGCCCTTCTGCCTGCCATCATGCCTTCATCCTACACCAGCGCACCCACACCTCGGCCCCCAAATGCATTCTCTGTTTCCATGTTTCTGAGCCTGTGGATGGGACATTTCCTCTGCTTTTCCCTCCTAATTGCCATCAGATACTTAAAAAAAAAAAATCAATTGGGCAGCCTCCTGAGACAGAGTACACTCAGAAACACCCCTACCAAACTCCTACACATCCCTCAGAGCCTTAGCTGTCATGGCCGCTTCCACACAGCACTCCCTGTCATTCCCTTCTGAGCCTCCCCAAGTCCCTCCCTCCATCCTCTCTTGGGTTGGAGACATCCGTGTCTGGCTCTGCCTCCCACCCAGGCCTCAGTGTCCCCGTGGCTCTCACCGTCACGCAACACACACTCCTTGAGTTTCTCAAGGCCCTCGGCGAAGCGGGCCACATCCGCCAGCAGGTGGGAGATGTCCTCTACGGCATCAGGGCCGATGCCCTCAGAGGGCAGCTCGCCCGGGCTGGGAGCTGTCAGTGGGCTCCGGTGGCTCCGGCCCAGTGTCCAGGAGGCGGCACCAGACAGCGGGAAGCCAGCTGCGCTGGCATGGCGGCTCAGGCTGGTGGGCCGCTTGAGGGTGCCCGTGGCCTTGACGCCAGAGGACCCGGCAGGCGGCTCCAGGCTCGGTCCAGGGATCGCAGCATCAGCCCCATCCTTCCTGGGCAGCTCCTTGGGCAGGTCCGAGGGGAGCTCGTTAAAGGGATTATCCAGCCTGGACACTGCCTCAGTTTCCCCAGGAATGAAGTGGGGCTGTGAAGGGCCATCATCACTTTGATCCCACAGGGGTCAAAGGCCAGAGGTCACAGGCCCGAGATTTGGTAGTGTACCCCCCCACCTGTTACCCAACATCCTCTTCCCTAGAGCTTTCACAAACAACGGTCCCTGCCCAAACCACAGCCGGGGCGGGGCCTGCGGGGAGGCGCGGGAGGGGGGTCCCCACTTCCTGGTGGGGGTGGGGATGGTCTTCAGCCCTTCTAGCTCTAGCCCCCCTCAAGCTTCTATAACGCGGCCAAAGACACCTGTGACTATGTCTGTACCCTAGAGGTCTGTAGTCCCCTGGACCCTATGGATAGCCCCAGGCAGTGTAGACACCCCCAACCTCCAAGCTTTGTAGTCACCCCAGGCCTGGAGACACTCCCCAGTACCTGCTGGACCCCATGAGGATCTGCTGCCCGGGAAACCTTCAACCCAACGGCCAGGCCACAGCCCTCCCACCTCCACGGCTCCTGGAGCCCCCAGGCTGCCGAAGCCCTCGACCTGCAGCGACCCAAACCCAGCTCTGCCCCACCCTGGCCCCCTCCCTTCCCGCTCCCTGGGCCCCGCAGCCAGCCCTGGACAGAGCGGGGGGAGGCGGCCGCCACTCCCAGGGTCCCTACCGTCAGCTGAACGCCAGGGTCCCGGTCTCTCTGCCGTGCCACCCGGCAGGGGCTGTAGCTGGCACGGGCCCCCAGCCGCCGCCCCAGCATGGGCCCCGAGCACAGGGCGGGTCCCTGTGCCCCTGCGGCCCGTGTCAGCCCCAGGTCTCCGCCCCGGCTCCACTCACCCCTGAGGGCTGCGGGCTGGGGCTTCCCGCGCGGTTCTTTTTGGAGATAGAAGGGGTTTTCATGAGCTCCCGTTTCTTCCTGGAGAACATGACGGGGCCCGGGCCGGGAGCCCGAGGGGCCCGGCTGGGTGGGACGGGCCGGGGGTCTCAGCGCCGCAGCTCCCGGCGCTGGCCGCCTGGGGACCGCATTGTCACCGGCCACCCCCTCCCCAGCTGTCAGGCCCACGTGACGGGCCCTCCCCCCGACAGGAAAACGCTTCGGGGAGGCGGCGGCGCGACCTCGCCCCCGACCCTTCCCGGCCTCGGCCTGCGGCTCCGCGGAGTGGGCGCGAAGGTGAGGTCGCAGGCCCCGCCCCAGCCCCGGGCCGCGCCCCCCGCTTCCGCTTTCGGAGCTCAGAGCCGCGCCGCTCGCGGGGTGGGACGGGGCGCCGCTCGCGGGGTGGGACGGGGCGCCCCTGGCTGGCGCTGGGGCTCTCGGCGGGCACAGGGTGGCCGACTGCAGGGTGCTGACCGTCACTCACGGACGCGGCTGGGCGTGCAGACACGTGTGCATGATGACACACCGACCTCCACATGCGCTCGGGCGCCACCAAGCTCCCGGAGCCTCCCCTCAGACCCCAGACACACGCACGGGCCGAAGTGCGCCCCTGCAGCCCCCTTTTTCCTGAAGGCGAACTCCAGCTCCACCTCCTCCAAGCACCTTCCCTGCAGACCCTAGGGCATGGCAGAGACCCGGCAGGGCGGGGCAGAGTAGGGTCACCCCATCACCCCTCCTGCAGCCCCATGAGGTGGGCCGGATCAGGACAGGTGGGGAAACTGAGGCCCAGAACCGAAGCCCTGGGGGCAAGGAAGTCCAGGAAGAGTCAGAACAGTCTAGGTTACCTGGCCCTGTCCTTGTGGGCCCCAGCCCCCACATCCACCCACTGCTGGGCTGCCTCCACGGGGGTCCCCAAGCTGTGGTGTGGACCCCACCATCGTCAGAATATGCTGAGGACATCTGGTTATGTCTTGGCAGCCTTGTGGGCCGTATCAGGTTGCCCCAGGCCTCAGCGCTGCCCTGAGCTAAGGTCCCCGCCCCTGCCTCCCATGCTGCATTCCAGGGACTCCGGACCACCGGACGTGCTGGGCAGCAGGACGCAGGCACCCGTGGCTGATGACAGCCTGAGGCAGCACTGACCAAGAACAGGGGCATCTGCAGGCGGACAGATCCCGGCCTCCTACCTTCCCCCACCCCCCACCGCGTAAACTCTCCCCCCTTCCCAGGTCTCCCTGATGTCCCCTTTCAGAACCCCACCCCCAATCCCAAAACCCCAACCTCTCTCCTTTCCCAAACTCCATTCCCACCTACCTCGGGTGGGAGAGGCGGGTCTCCCAGGCACAGGACATGAAGGTCACAGCCCCCTGCTCCAAGTCCGGCTCTCCAGGTCCGGGTCCAAGCGCAAACCCAGCCCAGCAGACCCTTGAAAACTCTTTGCCCCTGACTCATGGCTCTGAGGTCCAGGATCAGGGGGCGAGGAGCAGCTGGATGTCAGGCGGGCTTCTGGCACGGCCAGGGGGCCTGTGCTCCAGGACACTGGGCTCCTCTAAGCTTCCCAGGACATTCCTGAGCCCTGACCTCATCCCCACTTCATGGCTAGGCACTTACAGGTACCGCCCTTAGGCGCCAGCCCCACGTGGCCATGCAGGGACGTGGGGACCAGGCTTTTATGAGGCCCGAACTTGCATCCCCAACTCCTGGGCTGGCCACAGAGGCATTTACAGCTGGGGGTCCGGTCAGCTGTAGACACGCTCACACCTGTGTCCTATGAATGGCCACTGGGCACATACGTGCACACTCAGCGTGCAAGGGACCATATCCAGACACACGTGCAGGCAGCTGCGTGCGGCCTGGCGCAAGGAGACACATGCACACAGTTTCACCTTCACGGCTTCTCCACAGCCTTCTCTTTATTTTCTCCAGGGCACCAGCCCCTCTGGCAGCTTGAGTCCAGGCTCCTGGGCACTCTACCCTGCCCTTGCTAGTCCCGGGGCCTCCCCGCGGCCCCGAAGGGGAAGGAGGCTCAGAGCACAGTCTCCAGGGTGCTGGGGTCATGGAGGAACTGGCTGATACATTTGGGGCGAGGCAGGCCTGGCACAGGGTCCACTCCCACTCGTGCCTCCTCCTGCTCCTCCGCGTCCTCTTCCCCATCCTTCCCTTGGTCCTTGGAGAAGTACAAGAATACCTGGCAGTGGGCGGCCCAGAAGGGACACAAGGGGCGGTCAGCCCACAGGCCGCGTGGCTCCCAGCCTGCCTCCCCCAGCCCCACCCCAGCGCCGTGATCACCTCCTCCAGCATGGTCTGGCTCACGGAAAAGTCCTCCACACTGTGCTCTGCACCGTGCGCCGCCAGCGCTCCAAAGACTCGCCCCAGGGCGCAGCGCCCTCCCCGCGGCAGCTGGAAGCGCAGGCGGCCTCCGTGTGCCTCACGCAGCTCCGCTCCAGGGAACTCCGCCGCCACGAAGGCCGCAGCCGACTGGGACTTCTCGGCGGGCACCCGCAGGGTCAGCGTGTGTCCAGCCGCGAATCTGCAGTGAGTGGGACCAGGGCTACTAGATGGGGCCTTTCCCAGGTCCTAGCTCTGCTCACCCTGCAGCCACTACTACTTTCTGGCCCCGCCCCATGCTAGTACCTGCGCTAGCCATCGAGGGATCCTGTCACCTCAGTCCCCTGCGCAGCTGAGACCACAGACAAACACCACCACTCCAGCTAATTTTTCTTTTTTTTTTTTTGAGAGGGAGTTTCGCTCTTGTTACCCAGGCTGGAGTGCAATGGCGCGATCTCGGCTCACCGCAACCTCCGCCTCCCGGGTTCAGGCAATTCTCCTGCCTCAGCCTCCTGAGTAGCTGGGATTACAGGCACGCGCCACCATGCCCAGCTAATTTTTTGTATTTTTAGTAGAGACGGGGTTTCACCATGTTGACTAGGATGGTCTCGATCTCTTGACCTCGTGATCCACCCGTCTCGGCCTCCCAAAGTGCTGGGATTACAGGCGTGAGCCACCGCGCCCGGCCCAATTTTTCATTTTTTTAATAGAAATGAGGGGTCTCCCTAGACCGGGCGCGATGGCTCACACCTGTAATCCCAGCACTTTGGGTGGCCGAGGTGGGTGGATCACCTGACGTCAGGAGTTCATGACCAGCCTGGCCATCACGGTGAAACCCCATCTTAAAAAAAAAAATGGGGGTCTCCCTAGGTTGCCCAGGCTGGTCTTGAAACTATCACCCCACTTGATTCCTCTTTTGGCACAAGTGGCCCCGCCCTTGCGCCCTAGCCCCGCCCACACAAACAACCCCACCCACTTTCCAAAGGCCCCGCCCACTTACCAGGCCCTCCACTAACTCCACCCATCAACCCCCTCTCACCTCTCCTGGCTGCACCTTCTCCAACGCACACCTGATTACGTCTTCTAAATCCACCCAGAGCCTCTGGCTCAGGCCTTCTGGTCCTGCGCCCCCAGCACACCCCAGCCTGTCTGGCCCTCTAAGTCACCCCTGAAGTACAATCTACAGCCTAGCCAAACTATCCTCCCCTCTGTCCCTACGTCTGGCCTCTTTACTGAGCCCACCTCGTGGCCACCTTCATCCCGCACCTGCCTGGAGGCCCGGCCCGCTCACCTGCCCTTGAGATGTTGCGCACTGCCCAGGCAACGGAACCGCCCATTCACCATGATGGCCAAGCGCGAGCAGAGCGCTTCACACTCCTCCATGCTGTCGGGACCAGCCCACGAGCTCTGTGAGGCCTGAGCTACTTGTGCCTGGCACCACATCGCCTACTTCCCCAGGCCCAGGCCACCGTTCTGGACTGGACATCTCCCCACCCAGCCCAGACTGCTACGATCCGGGGCTGCATCCCACCTCTGCATATCCTTATGCCCCGGGGCCTGGCACCCTCGTCCCACCAGGAACAGAACAGGACCCCCCATCCCGGTGGCTTTGGGGGTCTCTCTCTAGGTATGGATCGCCTTAACCACAGCCCGGGGCCTCTGCACCCGGCCCACCTGTGCGAGGTGAGTATCACGGAGCGGCCCTCCCGCACCACGGCCAGGAGGCTGTTCCAGAGGAAGCGCCGCGCACTGGGATCCATGCCTGTGGTCGGCTCGTCCTGGGAAGCGGGGAAAATCTCATAAGCCAGGCCCGGCCTCTGTCGCAGGCCCCATCCCACTCAAGTGCCACCTCCACACACCAGAAACACCACGGCTGGGTCCCCAACCAGCGCCACGGCCGTCGCCAGCTTGCGTTTGTTCCCTCCGCTGTAGGTGCCTGCAGGCCGGTCCGCGTACCACGAGAGTCCCAGGCGCGCCAGGCCCAAGCCAGCAGTCTGTGGGGTGGGGCCGGGGTGGGGCCGGAGTGGGCATGGGGCTGGGCCACAGTGTGGCGGGGGCCACAGTGTGGCGGGGCCCGCATTGAGTGTGGAGCAGGGGCACAGAGGGCATGGGGTAGGGCAACGTGAGAATGCACAGAGCCATAGTGTCGTGGGGCAGCACATGTATGGGGCGGGGCCATGTGGGTGGAGCCAGCACTGGTATGGGGTGGGGCCACAATGTGGGTGGAGCCAGCACTGGTATGGGGTGGGGCCACAATGTGGGTGGAGCCAGCACTAGTATGGGGTGGGGCCATGGTGTGGGTAGAGCCCTCCTGAGTATGGGGTGGGGCCATGGTGTGGGTGGGGCCATGGTGTGGGTGGAGCCTGCATGAGTATAGGGAGGGGCCAGGATGTGGGTGGAGCCAGCATGGATATGTGGCAGGACCAATGAGTGAGGGGCGGGACCATGGTGTGGGTGGAGCCAGCACTAGTAGGGGGTGGGGCTATGGTGTGGGTGGGGCCAGCATTAGTATGGGATGGGGCTATGGTGTGGGTGGAGCCAGCACTGGTATGGGGTGGTACCAGGGTATGGGTGGAGCCAGCACTAGTAGGGGGTGGAGCTATGGTGTGGGTGGAGCCAGCATGAGCAGTATGGGGTGGACCTATGGTGTGGGTGGAGCCAGCATGAGTATGGGGTGGTGCCAGGATGTGGGTGGAGCTAGCATGGATATGCCGCGGGACCAATGAGTATGGGGCGGGGCCATGGTGTAGGCGAGGCCAGCATGGGTATGGGGCGGGGCCAGAGAGGCCATAGGGTGGGACAGGCTGAGGGTGGGGCGGGTCAGAGCAAAGAGTACTCCAAGCAGGGGGAAGAGACAGTGAAGGGGCTGGAAACTGGTGACGGCCAGAGTGAGAAGCAGATGATGAACCGGCAAGAAACGTGGGAAGCCCTAAGGGGGAGGTGGAAGAGGAGGAAGCGGGCAGGGACACTCGAGGTGGAAGGGGCAACGTGCAGTGGAAAAAAGGGTTGGTGGACCAATGAGAATGTTGGAACTTGGTGGGCTGGGGCAGAGGCGGGCTAGCCACACCCCTATTGGACCAGGAAGCAGGATCTGGGGGCGGGGACAGGGGTGGAGCCAAGGCAAGAGAATGCAGGATTGGACCAGGCTTTAGGGGCATGGCCTGGGTCGGGTGGGCCCCGGGAGGTGAGAGTGGTGGGGGCAGAGTGGGCTCACCTGGGCAACTTGGGCCTCTGGGACACCACGCAGGCGCGCAAACAGCTCCAGGTGCTCACGGCCCGTCAGCAGCTCGAAGATGGCATCCGATTGAGGGCAGTAGCCCATGCTGAGGTGCGCAGCCCTGGGTTCTTGAGCCACGCTGGGTATGGGGGTGCAGGGGCTCAGAGAGCTGGCTAGTCCCTGACCATACTGGTGGCTACCACAGGGGTCTGAGGGCCCACCCATCCAGGACCATGCTGGTAACGGACAGGGGTGTCTCGGGGCCTGGTCTCTGTGTGGGATGGAGGGGTGCAGGGGTCCCAGAGCCCATGGAGGTGGGGGTTAGTGAGCCCAGTCCAAGCATCGGAAGTGGAAGGGTGGGGAAGAACATGGACATCAGGACCCGCCCTGCCATACCCCAACCCCACCTGCCGCCCCTCACCTGTGGCCTGCCAGCACAGCCTCACCCCCACTGGCCAACGTGTCCCCCGTCACCATGCGAAATGTGGACGTTTTCCCTGCTCCGTTCACGCCCAGCAGCCCAAAACACTGCAGGGATGCCCACAGACGTGCTCAGTGAGACCCCAGGCCCTAGTTCCAGAACCTCTGATATTTTTATCAGAGGTTCTTATTTGTTATTTATTTTTTTGAGATAGAGTCTTGCTTTGTCACCTAGGCTGCAGTGCACTGGCGTGATCTCGGCTCACTGCAACCTCCACCTCCTGGGATTAAGCAATTCTCCTGTCTCTGGAGTAGCTGAGACTACAGGTGTGTGGCACCTGCCTGGCTAATTTTTGCATTTTTAGTAGAGACAAGGTTTTACTATGTTGCCCAGGCTGGTCTTGAGCAACAGGTGTGAGCCACCACGCCCAGCCTCAGCACCTCTAATTTCCCCATGGATGGTGCCCCCGGGGAGCTGGCCAGAAACTGGTACATAGCAAGGCATAAAGCTGTCACATAGCAGGGAATAGTTTTTGGCATATAGTGGGTACCCCATAAAGGTCATATGCAGCAACTGCTCAGCAACTATCAGGGTGTGAGCATTCCATATGTTTCCCGGTATGCTGTGCACTTAGGCTGGATGCACAGTCAGCCCAAGGTGGAGAGCTTGGCCAGCACAAAGTAGGTGCTTAGTAAAGATATACTGTGGGCTGGGCCCAGTGGCTCACACCTTTAATCCCAGCACGTTGGGAGGCTGAGGCAGGCAGATCACCTGAGGTCAGGAGTTCGAGATCAGCCTGGCCAACATGGTGAAACCCCATCTCTACTAAAAACACAAAAATTAGCTGGGTGTGGTGGCAGGCTCCTGCAATCCCAGCTACTTGGGAGGCTGAGGCAGGAGAATGGCTTGAACCTGGGAGGCGGAGGTTGCAGCGAGCCAAAATGTGTCACTGCATTCCAGCCTGGGCGACAGAGCAAGACTCCACCTCAAAACAAACAAGCAAAAAATACAAAAATTAGCTGGGCGTGGTGGTGCCTGCCTGTGGTCCCAGGTACTTGGGAGGCTGAGGCAGGAGAATCTCTTGAACCTGGGAGGTGGAGGCTGCAGTGGGCTGAGATCATGCAATTGCACTCCAGGATGGGTGATAGCAAGACTCCATCTCAAAATGAAAAAAAAAATACACACACACACACACTGCAATGTGTACTAATATATAGCATGTGTTTGCAGATGTGTGCCAGCCCTAGTAGGTGGCCAATAAGTGGCACACAGCAAATCAATCTGCATAGCAGGTGCCTGAATGTGAGCTAATACAAAGCAGGTGCCTGGTAAATGTTGGCTGAGAGCAAGTGCTTGATATAGATATGTATACAATAGGGGTTCAATAAATTCTATTGGAGTTTGATAAACACTGATGGACATGAAAGTATTCAGTACACCTCTTTGGTAAGCACAGTGTGTGTTCAATAGACGTAAGCATGCAGTAGGTGCTTAATGAGGTTTTGTTGGCTCACAGTAGGAGCACAAATATTGGCACACAGCAGGTGCCCAATAAAAGGTGGTGGATGCATAGTAGTTGCTCAACAAAGGCCAGTGGGCACATAGTAGGTATTCAGCAAAGGAGGACGGGCAGGGCACACAGTAGGGCAGCCTCTCACTGCCCCTGCACTAGGCCTCCACCTCTGGACTCACCTCACCAGGGGGGATTCCCAGGCACAAGCGGTCCACAGCTGGCATCCTCTGCCCACGGTACACCTGGGAGAGTGCAGGTCCCTCAGAAAGGTGAGGGGGCCAGTGGGAGTCCCTCCACACAGCAGTCGACCTGGTCACACCTACCTTGGTCAAGTTCCTCAGCACCAACACGTCCCCCTGCGTGGCTCCTTGGACCACCCGCTCTCGCTCACGGGCTACATCCTCATCCTCCTCTCCCAGGGGCGGCAGGGACCTCACCTTGGGTCTGGGGACAGAACGTTTGTGGGCCTAAAGTAGGTCCTTGGCCCCTGCCACCCTCTCTGTAGACCCCACTAACTGTGACAGCAGTTGACTCCGGTGCTGCAGCAGTAGCGTGAAGAGAAGGAAGAGGGGCCCCTGTATCACCATGGCCAAGAGGTTCTTGCCGACCACCTCCCAGCGCAGGGGTGACTGGAACTGCCTGTCTCCTGTGGATATAGAAAGGAGGGACTCAGTCCATGAGAGGCTTGGTTTCTGGCCCCCTCTCCACCACGTCATTCTGGATTCTTAAGGGAAAGGAATACAAATTGGATAGGCCACTAAGCTGGCGTCTAATTGACATAGAAAATAGAAGTTTTATCACCTCCCTTAACTAGAGCCTTAGGCCTCTTGTGATATAACCCAAGACAGAAGTAGTTTTCCTGGCTGCTTTCTTGTATCTCTAACTTGGCCCAATCTTGGGGCCACCTACAAATCCTGGCTGTCTCCCTGAGGGCTGTTTAATTATATATGTATAATTAACTGTAGGTCTCCAATGGTGCTAGCTATCTGCAGCCATGGCCCCACCTGATAGGAAGTTCTCACCCAAGCGCTCAAAGGCATCAGCCATGGCCTGGTTCCGCACCATGTCAATGAGCCCCCGGCCCAAGCAGAAGTGGGGGAAGATAAGGAAGACCTGTTTCAAGATCCGGCTCACCTCCTGCAGCTTCTGCTCAAGGGCAGGAAGAGGGATGTTGGTCAGGGGCTGAGTCCAATGACCCAACCCAGCGCAAGCCTCAGTTTTGTGGTCCCTCACCTGATCAGAGAACAGCTCAAGCACAAAGGTGGCCATACTTCCATTGATGCCAATAAAGAGGTTTATGCAGGTGAGCACCACATAGGCAGTGCTGGGCACGGAGAAGAAGAAGGAGGCGGGGTACATGAGTGGTGTGATCGACCAGCTGAAGAGACAATAGGAGTCACTGAAGTAACTACTCAGACTGAGAAGCCCTGAGAGGAATAAAAGTCTCCATTCCCATCTGCTCTGCCTTAGACTTTGACATTTTCACCCAAAGCACATTACTGGTTTTTCCCTTTCTCTTTCTTTCTTTCTTTTTAGAGGTGGATCTCTCTATATTGCCCAGACTGGTCTCAAACTCCTGGCCTCAAGCAGACCTCCTGCCTCAGCCTCACAAAGTGCTGAGATTACAGGTGTGACGTGCCTTACACCTGTATTAATGAGCCAGGACAAGATGAGCTTTTAAGGCCACCTTGGAACACCACTGAATTGGATCACACATGGGATCACTTCAGAGCTCCATATCCTTTCCACAGGAGCTGCTGCAGAGTTCTATCTCAGCAGCATTGGTGGGAAAAGCAGTAAGGGGCAGTAAGAATAGACCCTGAGGGACTGGGGGCCTCACCCATACAGTAGTAGCAACAGCAGGAGAGCAGGCAGGTTGGCAGGGGTCACATATGCCCTCTGCTGGAAGGCCAGAAAGATGAGCACCACGATGCATGCTGGCACCAAGTAGTTACACTGCATTGGAGATAGTTACTTTGTCAGTGTGAAGGGGTAGGGACTGCCACTCTCAGCCCTGTTCCCCACCCTGACCCCCTTGCTTTTTGGGTAGGAGGGCACAAAGTCTCCCACAATCTTAAGACTTTACCCAGGCCATCTTGGACAAGACCCTGCCTAGAAGGAGCCAGACGAGACAGTGGCAAGCAGTGGCTGGGCCCCCACCCTTCCAAACAGCCCTCGCACCATGTCCCAGAGAAAGTTGCCAAGCCAGTAGAGGGTGGGGGGCAGGCCCCCCATGAGCTGCAGGTGCTTGGCTCGGGTGACACGCTCCTCAATGAGGACAAGAGTGAAGCTGGCCGGGACGAAGGACATGGCAAAGACCACACAGATGGAGACAAGGACATCCACCGAGGAGGCCATCCTGGAGGTGAAGGCATGAGGGCTGTTGTAGGGTGAGGGCGCATGGGTTGCTCAGAGCAAAGCTGAACACACCACTGGTGGGACAAAGGTCTACAGGGTAGCCAACAGTGGCAGAGATGGTGGGGGCCATTTAGGGATGAGGGTGCCTAGGGCTTGGCAGCAGAGGTTGTACAGGTCTCAGGCAGGATAAAGGTTTCTGGGACGAGGATGGGTGGGGGAGGTTGGGGCCCACTGAGCCTGAGGAGGTCCCCTTTCCCAGGCTTAGGGAGCAGAGAAACAGTTTCTATTCCCCATTAAAAAATTTTTTTTTTAAATTTCATTAATTTATATATTTTTTGAGATAGAATCTTGCTCTGTTGCCAGGCTGGAGTGCAGTGGTGTGATCCTGACTCACTGCAACTTCCGTTTTCCGGTGTCAAGCAATTCTCCTGCCTCAGCCTCCCAAGTAGCTGGGACTACGGCATGCATCACCATGTATGGCTAATTTTTTTGTTTCTTTGTTGTTTTTTGTTTTTCAGATGGGGTTTCACCATCTTAAAAGGCTGGTTTTGAACTCCCGACCTCAGGTGATCCACCTATCTTGGCCTCCAAAGTGCTTGGATTACAGGCGTGAGCC
>NW_022437017.1:10226456-10234860 GCF_009761245.1 Sapajus apella
GGGGTTTCACCGTGTTGACCAGGATGGTCTTGATATCTTGACCTTGTGATCCACCCACCTCGGCCTCCCAAAGTGCTGGGATTACAGGCTTGAGCCACCGCGCCCGGCCCTTTTTTTGTATTTTTAACAGAGATGGGGTTTCACCATGTTGGCCAGGATGGTGTTGATCTCTTGACCTCGTGATCTGCCCACCTCAGCCTCCCAAAGTACTGGGATTACAGGCGTGCGCCACCACACCCGGCCTCTATTCTCCATTTATAAAACAAGAGTGTCGTAGGGTGCAAATCCAGCTCCCACCACCCAAATGACAGAGAGACGTGGGCAGGGTAGGACATGCGGGGTGGAGGGACTCACAGTGCGGCCTCAGACAGCTGCTCCTTGGTGAGGTTCAAGGGGTGGTTGAGTGTGATGATGCTGTGGGCATGGCGGGCCGGGCCTGGGGGCAGGTGGGCATGTAGGAGTGCGTTGTTTGCTCGGTTGACAAAAGCCACCATGGAGTGCCAGCCTTTGTTGTTGAACCAGATCTGGGTGGGGTCAAAGCCACAGGGTCAGGGCAACGGGGTTGGACCTTGCTGTGACCAGAGACCCACCTGACACCCCCAGTTCCCACCTTGAGGCTGTCCTGAGCATCCAGGCTACGTGCCCAGGCTGTGAGGTTGTTCAGGACACGGTCGAAGGCCCCGCCAGGCAGGGGGCTCAGCAGTGCCCACAACTCCTCCACTGAGCGGCTCAACTCTTGGCCCGAGGGCAGGCCTGGGTCTCGGCCCCCCAGAGAGAAGCCTCCATACCTGTGGGGCCGTGCAGGCAGTGAGGGGCAGCTGAGGGCCAGGGGGCCGGGGGAGCTCCCAGGGGGCAGGCAGAGGGCATGGGAGTGAAACCGGGGCAAGGGACCCAAGCGAGCCCCTCCTCACCTGACCTCATTCACCCACTTCTTAGTCTTCAGGCTGTGGGAGAGACAGAGACACAGGCAGAGGCAGGCATGTGGGACGGAGAGACACGGCGAGAGGTGCCCGCTGAGTCAAGGGTGCCACAAAAAGGGGGAAGGAGGCGGCGTTGTGGCTCCCGCCTGTGATCCCAATATTTTGGGAGGCCAAGGAGGGAGGATCACCTGAGGTCAGGAGTTTGAGACCCGCCTGGCAACATGGTGACATCCCGTCTCTACTAAAAATACAAACATTAGCCAGGTACACTGGCACACGCCTGTAGTCCCAGCTGCTTGGGAGGTTGAGGCATGAGAATTGAACCTGGGCCGGGCGCGGTGGCTCAAGCCTGTAATCCCAGCACTTTGGGAGGCCGAGGCGGGTGGATCATGAGGTCAAGAGATCGAGACCATCCTGGTCAACACAGTGAAACCCCGTCTCTACTAAAAATACAAAAATTAGCTGGGCATGGTGGCGCGTGCCTGTAATCCCAGCTACTCAGGAGGCTGAGGCAGGAGAACTGCCTGAACCCAGGAGGCGGAGGTTGTGGTGAGCCGAGATCGCGCCATTGCACTCCAGACTGGGTAACGAGAGCGAAACTCCGTCTTAAAAAGAATTGAACCTGAGAGATGGAGGTTGCAGTGAGCCGAGATCATGCCTCTGCACTCCAGCCAGACTCCAACTCAAAAAAAAAAAGGGGAGCGGAGCAGAAGGCACACGAGACCCTCCGCCTGGAGCCCCGGCTGGGCATCTTACCCCTCCACCTCCTCCTCCAGGACCACACCACCCCCACCAACCCAAGGACCCAAGCTACAGCCAGGGAAACTGAGTCCCGGGGCATGGCTCACCCCTGGCGCACCAGGCGAGGGTACGTCTTGACCAGGAAGTCAGACAGGTTCCGGCCTGTGAGGTTCTGAACCACTTCCCCAGAGCTGGTCACTGCCTGGGGCGGAGGGGACCCGCCAGCTGCAGCCGGGCAGTCGGGCAGCAGGCGGCGGGCGCCAGGCCGGCTACATTGGCAGGCTGGGGATGGAGACTCTGGGGTCCAGTTGCTGCTGGCCAAGACCTTGGCCACTTCAGGAGGAACTTCTGGCACCGAGAACCTGCAGACGATTGGCTGGACACACTCAGGGACCCTGAGGGGTCAAGGGGCGGGGCTGTGGACACCCAGCCCCTGGGGGCTCCTGGAGACACAGAGGCTCCCAGGTGGGCATCCCCTGAGGCCCCCTGACGAGGGACCAGATGGGAAAACTGAGGCCAGAGAGGGGCAAGGTCCAGGTCACTGAGGTGTCCTCACCTGTTGGAGCTATTCTGCGTGGAGGGCTCCTGCAGCCCCGCCTCCTCCAGCAGCGCCCCGAGCAGCCGGGCACGTCTGGGGTCCCCCGGGGCGTCCTCGCTGTGCGTGAGGGGAGACGCAGGGTCAGGGCTGTGCCCCAGGTCCATCGTCCTCCTCCCACCAGCCCCTTCCTTCTGCACCCACCTGAAGAAGGACACCTGGGCACCGTACATGGCGGGACTGAGCCGCAGAGCCGGGTAGTGCCCGAAAGGAGGCACGATGAGGCTGAACACAAGGGCCAGGCCCACAAAGAGGGCGGGCAGCACGATCTGGGGGGCCAGCCCGTCAGCTGCCGCTTCCACCCACCCTCCAGGCTGGCTTGCCCCTGTCCCTGCTCCACGACCGCCCATGGCTCCCCAGTGCCCTCAATAAACGTGCTCAGGCTTGGGAATACACGGCGGGGGGGAGCGTTTGAATTAGGCCAGAGTGGACGGCCAGGGTGGGGAACAGGCACTCAGGGACCCCTACGCGACTCCCTGGTGCTGGCCCCCCTCACCTGCGCGAACAGGCCACGGCGGCTGCGGCGGGCAAGCAGAAAGCGCTTGAGAAGCAGGGCCTGGAGCTGCTGGCGGGTCAGTGCCCAGCCCTGTACCCGGCCCGCGGTGTCTGGCCCAGAGCCCTTCAGGGCCTGGGTCTCTGGTGCTGACCCAGCTGTGAGGGATGACAGGGTCAGTCCTCACGCTCTGTGCGGGGCTGGGAGGACCACAGGGCCACTGGGGGGTGACTCACCCGGCTCCCCGTTCTCCAGCGCCGTCTCCTCCAGCGGCATCTTGAGGCGCAGGGTCACGTCTAGGCCAGCGATGCCCGTGCCCGGGAGCTGCCCGCAGCTGCCATCTGCAGGGCCATCAGGGGTCAGCGTCAAAGCTGAGGGTCACTGACTGGGGGGTCAGGAATCAGGGATGGGGTAAAGGCTATGCCACGGGCCAGACTCAGCCAGGGATGGGGTCAGGGGTCAGGGGTCAGGCGTCAGGGAGGAGCGGCCGCACCCTCTCTATTTGTGTCTGCAGCACAGTCCTCCACCACCTTCAGGAAGATCTGGGGAGACAAGCAGGGGCTCAGAGTCTGGACACCCACAGGGGGACCCGGGGACTCATGAGCCTCCCACCCCTCCGACACTGTGGGACCCCAAGCCTTCCCAAGGGACGTCTGAGCCACCACAGCTCCTCATGTGCCATGACTCCTCCCTGAATGTCCTTGCTACCCATAAACACACTCCTATACATCCTTCATAACACCACCTCCTCCGGGCAGCCCTCCTCCCGGCCCCACCTCACCACCACCCAGGCCTCACACCTCCTCGAGGCTGGTGTCGGAGATCCCGTAGCCAGTGAGCCTCAGCTCCGTCAGCCTCGTGTCCAGCTCTTGGAAGAGCGTGGCGAAGCTGCCGTCGTGGGCACCCGTGTAGGGCAGCGCCAGCACCAGCTCATGTGGCAGCTCCTCCACCAGCCGTGCCTCAGGCACCCAGTGCTGCACCAGGGCCAGCAGCTGGGGGGTGCCTGCACGGACAGAGGGGTGCTTGAGGGAGCCCCAGCTCACACCCCACCCCAGTCTCCCTGGGGAAGAGGCACTGGTGACCCGTGAGGGGACGGTCCCTGCAGGCAGAGGTCAGGATTAAGAACTCAGGCCAGGCACAGTGGCTTACAGCTGTGATCCCAGCACTTGGGAGGCCGAACTGGGGGAATCACTTGAGGTCAGGAGTTCGAGACCAGCCTGACCAACATGATGAAACCCTGTCTCTACCAAAAATACAAAAATTAGCGGGGCGTGGTGGCACGCGCCTATAATCCCAGCTACTCACAAGGCTGAGGCACGAGAAACGCTTGAATCAGGGAGGCAGAGGTTACAGCGAGCCAAGAGCACACCACTGCACTCCAGCCTGGGCAACAGAGAGTGACACTCCGTCTCAAACAAACAAAAAATGTCAGGCGCGGCGGCTCACGCCTGTCATCCCAGCACTTTGGGAGGCCGAGGCAAGTGGATCACCTGAGGTCAGGAGTTCAAAACCAGCCTGGCCAACATGGTGAAACCCCATCTCTGCTAAAATTACGGAAATCAGCCGGGCGTGGTGGCGCACACCTGTAGTCCCAGCGACTCAGGAGGCTGAGGCAGGAGACACGCTTGAACCCAGGAGGCGGAGGATGTGGTGAGCCGAGATTGCACCACTGCTCCAGGCTGGGCGACAGAGCGAGACTCAAACAAACGAAGAACTTGAGGGCAGCGCTTGACCCAGGGCTGGGGTCAGGGGTAGGTGTGTCTCTGGGGTCAGTGTTCGACTTCATCTCATGGTTCAGGCTGAGCCCAGGGATGGGGCCGCCGTGACGTTACCAAGCACTTCTCTCCCGAGTGAAGCCACCGCGGCCCCACTGCCCACCCGCTCTGGGTCTCCCGCCCCCGTCCTCACCGACTCTGCCGCCCCGGCTGTTGCTCTTCCTTCCCTGCCCGGCGTCCACGTTGCCCTCCACGTCAGTGTCAGCCTGCGGGCAGAGGGGCACCACGTGGCTTGGCCTTCAGGGCTGAACGGAGCCCGGGGGTCAGAGGTCAGGAGAAGGCCGGTTCCCACCTTCTCACTGGTGGTTGGGGGTGGGCGGGCCTTCACCAGCGTCAGGTAGTAGCCGGAGCCCAGGTGACGACGCAGGAAGAGCGGGGAGCCGCAGCAGCACAAGCGGCCCCCCGCCACCACGGCCACACGGTCTCCCAGCAGCTCTGCCTCATCCAGGTGGTGGGTGGAGAGGATCAGTGTGCGACCTAGGCATGAGGGACCAACCCACAAGTACCATCAGGCCACCGGGTCTTTGCCTGAGCTGAGGCCTCTGCCAGGAGTCATCTGCCCTGTGAAGCAAACTCCTATGCATCCCTCAAAACCTCATGCCTGGCACCTCCTTGTTGGAAACCTTTTCTGGCCCCTCAAGCAGAATCCAGGGGAAACTCTGGCTATCCCCAACTCTTACTGTCTCAGTATTTCAGCAGCAGACCCTAAATGCCATAGCAGGAAGTGGAGTCCACATGTATTAAACTCCTACTCAACCCTCAAAACCCCATCCCCAGCACCTCCTTGTCAGAAACCTTTTCTGGCCCCTCAAGCGGAATCCCCAGCTCTTACCTTCTCGGTATTTGAGCAGCAGCTCCCAAATGCCACGGCGGGAAGCGGGATCCACGCCTGCTGTAGGCTCGTCCAGGATAACAACTTGGGAGCCGCCCACAAAGGCAATGGCCACGGACAGCTTCCGTTGCATCCCACCTGGTGGAGATGGGGAGGGGGCCTCAGTGTGTCACACCCAGCCTTGGGCAGGGCCGTCTACCCACGTGGACCTCGGTACCCGGCTTCCCCCTGCCTTGGGGATGAATCCCCAGTCCCCCTCCCTGTGAGGTGGCATCCCCAGGGGATGGGCTTACCAGAGAGGTGACGAGTCTGCACACTCCGCTTGGGGACCAGCCCCACGTCCTGCAGCAGACGGTCCTGCTCGGGGCCCACTGCAGCGGCACTCAGACCCTTCATCCGCCCATAGAACCAGATGTGCTCACCCACAGTCAGCCTGCGGCCAGGGTACAGAGCCGAGTGACTCCCACGGCAGGCAGCCTCCCAGAGGGCACCCGGCCCCTTCCCACCACGGCAATCTGGGCCTGCCAAGACGCACATGTCAAACAGCACGTTGTACTGGGGACAGACGCCCAGGTGGGGCCGGATGGCGGCCATGCTGGAGCGGACGTCGTGGCCCAGGATGAAGGCAGAGCCACCGCTGGGTGGGAAGAGACCGCTCAGGATGGACCTGTGGGTACAGGGGTCTCAGAGCAGCCCCCTTCAGAGAGTGCACCGGCAGTTCAGAGCACCTACTAAATGCCACAGCCAAAGCCCTGTGATAGCCTCATTTTTATTTGTTTTTATTTACTTTTTTGAGATAAAGCCTTGTTCTGTTGCCCAGGCTGGAGTGCAATGGCACAATCTCGGCTCACCGCAACCTCTGCCTCTCAGGTTCAAGCAATTCTCCTTCCTCAGCCTCCTCCGTAGCTGGGATTATAGGCACACACCATCATGCCCGGCTAATTTTTGTATTTTTAGTACAGACGGGGTTTTGCCATGTTGGCCAGGCTGGTCTCAAACTCCTGACCTCAGGCAATCCTCCCGCCTTGGCCTCCCGAAGTGCTGGGATTACAGGCATGAGCCACCATGCCCGGCCTATTTATCTGAGACGGGGTCTCACTCTGTTGCCCAGGCTAGAGTGTGGTGGTGACATTACTGCTCGCTGTAGCCTCCACCTCCCAAGTTCAGCCAGTCCTCCTGCTGCAAGTAGCCAGGACTACAGGTGTGCACCGCCACCCCTGGCTAATGTTTGCATTTTTTGTAGAGACAGGCTTTTGCTGTGTTGCCCAGTCTGGTCTCAAACCCTGAGCTCAACAGATCCTCCCGCTTCAGCCTCCCAGAGTGTTGGGATTATATATCCTCATTTTACAGAGGAGGGAAACCCAGGCTCAGAGAAAACACTTGTGGCCTGCCTGTGTACCCATCATACACCCCATTCTACATACAGGAACCTTGTGACGCCCATCCCGCTGAATGGCCGAGGAAGCTTAGTCCCAGGGGAAGGGAGGGAGTGGTCGGGGGCTCACAGCGTGGTGGTCTTGCCAGCCCCGTTGTGGCCCAGGAAGGCGGTGATGTGGTTCTGGTAGAAGTCTAGGCTGAGCCCCCGCAGGGCTGGCTGTGGGCTGCCAGGAAAGCGCTTCTCCAGGCCACGAACAGAGACCCCAGGACTCAGGCCGGGTGGCGCCTCTTCCACTAGCACTGCCGAGACAGGCGGACTCAGCCATGGAGGTCATGGGGGTCCCAGGGCCAGCAAGTCCCTGCTGGGTCCTGCGGGCCTGGGCTTTTTTTTTTTTTTTGTTTTTTGAGACGGAGTTTCACTCATGTTACCCAGGCTGGAGTGCAATGGTGCGATCTCGGCTCACCGCAACCTCCGCCTCCTGGGTTCAGGCAATTCTCCTGCCTCAGCCTCCTGAGTCGCTGGGATTACAGGCACGCGCCACCATGCCCAGCTGATTTTTTGTAGTTTTAGTAGAGACGGGGTTTCACCATGTTGACCAGGATGGTCTCGATCTCTTGACCTCGTGATCCACCCGCCTCGGCCTCCCAAAGTGCTGGGATTACAGGCTTGAGCCACCGCGGGGCCTGGGCTTTTTTTTCCTGAGACAAGAGTCCTGGTCTGTCACCAGGCTGGAGTGCAGTGGCTTGATCTCCACTCACTGCAACCTCTGCTGCCCTGGTTCAAGTGATTCTCTTGCCTCAGCCTCCCGAGTAGCTGGGATTCCACCCTCCTGCCACCATGCCTAGCTGATTTTTGTATTGTTAGTAGAGACAGGGTTTCATCATTTTGGCCAGGCTGGTCTTGAACTCCTGACCTCGTAATCCACCTGCCTTGGCCTCCCAAAGCGCTGGGATTACCGGCATAAGCCACCACGCCCGGCTGGGCCAGGGCATTTAAAAGTTGGGGGAGCTTAGAGACTGCAGTGTATTCAGGGCAGGGTTGAGGCTTGGGGTATCCAGGTCATTGGCATCTGTGGAATCTCGTTTTGGAGGGAAATTGGGTGTCTAAGTGGGCAATCAGCTATTAAGCTTTGTGGGGTCCTCACCCTTTGGGTCCGGCGGGGTTGGGCAAGGAGCTGGACTCTTGGGGTGCCGAGGTCCACACCAGTAGCTCCTCCGAAAGGGAAAGTTCCATGGTTCAGGGATCCCATACTGGCCTGGGGGAGTGGCAATGGTTATTGCTGAGCCCCCTGGAGTGTATTTTTTTTTTTTTTTTTTTTTTTTTGGAGACAGAGTCTCGCTCTGTCACCCAGGCTGGAGTGCAATGGCGCAATCTCAGCTCACTGAAACCTCCACCTCCCGGGTTCAAGTGATTCTCCTGCCTCAGCCTCCCAAATTGCTGGGATTACAAGCATGCGCCACAGCACCCAGCTTCTGGCCACACACCTGGGATCAGGGCGTACAAGTACGAGGACAAGAAACCCCGCCCACCTGCTTCAGGCCCCGCCCCTCCAATGCAGCCATCTGCACGCGTGTGCCAGGAACCCCCGCCTTCTCGCCAAGGGAATAAGCATCCCGGTACCAGATGGCCTGGAGGCCACGCCCCTAGCCCAGCCTCCCGAATGGCCTGGA
>NW_022437017.1:10234870-10251193 GCF_009761245.1 Sapajus apella
AGCCCAGCCTCCCGAATGGCCTGGAGGCCACGCCCCTAGCCCAGCCTTCGGCGCAGCCGGTGCGTCCTACCTGGGCACACAGCTTCCAGGTACCAGGTGGCAAGGCCATAGAGCACTGCGTCCAGCAGCAGAAGGCCTGAGACCTGGGCCAGGCTGAAGACGTCTGCCGTGGGCCGGGTGCCCGCGTTGTGCCACTGTGCTCCCTCACCCTGCTCCTCCAGCAGCGCCAGGCTCTCGCAGCCAAAGCCGAAGGCCACGGGCGACAGCAGGCTCTGCGGGGAAGTTACAGCCAGTGAGTGGCCAAGGGTTGGGGCGGGGGGCATCCCCAACCCATGCCAGATCCCGGCTCTCACCGCGGCCACGCGGCCCCCCGCGGGCAGCTGGTCCCGCCACGCCACGCACAGCACGTAGGGCAGGTACAGGGAGAAGTAGGCCAGGCCGCCGCAGGCTGCAGCCAGGTTGGCGCGGGAGAAAAAGGCGCTGAACAGGAAGCTCTGGACCACCGTGGCCACCGCGAAGGCCGCCAAGAACAGGAAGACCACACCTGGGTCGCTGTAGGGGAGGATGTCCCCCAGCTGTGGGAGGCGACGGGAGCTTCGGGTCCGTCTCCTGGATTGGCCCAGGGGCGCGCACCCACACTGGGCTGCACCTGCCGGCCTCCCTCCACGCACCCATATTCTGCAGCTGGGCCAGCCCAGGCGCGCCCACCTTGAGCACCAGAACCAGCAGAGCAGCGCTGAGCAGAAAGGGCCCGAGGCAGCTGAGGAACCAGCCCAGCCAGAGCACCGCACCGCTGAGCCCCATGGCGCGCATGGTATCCCGCAGCCGCGTCTCCTTCTCCCGTACCACGGCCTTCACCGTCAGCGTTACGGAGTAGATCCAGGCCAGCGTCAGGAAGAGCGGCAGCGACCGGCTCAGCACACGCAGGAACCTGGGGTGGGGATGGCTGGGGTGGAGGCCGGAGACCCTGCGCAGAGCCCTCTCCCACCATCTGGCACGACGGGTTCATGTCTGGGGATCTCAAGGTGGGAAGACTGGCCTCCCTGTTCCTCACACCCTGATCCAGGCAGCTTCGGGCACCCAGGCACCAGCGCAGGCCAGGCTATCCCTGTGCCGCAAGACCCCAGGCCCTCAGAGACCCCTGCCCCTCCTGCTGAAGCAGGTCACATGGAGTGCTGCAAAGCCGCAATGGTGGCAGTCCGGACTGCGCGAATGCTCCCAACAGAGCCCGGGCGCAACCCCACACCCGGGGTCTTTCCGCTGCTGCAAAGAGCGGGGAGGGGTGCCACAGCTCACACATCATCCACGTAGCACGGGTAGGGCATCTGCTGCAGGTAGAGGCCGGCCCGGGGGGTGGCGCCACTGAGCACGCGGACCGCTGCGCGCTCTACCAGATCCTGCAGGTACACGAAGCCACCCCACACATAGCGCAGGTCGGTCAGGGGGTCCGCGGCTGGGCCAGGGTCCCAAAACCTGCGAGAGGGGCATGATGGCCAGTTGTAGGGCAGATCTAGAAACTTCCGGGGCCTGGCTCCGAATAACTTTTTTTCTGAGACAGGGTCTTGCTCTGTCACCCAGGCTGGAGGGCAGACCGGCAATCATAGCTCACTGCGGCCTTGACCTTCGGGGATCAAGCGATCCTCCCACCTCAGCCTCCAAAGTCGCCTGGCGCTTTTTTTTTTTTTGTTTTTGTTTTTTTTTTTTTTGAGTTGAGATGGAGTCTCACTCTGTTGCCCAGGCTGGCTCACCTCACCGCAACCTCCGCCTCCCGGGTTCAAGCAATTCTCCTGCCTCAGCCTCCTGAGTAGCTGGGATTACAGGAGTGTGTTACCACGCCCGGCTAAGTTATTTTTTGTATTTTTAGTAAAGACACGGTTTCACCATGTTGGTAAGGCTGGTCCCGAACTCCCGACCTCGTGATCCACCCGTTTCAGCCTCCCAAAGTACTGGAATTACAGGCGTGAGCCACCATGCCCAGCCTTGCCTGGGTAATTTTTAAAGACGTTTTTTCTTGGGATTGGTGGTGGGGGTTGGGGTGTCTTACTATGTTGCCTGGGCTGGTCTCGAACACCTGCCCTCAAAAGAGTCTCCCACGCTGGCCTCCTAAAGTTCACAGTAGTTCACAGGCAGGAGCTACTGTGCTGAGCACCCCACGCAATTTTAGCTCCACTCTTATTCCAGCGGGCCTAATTAAACACCTGGCTCCACCCATCATGGCCCTCAACCTATACCTGTTCTCATATTATCTCAGGCCCGTGGCCACGCCCTTCATGTACCTAGGCCCCGCCTATCACGGGCCCCTACTGGTCTAAGGAGCCCTAGGCTCTGCCTACCATGCGGCTGTTGATACGGCCGAGAGCCTGTCTATCATGGTCTCCAGTAGGCTGAATGCTGTCTGGCCCCACCCACCTGCCTGGCCCCACCCACCGTGCTCTTGGCCCCGCCCAGTACCCCGCCTCACCTGTCCCTGATCTTATTGGTCCTCGTGACCACGTCAATGTCCATGCGGATCTTGATGCGCACGTGACCGGAGCCCAGATCTGGGGTTGTGTCTGCGGGGTCTGAAGGATCCTCAGGTCCCAAGAAGACAACGCCGGCCCAGAATCGATGTTCCGCGAGCAGCTGCAGAGCCCGCGACACAAGGGCTGCCTCCGAGGGTGCTGCCTCCAGCTTGTCCAGGGACAGGCACTGTGGGATGGGAGACGCGTCCTAGGCCCTGGGGTCTGCCTGCCTCCTAGACCACTCCGCTCCTCCCCCTGGACCTTGGGGCCATGATTCCCCATCGTAGGCCCAGTGCAGGGGCCGGCTCCCTCCTGAGATGTCCACAAATCCCAGGCTCTCACTAGGGCAGGGCCCGCCTCCCTCTGGCAACACCAGGGTGGACCCTGCCTCTCTGCTGAAACAGACCCCGCAGATGGACAGCCGCTCACCTCGGTCACCAGGTCCAGCATGCCCACCAGGCGCCCCACATCAGCATGGGCATCCTGCCAGCTGTAGCCACCACTCCCAGGGTCCAGAAAGGATCGCAGGGTCTCCATGCGGTCCTGGCCTCCGGGTCTGGGCTGCCTTCTCCCTTCTTCCAGGAGCCGCTGGAGGGTGCAGGTGAACGTGAGTCTGAGCTGGGTGTGGTGGCTCACGCCTGTCATCCGAGCACTTTGGGAGGCCAAGGCGGGCACATCACCTGAGGTCAGGAGTTCCAGACCAGCCTGACCAACATGGTGAAATCACATCTCTACTAAAAATACAATTAGCCGGGAGTGGTGGCATGCGCCTGTATCAGCTACTCGGGAGGCTGTGGCAGGAGAATCGCTTGAATCTGGAAGGCGGAGGCTGCAGTGAACCAGGATCTTGCCACTGCACTCCAGGCTGGGCAACAGAGCGAGACTCCATCTCTTTGGGGGGGAAAAAAAAAAGGCCCGGCGTGGCGGCTCACACCTGTAATCCAAGCACTTTGGAGGCCAAGGCAGGCGGATCACCTGAGGTCAGGAGTTCAAGACCAGCCTGACCAACATGGCGAAACCCCGTCTTAAAAAATAAAAATAACAAAAAATAAAAGTGGGGTTCTACATGAAGCCTGCCTTCCCATCCATTGGGCCTGTCCGCCTGCCTCACTGTAGAGCCCACATCCCACCTCCCCAGCCTCCATCCATCCCCGCGCACCTGCAGCATGGCCACATTGGCACTATCGTTCATGAAGGCGAAGGTCTGGGGTCCCAGCACCCCCCACACCTCCTGGACATCCCTCAGCAGGGCCAGCTCCTCGAAGGTCTGGTTCACCTGTGGAGAGGCTGACTCCAAGATCCATACAGGCCCCCCCATTCATGACCCTCTCCTCCTCTGAGGACCCTGCCCGCCCGCTGCCCCCCTGCCTTGCTCTTGCCTGTGCCTCTGAGCCTCCGCACAGGCTGATCCCCCTCCATCTGCTAACTCCTATTTCTTCAAACCCAGTTTCCACAGCCCTCCAGCCTGGCCCTGACCCACCAGGACTAAGGGTACTGGGTGGGCTCTGGCCGCCACCCTCCTGCCCCAGCATCCAGCTGCCCCCACCTGGGCCATGAGCTTCCGGGTAAAAGGTGTGTCTGGTGCAAACAGCAGCTTCCCCAGGATCAGAGGCTTCAGGCGTCTCCAGAGCAGGCGGGACAGCGGGTGGCTGTCCAGAGCTCCAATCAGCTCCGAGCAGGCGGGGCCTGGGATGGGGGTGCCATGAGGCCCCACCCCCATGCCCACCTCTCCCCTTCCCAGGAAGGAAAGCCAAAGTCACTCACTCAGGCTGCTGTCCGGCAGGGCCGATTCTTCCTCCTGCCCCACCAGCTCCATCAGGTCACTAGCATCGTACCAGTTGAGGGAGGGCCCCACTGTGCTGCTAGGCCCCCTGGTACTGCAGAGGACCTCCAACAACAACTCCAGGGGGCCACCGTTCCCTCGGGGTCTCTGCAGCAGTGCCTGAAGCTCTGCCAGGCTGGGCAGTGCTCGGAGCTAGAGAGAGGTCACCAGACAAAACTGGCAATGATCCCACCTCCAAGCCTTAACCAGGGCAGGGCACAGGGCCAGGGGCAGCCTCTCCCTCTCTTGCTGTCTAATTCCCCTAAAAACCCACCCAAGGGAAGTGCCCGGGCTGCCCTGGACTCTCCCCGTGCAGGCTGCCTGCCAATGTTGCCTCCATGAGGGCTGAGGATGCATGGGGCCTCACCTCCTCCGCCAGGTCCTCAGCTGCCTCCAGAAAACTGTGCAAGGGGTCCTGGGCTTGGCCCAGCACCGACACCAGGGATTCCTGGGGAGAAAGACCACAAGGGTGTCAATGACTTTGAGCACTCACTAGGGCTCCAGCACTCTGCCCAGTTCCCAGGCAGACCATGCTCTCATAGCCCCCATTTGACAAATAGGGAAACTGAGGCTCTGTGAGGCACAGGGACTCGTTCAAGAGCTCACAGACGAGTCTTCATCACCAGGTCAGACACATTCTGTCCAGACACAGAAAGAAAAGGAGCGTCACTGACCAGGGACAGCCCAGATGCCTGGAATGGGAGGCCCTTGGCCCGGGGTGGGGCAGTGTCCCAGGAAGTCAGCGAGGTCCCGCCCCACCACCCTACCGTACGCAGTAGCGACATCAGCAGCTCTGCAGGGTTCTGCACAGGTGGTTCCAGTGGAGGCTGCTTGCTTGGTTGAGGCGGGGCTGGGGGAGAGGCACACGGGAGCGTGGGGCTGGGCGGACCTTGTCCTGAGGCACCACCCCCACCTTGTGCCCATTTCACAGCTGGGCAAGTCGAGGCTCAGAGCTCAACCCTGCCAGAGGCCCCCAGCCTCCTCACCTGTGATCTGTGCAGCCCTCAGCGTGGAGATCAGCTTCCCCAGGCCAGCCAGCGTCCTGTGGACACTGGGCCCCCTCAGCACAGTGAGGGCATCGGCTAGCAGCCGGGAGACCCTGGGGACAGAGAGGGCAGGAGGTGGGGTTCCAGCCGGCGCTGCAGCCCCGAGTTTTCAGGCTGGCTGCACCCTCTGCCTCTGGCTCACAGGGAGTCGTTGAAGTTGCTCAGTTGCCCAGGCTCCTCGCCTCGTGTCAGCTGAGGGAAGCAGGTGTTGTTCACGTTACAGATGAGGCCCTGGAGCCAGGGCACGATGCCTGCTGATGGCAGTGGCTTGTTGGGGAAGTGGCCTGCGGGCAGTGGGGGAGATGCCTGGTGCTCAGGCTCTGTGCACTCTGCCTGACTCCACCCTCATGGGGTCACCCGCCACTGCTTGCATGCCTCCAGCAATGGAGAGCTCACTCCCATGCCATGTATTAGCTGTCCAGTGAAGACTCCCTGACATGCACTGGGGATCCCTGTGCACAGGGTCCCCTTTCCCTACACATGCAAAGTGCCTGGTCCCTGGGGTGCTCACATTCATGGTGCTCCAGAGGGGGGTGGGAGTGACGAACAGCCACCAGGATGAAGAAGAGGAAGAGAGGCCACAGCAATTCCACCAGGAGCTGGAGCTGGGGGAGAACACGTGGGAGATGGTGGGGGACAGTGGGGGCCGCCTGCCCACCCGGCCCTGGCCGCACACCGGGGCGTTACCGGCTGTCTCCGGCGATACATGAAATTCTTCCAGAGCAGCAGCATCAGCTGTGTCCAGAAGGCCATGGTGAGACTGGGAAGCGGACCGGACAGAGAGGTCAGGACGACGCTCGGGCTGGAGACCTGCAGTGCGGCTGCGGGCAGCTCCCTGTCCCGCTCTGAACTCGATCCCACAGCGCAGGGTTCCTGGAGGCACTGATTAGGGCCCGGCAAACCGTAGTCGCTTGATAAAGGACTCCCGGGGTGGGGTCCACCAATGGGAGCTCGACCCGCAGCCGTCCTCGCATCTGATTGGCTGCCAGAACTGTCGCTCTGAGCAAGGGCTGACAGCTGGGGACTTAACCTTCCTCTAATCCTCCAGGGGCCGGGTCTTAACGCTTTCCTCATCAGGCTCCACCCCAAGCCCCACCTGGAAACTCTTCCAAGTCCTGATCCCCAGCCGAGGAAAAGGTTCCTTTACCCTCACTGTTCTCCAAAGATAACGGCAACGAATATTGGCAGTGCTGAGCATTTCTCTTTCTTTCTTTCTTTCGAGACGGAGTTTCGTTCTAGTTGCCCAGGCTGGAGTGCAATGGCGCGATCTTGGCTCACCGCAACCTCCGCCTCCCGGGTTCAAGTCATTCTCCTACCTCAACCTCCCCAATAGCTGGGATTACAGGCATGCGCCACCACAACCGGCTGATTTATTATTATTATTTTTTTAGGATGGGGTTTCACCATGATGGCCAGGCTGGTCTTGAACTCCTGACCTCAGGTGATCCACCCACCTCTGCCTCCCAAAGTGCTAGGATGACAGGCGTGAGCCACCGCGCCCGGCCTTTTTTTTTTTTTTTTTTTTTAGTAGAGACCGGGTTTCGAGTTTCACCCTGTTGCCCAGGCTGGTCTGGGACTCCGGACCTCAGGTGATCCACCCACCTCGGCCTCCCAAAGTGCTGGGATTATAGGCGTGAGCCACCGCGCCTGGCCTGTGCAGCACATTTCACACGCTCAGCGGAAGTGCTTACTACCACCCCACTCTACAGAAGTGTTAATGGAAGCTCAAGACAGATACCTGGCACCCAGAGAGTCAGGGAGCCGCACAGCTGGAGGCAGGACCCCAGCTCTGCCCACACCTTCTGTAGCATCCAACGCTCAGCAGCACCCGGGAGCCAGAGAAAGACTCAGGTTAAGGGGCTGGCGTAGAGACTCCTGGAGCCAGCCATTCCTGACCTCCTCTTTTCCTTGGGTTTGTCCACCTCTGACACAGATGGAGAATCTGACGCCGACAGAGGGGCAGGAAGTTGCTAAAGGTTACCAGGCCGGAACTGGGACCTCGAACCCAGACCCTTACGCCAGGGTTCTTTCCTTTACTTCAAGCGGGACTTAGGATCTGGGCGAGGGCCCTCAGTTTCTCCCTTTGTAAAATGGGGCAAGGGGGCGTGGAGGAGTTCCAACGGGGCGGGGTCTGCTGGTGTGTGATTGGCAAAGGCCCTCAGGGGTCCCAGATGTCCCACGCCCCCTGGAGAATTAGTGGGAGCGTGGGACATCTGGGACCCCTAAGATGTCTAATTCAGCCCTGACCCCTAATTCAGCGCCCCCCCAAGCACCCACCGGAATAAAGGGAAGAGCCAGAGGCTGGACCCCCTAATGCCCAGGGAAAGCGCATCCCTCCCGGCCCCAACCCCGCATTCTCCAGTCTCGGGCCTTCCTCCCTCTCCGAGTCCTCACCGTTCCGGAGGCTCCCCAGCTCTCACCGCCTTCTCCCCACCCAGCAGCCTGTAGGAGCGCGGCCCCTTTAACAGGAGCGTCTTGCGGGAGCAGTGCCCCTAGAGCCAAGTGCCCCGAGCTTCCGCGCGCAGGTAGCCGCGCCGGGCCACGTCCGCATCTGAGCGCTGCTATTGGCCGACCTGCCCGTCACTCACGGCCGGGCTCCGCTGGAGCAGCGCGAGCCGAGGGAGGAGGCGGGATCACAGAAGGGCCTCGCCGAGCCGGGTTTCTTAAAGGGACCGCGCGGCTTTTGCTGCATCACCGTGGGGTGGCGGGGTGCCTGGCTGGTCCCAGGCGGACTGGCCTCGGGGAACGAGGCCGCGCCATCTCTGGAGAGCCAGGCTGCCTCCCCACGTTGCATAGCCGGCTGCAGTACCTTAGCTCCGCATTGCAGGAGTTCCCCCGTCCCCGCTCTCCCGGGGGCTGGCCGGGCTCCCTCCAGTCTAGCCCCGACCCTGGGACTCCGCTTGTCCGTCTGTAAAGTGGGGTTCCACTAAGGTCGTCATTCTTTCATTCATTCCACGAACGCTCCTCGATTTCTGCAGTAGGACAAGGCGATGGCAGACGGGGGAGAGGCCCCCAACATATTTTTTTTTTTTTTTAAGATGGGGTTTCACCATGTTGGTCAGGCTGGTCTTGAACTCCCGACCTCAGGTGATCCGCTTCCCACTCTGGAAGAAGAGTTTATTTCGCAGGATCGAGGTGAAGCTGAAATGGGAGTGTGTGGGTCCACAGCTTTGAAGGCGCTGGGGAGAGAGAGAGGCGTGGGGTGGGCTCCCGCGGAGGAAGGAGGTGGCATGGCCGCTGGGGCTTTGATGATAAATAGGAGTTTGCCAGCGGGGAGACATCCAGGCTGAGGCCGCGAGGCTTGTGCTGTAGGGCAGGGTGCAGCCAGAGAGCACGGGGGTGCCTTTGAGGCAACTGCTTCCTCTCCAACTGGCCAGGAAGCCCAGCCTCGGCCCCTCAAATCATTCATTCCACCAGACTCAAATCACTCGTTCCACCCGGACTCAAATCACTCGTTCCACCTGGACTCAAATCACTCATTCCACCCGGACTCAAATCACTCGTTCCACCCGGACTCAAATCATTCATTCCACCCGGACTCAAATCACTCGTTCCACCCGGACTCAAATCACTCTTTCCACCCGGACTCAAATCATTCATTCCACCCGGACTCAAATCATTCATTCCACCCGGACTCACCTGCGGCTTTCAGCGTCTGCCCCTCCTCCCAAGGGTGAGGTGGACCTTTTCCCCTTGATTCCCCATCCGCCCCTCTGTCCCCGCAGAAGCATCAAAGCAAAACACGCCCCCAACGACCAGCCCTCTCAGCCACCTTCTCTTCCTACAAACAGAGGTTTTATTGCGTTTGGTC
This sequence comes from Sapajus apella, assembly GCF_009761245.1. Lineage (NCBI taxonomy): Eukaryota > Metazoa > Chordata > Mammalia > Primates > Cebidae > Sapajus > Sapajus apella. The sequence goes on from NW_022437017.1 coordinate 10,244,051, forward strand.
CACAGTTGGGTTTCACATTATCTCACGGAGCAGGGCCCCCGGGTGAGGGTTCCTTGCAGTACTTGGTGGGGTGTGTTCCCCGAGATGGAGCAGTATAGCTGGTCAGGCCCAGAAGGGGAGGAGGAGGGCTGGGGCTCCCGAAAACCTACTGAAGGGCCGGGCGCGGTGGCTCACGCCTGTAATCCTAGCACTTGGGGAGGCCGAGGCGGGGGGGCGGGGATCACCTGAGGCCAGGAGTTCGAGACCAGCCTGGCCACCATGGTGAAACCCTGTCTCTACCAAAAATACAAAAATTAGCCAGCGTGGTGGAGCACCTGCAGTCCGAGCTGCTTGGGAGGCTGAGGCCGGGGAATCCGTGGAGCTCGGGAGGTGGAGGTGCAGTGAGCGAAGATTGCCCTGCGGCACTCCAGCCTGTGCAACACAACACTAAAAAAAAACCCACTGAGGCTACGGGGAGGGCGGGGTCGCATGGATACCGGGTCAGGCTTGGCCCCAGCAACTCAGAATTCCGCTTCCTTGTGCAGGCCTCACTTTCCCCACCAGGCCCTGGGGCAGGTCTGAGGGTCGGAGGGAAACCCAGCCACTTGGGAGCCTGAGACACTCAGCATCGTGGCCAGGCCCCCTTTCCAGGGGACTCATTGCCCAGCACCCTCTCCACTGTCCCCGCCCCATTCCTTGTTGGGGGTGGTGGGGGGGAAGTATTTTTCTTTTGTTACTACTTCCTGAAACTTTTGTGGGTACAGAAACCACAAACTGATCGGGTGACAAAATGAGAAGACACGAGGCAACCGGAAGTCTTCAGGGACCCGTTCCCTCCAAGCCCAGGCCTCTTCTCCCCAGCACAGCCCGGCCCACAGCCTGGATGGGCAGCAGGGACCCTGACCCCTCCGCCCCCCAGCCTGCTGGCTCAGTCCTGCGAAGGACCAAGGCAGGGGGGAGAAAGCCACTCACAGACCCTCAGCTGATTGGCAGCACTGAACAGGTTAAAAAAAAAATGAAAACACAGAAAAACCCAGAAACCCAGACGGGGAGACGGCGTGGGGAGAGAGCGCGCTGGGAGCCTCAGTAGCCCGCCTCCTCCTGGCAGTAAGGGGGATATTCAGGGGCCTCCCCGGGGCCCGGGCAGTCGCCAGCATCGGAGGGAGCCCCGTCGGCCACAGTGCCTTGCGGGCAGTACTTGGGGTCGTATATCTGCCGGCCCAGGCCGAAGACCTGGCCGCTCTGGTTGGCGCCCTGCGTGTAGCCCATCTGCAGGGACATGGAGGAGTTATCACACTTGTCGGTTCCCAGTTTGGTGTCATAGATGTGCCGCCGCGTCCCGGGAGCCGTCATGCCCACCTGGAGAGGGGGGAGAGGTGGGGCACGTCACGGCAGAGAGAAGAGGGGACTTTCCCCGGGTGCCTGTGATCCCAACACTTTGGGAGGCCGAGATGGGCGGATCACCTCAGGTCAGGAGTTCGAGACCAGCCTGGCCAACATGGTGAAACCCCATCTCTACTGGAAATACAAAACTGAGCCAGGCGTGGTGGCACACACCTGTAATCCCGGCTACCGGGAAGGCTGCGTTGGGAGGAGCGCTTGAGCCCAGAGGCAGAGGTGACAGGGAGCCAAGATCTCAGCACTGCACTCCAGCCAGGGCTACAGAGTGAGATCCAGTCTCAAAATAAATAGATCAATAAAATAAATAAAAACTAGAACTGGGTGGGCCTTTGAGCAATCCTTAAGGACAATAAGGCAGGGTGGGGTAGTGACTTCCCCAGGGGCCCACAGCCAGGTGGAAACAGTGGCAGAGGCTGAAATGCAAGGTAGAGACAGAGCTGGGAGGGAAGCCAGAGGCGGTCTTGGGAGGGGCTGATACCACGGGGGGGGGGGGGGGGGTCTGGGGATGCAGGAAGCCCCACCTGGCTGGCACACTTGTTGGTGCCCATCTGGAGGCTGATGGTGGAGTGGTCCATGGGGGGCAGGATGTGGTTCTTGGGGTCGTAGAGATGCCTCCTCGTGCCATACGCGGTCATGCCCGACTGGCTGGCACATTTGTTGGTGCCCATCTGCAGGGAGGTTTGTGGAAGAGGTCTCGCTGTGCCCCCCAGGCTTCCAGTCCCTCCCCAAACTGGAAGGGCCGCAGAGTTCCACAGCTAAGGCTGTGGTCCCTGGGGTTGGTCCCAGGGGTTGGTCCCTGGGGCTGGTCCCTGGAGTTGGTCCCTGGGGTTGGTCCCTGGGGCTGGTCCCTGGGGCTGGTCCCTGGGGTTGGTCCCTGGGGCTGGTCCCTGGGGTTGGTCCCTGGGGCTGGTCCCTGGGGCTGGTCCCTGGGGTTGGTCCCTGGGGCTGGTCCCTGAGGTTGGTCCCTGGGGCTGGTCCCTGGGGCTGGTCCCTGGGGTTGGTCCCTGGGGCTGGTCCCTGAGGTTGGTCTCTGGAGTTGGTCCCTGGGGCTGGTCCCTGGAGTTGGTCCCTGGGGCTGGTCCCTGGGGCTAGTCCAGGGGGTTGGTCCCGGGGGTTGGTCCCTGCGGCGGGTCCCTGGGGCTGGGGGAGCTGTCGCCCACCTGTAGTCCGATGACACACTGGCCGGCCTTCATGGTGGCATCATCGAAGTTCCGCTCCTGCCTCTCCGAGTACTTGACGCCGATGTCCATCCCGCTCTGCAGCCCCTTAGTCTTGGCCTGGGTGAGGGAAAGGGGCTGGGAATACCAGGAGAGGGCAGCCAGGGTCCCTAGATCCAGGCCCTGGGGGCGGCACAGAGGCCAGACCGCAGCCTGTCCCTTCCGCCTGCTGCAGAGCCCCTGCAGGGACATCTCTTGGGTGTCTGGGGCTCCATACACTCCACACACCCATCAAGGAGCTGTTTCTTTTTTTGTCTTTTTTTGAAGACGAAGTTTCAGTCTTGTTGCCCAGGCTGGAGTGCAGTGGCTCCATCTCGGCTCACGGTAACCTCTGCCTCCTGGGTTCAAGCAATTCTCCTGCCTCAGCCTCCCGAGTAGCTGGGACTACAGGCATGCACCACCACGCCCAGCTAATTTTTCTATTTTTGGTAGAGACAGAGTTTCACCATGTTTGCCAGGATGGTCTTGATCTCTTGACCTCATGATCTGCCTGCCTCAGCCTCCCAAAGTGCTGGGATTACAGGCGTGAGCCACCGCGCCCGGCCACATTTTTTTTTTTTTTTTAATAAGATGGGGTTTCACCATGCTGGCCAGGCTAGTCTTGAACTCCTGACCTCAGGTGATCCACCCACCTCGGCCTCCCAAAGTGCTAGGATTACAGGCGTGAGCCACTGCGCCCGGCCAAATTTTTTTAATTAAAAAATTTTTTTTCAGTGCAATGACTTGTTTTTTTTTTTTTTTTTGAGATGGAGCCTTGCTCTGTCACTCAGGCTGGAGTGCAATGGCGCCATCTCGGCTCACTGCAACCTCCATCTCCCGGGTTCAAGCGATTCTCCTGCCTCAGCCTCCCGTAGCTGGGATTACAGGTGTCCACCACTATGCCCAGCCAATTTTTGTATTTTTAGTAGAGATGGGGTTTCACCATCTTGGCCAGGCTGGTCTTGAACTCCTGGCCTCAAGTCATCTGCCCGCTTTGGCCTCTGAAAGTCCTGGAATTACAGGCGTGAGATACTGGGGCCGCCTGACTCACAGGACCTGTTTCATCCCAGCTTTCCATGGCTCAGGCCAAGAATTCTAGGGGCGGGGATGTGGTTTTCACCTCCTCTGTCTTCCACCACCTCCTCCTACCCAATCCCCCGGCACCCTGGCCAGCCCACTGCCACTGCCTCCCACTGCGATGCCTGCAGGCAGCTCTTCCCTGACCTGCACTCCCCACGTGGGGTTTCAGGCAGCCACAGGGGGCTTCTGAAAACACCATTTGGAGCAGTTTTCCCAAGAAAAAACCACCTCCCCCTTTGGGGGAAGTAGAAAGTTCCTTTTTAAAGTTCCTTTTCTTGTTAAAGAGTAAGTGTGGGCCAGGCGCGGTGGCTCACGCCTGTAATCCCAAGCACTTTGGGAGGCCGAGGCGGGTGGATCACGAGGTCAAGAGATCGAGACCATCCTGGTCAACATGGTGAAACCCCGTCTCTACTAAAACTACAAAACATTAGCTGGGCATGGTGGTGCGTGCCTGTAATCCCAGCAACTCAGGAGGCTGAGGCAGGAGAATTGCCTGCACCCAGGAGGCGGAGGTTGCGATGAGCCGAGATCGCGCCATTGCACTCCAGCCTGGGTAACAAGAGTGAAACTCCGTCTCAAAAAAAAAAAAAAAAGAGTAAGTGTGCTAACAACTTCGTTAAAACTTCGTTAAGTCCTGTCCTACGTGGCTGCTAGACACGCCACGCTTACGGGCACGTAGTACATTCTACGTCCTTGTGCCTTAACCAGGATACCTGTGCTGGACGTGCTCACAGGCATGTCCCAGCTCTCCATGGCTCTTACCTGTTTAGAAAAGTTTTAAGTTGTTAGCCAATTGGGTTTTAGTTTAGACGGTGAGGTCTGGCTCCAGCCAACGGCGATCACACACAGCAGTAAGGGCGACCCCACATGCGTGAGGGAGACATTTGTCTGCGTCTCCTTTGTTCATTGTGCTCTCATGGCAAGATGGCTACTGAGGGTCCCCTTCCTGCAGCCCAGGAAGTAAAAACTGCGTTGCTGAAAGATCCTTCGTCTCGGGGCTGATATTTCTTTGCGGCACGGAGCATCTATTTCCAACACCCTTCCTCTAATACCCCAAGCCACTTCCAATTTCAAGACCTTGCTGTTCTTTCTACACAAGACACTGTTCCAACTCACACTCCCGGTCTTGGCTTGATGGGATTATAGGTGTGAGCCACCGCGCCCGGCCTTTTTTTTTGAGGTGTAGTCTGGCTCTGTCATCCAGGCTGAAGTGCCGTGGTGCGATCTCAGCTCACGGCAGCCTCCACCTCCCGGGTGCAAGCAATTCTCCTGCCTCAGCCTCCTCAGTAGCTGGGACTATAGGCGCCTGGTACCACACCCAGCTAATTTTTGTGTTTTTAGTAGAGATGGGGTTTCACCATGTTGGCCAGGATGGTCTCGATCTCTTGGCCTCAGGTGATCTGCCCATCTCGGCTTCCCAAAGTGCTGGGATTACAGGTGTGAGCCACTGCGCCCAGCTGCTAATTTTTGCATTTTTAGTAGAGATGGGGTTTTACCATGTTGTCCAGGTCAGTCTCGAACTCCTGGTGTCAAATGATCCTCCCACCTTGGCCTCCCAAAGTGCTGGGATTACAGGCATGAGCCACTGCGCCCGGCCACAGGTTACATGTAACGCAAGGCAAAATGCTGTGTTTACGTCCGCTTGCCTCCCCCATCAGACTGAACTCCATAAAGGGGTAGACCGAGTCTTTCCTGGTCATCAAGGAATCTGATGTGCCCGGCACCTCGCAGGCACTCAGAAATATTTGCAAACAAGGTCGGCCATGGTGGGTCACGCCTGTAATCCCAGCACTTAGGGAGGCTGAGGTGGGTGGATCGCCTGAGGACAGGAGTTCAAGACCAGCCTGGCCAGCATGGTGAAACCCGGTCTCTACTAAAAATAAATAAAATTAGCCAGGTATGGTGGCAGGTGCTTGCAGTCCCCGCCAGTTGGGAGGCTGAGGGGGAGAATCACTTGAACCCGGGAGGCGGAGGTTGCGGTGAGCCGAGATTGCACCACTGCACTCCAGCCTGGACAACAGAGAGAGACTCTGTCTCAAAAACAAACAAATGGCCGGGCTCGGCGGCTCGTGCTTGTAATCCCAGCCCTTTGGGAGGCTGAGGCAGGAGATCGAGACCATCCTGGCCAACATGGTGAAACCCTGTCTCTCTACTAAAAATACCAAAATTAGCCGGGTGTGGTGGCGCACCCCAGTAATCCCAGCCACTCGGGAGGCTGAGGCAGGAGAATCGCTTGAACCCGGGAGGCGGAGGTTGCGGTGAGCCGAGATCCCGCCACTGCACCCCAGCCTGGACGACACAGTGAGACTCGTCTCAAGAACAAACCAACAAAAATAACAAAACGAGAAACAAACAAATAAGCATTTGCAAACCAGAGAATGCAACAGCTACGTCCACCTCGCTGTGTGACTCTGGGCCGGCGGCTGCCCCTCTCTGGGCCTCACCTTCCCCGCCAGGGCGAGAAGAGACATCTGCACCTGCGTCAGGTTCCCGCTCTCAAAGAGGTCGTTGGCCTCGAACAGGTCCACGGGGTTCATGCCGTAGCTGACCATGGCCTTGATGAAGTTGGAGAGGTTTTCCAGCTGGGAGGAGGCCGGAGAGAGACGGTGAGTGGGCCTCAGTTTCCCCGCCTGTCAGATGGGCCCACCTGCCCCGTTCCTGCTCCACCCTGCCAGCCCCTCACCTGGTGCCAGTTCTGCATGGAGCGGTTGATCTTGGGGACTGAGCCTGGCTGTAGCTTGTTCATGAGTCTGGAGGGCACGGTACGGGGTGGGGGGAACGGAAGCCTCGGTGAGCAGAGAGGAACCCTGAAGACCCGGAGGCGAATGTCCAACATTCTTATTTACTTATTTTTGAGACGGAGTCTCGCCTCGTTGCCCAGGCTGGAGCGCAGTGGTGCAGTCTCAACTTACTGCAACCTCCGCCTCTCAGGATCAAGCGATTCTCCTGCCATAGCCTCCTGAGTAGCTGGGATTACAGGCATCCGACACCACCACGCCCGACTAATATTTTTGGTTTTCTTTTTTTTTTTTTTTTGAGACGGAGTTTCGCTCTTGTTAGCCAGGCTGGAGTGCAATGGCGCGATCTCGGCTCACCGCAACCTCCGCCTCCTGGGTTCAGGCAATTCTCCTGCCTCGGCCTCCTGAGTAGCTGGGATTACAGGCACGCGCCACCATGCCCAGCTAATTTTCTGTATTTTTAGTAGGGACGGGGTTTCACCGTGTTGACCAGGATGGTCTCGATCTCTTGACCTCGTGATCCACCCGCCTCGGCCTCCCAAAGTGCTGGGATTACAGGCTCGAGCCACCGCGCCTGGCCTTCTTTTTTTTTTTTTTAATTTTAAAGATGGAGTTTCACCATGATGGCCAAGCTGGTCTTGAACTCCTGACCTCAGATGATCCCCCCACCTCAGCCTCCCAAAGTACTAGGATTACAAGCATTAGCCATTGTGCCCAGCCCCCAAAAAAATTTATTAATAAAAAAAAAA
>NW_022437017.1:10261193-10278430 GCF_009761245.1 Sapajus apella
TCACTTGAACCTGGGAGGCGGAGGCTGTGGTGAGCCGAGATTGCACCACTGCACCCAACCTGGGCCGGAAAGCGAAACGCCGTCTGAAAAAAAAAGAAAAAGGAAAAGAAAAAGAAAAAGTTATGTTTGTTATTTGTGTTGGACAGCTGTGTTTGTGACTACTTGCAGCCTCTGTTTGTATGGCCTGTGAACTAAGAATGGCTCTTATATTTTTAAGTCTTTAAAAAAAAAATCAAAAGATGAAAATGATTCTATCAAACGTGGAAATTGCATAGCTTTCAAATTCCAGTGTCTGTAGACAAAGCTTTGTTGGCACACAGCTGTGCCAGTCCATTTATGTATCATTTACGGCTGCGTTTTCTCTACAACGGCAGAGGGTAGCAGTTACACTACTCAACAAAGCTGGAAATACCGACTGTTGGCTTTTTAACTTTTTATTTATTTACATTGATTTATTTTGAGATGGTTTTTAGCTCTTGTTGCCCAGTCTGGAGTGCAGTGGCGCGATCTCAGCTCACTGCAGCCTCTGCCTGCCAGGTTCAAGCGATTCTCCTGTCTCAGCCTCCTGAGTAGCTGGGACTACAGGCGCCCGCCACCACCACCAGCTAATTTTTGTATTTTTAGTAGAGACAGAGTTTCATCATATTGGTCAGGCTGGTCTTGAACCCCTGACCTCAGCTGATCCACCTGCCTTGGCCTCCCAAAGTGTTTGCGCCTTTTTCTTTTTTCCTTTGAGATGGAGTTTCGCTCTGTCACCAGGCTGGAGTGCAATGGCGCAATCTTGGCTCACCGCAACCTCCGCCTCTCAGGTTCAAGCAACTCTCCTGCCTCAACCTCCTGAGTAGCTGGGACAACGGGCGCGTGCCACCACGTCCGGCTAATTTTTGTATTTTTAGTAGAGACAGGTTTCACCATGTTGGCCAAGCTGGTCTCGATCTCTCGACCTTGTGATCTGCTCGCCTCAGCCTCCCAAGTGCTGGGACTACAGGCGTGAGCCACCGCACTTGGCCAGGCCTTTTTATTTTTTAGAGACAGGGTCTCACTCAGTCACCCAAGCTGGAGTATAATGATACAATCATTGTTCACTGCAGCCTCCAATTCCTGGGCTCAAGCAATCCTCCCACCTCAGCCTCCTAAGTAGCTGGAATTATAGGCACACACTACCATGCTCAGCTGATTTTTAAAAACATTTTTTTGCCAGGCGAGGCGGCTCACGGCTGTAATCCCAGCACATTGGGATGCCAAGGCGGGCGGATCACCTAAGGTTGGGAGTTCGAGGTCAGCATGGCCAACATGGAAAAACCCTGTCTCTACTAAAAATACAAAAAAAAAAAAAAAAAAAAAAAATTAGCAAGGCATGGTGGTGCACAACTGTAATCCCAGCTACTTGGGAGGCTGAGGCAGGAGAATTGCTTAAACCCAGGAGGCGGAGGTTGTGGTGAGCCCAGATAGCTCCCTTACACTCCAGTCTGGGCGACAGAGTGAGATTCCATCTCAAAACAAAAAAACTTTTTTTTTTTTTGAGACGGAGTTTAGCTCTTGTTACCCAGGCTGGAGTGCAATGGCGCGATCTCGGCTCACCGCAACCTCCGCCTCCTAGGTTCAGGCAATTCTCCTGCCTCAGCCTCCTGAGTAGCTGGGATTACAGGCACGCGCCACCATGCCCAGCTAATTTTTTGTATTTTTAGTAGAGACGGGGTTTCACCATGTTGACCAGGATGGTCTCGATCTCTTGACCTCGTGATCCACCCGCCTCGGCCTCCCAAAGTGCTGGGATTACAGGCATGAGTCACCGCGCCTGGCCTAATTTTCTTATTTTTAGTAGAGACGGGGTTTCTCCATGTGGGTCAGGCTAGTCTTGAACTCCCGACCTCTGGTGATCCGCACCACTGAGCCTCCCAAAGTGCTGGGATTATAGGCATGAGCCACAGTGCCCGGCTTATAATTGATAATTTAAAACAAAGATGGGTTGAGCTAGGTGGCTCATGCCTGTAATATCAGCACTAGTGGAGGCTGAGGTGGGTGAATCCCTTGAGGTCAAGGCCAACATGGTGAAATCCCATCTCTACTAAAAATACAAAAAAATTGCCCTGCGTGGTGGTGTGCACCTGTAGTCCCAGCTACTCGGGAGGCTGAGGCAGGAGAATTGCTTGAACCAGGGAGGCGGAGATTGCAGTGAGCCCAGATGGCAACACTGCCCTCCAGCCTGGGGGAATAGAGCGAGACTCTGTCCCCCCCCAAAAAAAAAAAAAAAGATGTTAACAGCCATTTCCCAAAGCAGACCTCCTTGTGATTTTCCCACCTCGGCCTCCCAAAGTTTTGGGATTACAGGCGTGAGCCGCTGGGCTCAGCCCTGACTTTTGTTCTTTTTTTTGTAGAGACAGGGTTTTTTTCATAGAGCCATGTTGCCTGTGGTCTGAACTCTTGGGCTCAAGCAATCGGCCTGCCTCAGCCTCCCAAAGTGCCGAGATTACAGGCTGGAGCCACTGCGCCCCGCCCATCTTGGTTTTAAATGATCAACCATAAACCTCGCGAGTTTCTCCCAGTGAGTTCAGCCTACGCCCAGGAATGAACAGGGACATCTTGGAGGTTATAAGGAAGACGGAGTGGATTGAGCTAGATCCCTTTTACTGTCTCAGTCATAATGTCACAAAGGGGGTTTCTAAACCATACTGTTCTCTTGTGTATGCAGCAGGCGCTCAATATGCGCTCCTGAAGAGCATTTACTTATTTACTGTAGCGCGAGGGCCACAGGGGCAGGTGGCAGGGCGCCACAACCAAGTGTGGACGGCCAGAGTGTTCTCCAATCGCCAACCTCAGTGGTGCAACGAGAAACGGAAAAGGGAAGGCGATGGCGTCACAAACCCGTGACGTCATCGCACGACTGCGGAAGGGAAGGGCCCTGTGACGTCATTGCAGGATGGCGGCAGGGAAGCAAAGGGCCCTGTGACATCATTGCTGGATCGCGGAAGGGAAGGGCACTGTGACGTCATTGCAGGATGGCCGAAGGGAGGCAAAGCCCCCTGTGACGTCATTGCAGGATGGTGGAAGGGAAGCAAAGGGCCCTGTGACATCATTGCTGGATCGCGGAAGGTAAGGGCACTGTGACGTCATTGCAGAATGGCGGAAAGGAAGCAAAGGGCCCTGTGACATCATTGCTGGATCGTGGAAGGGCCCTGTGACGTCATTGCAGGAAGGCCGAAGGGAAGCAAAGGGCCCTCTGACATCATTGCTGGATCACGAAAGGAAAGGGCCCTGTGACGTCATTGCAGGAAGGCGGTAGGAAAAGCAAAGCCCCCTGTGACGTCATCGCGGGATCGCGGAAGGGAAGCAAAGCGAGATGACCGGCGGCGGATTCTAGCAAAAATATGGAACGCTTCACGAATTTGCGTGTCATCCTTGCGCAGGGGCCATGCTAATCTTCTCTGTATCGTTCCAATTTTAGTATATGTGCTGCCGAAGCGAGCACGGTCTTAACGTTTCCGTCGCAGGTATTTAAAGCCCTTCAATAACATCACCTTACACTGAGGTGAACTTATCGATGGGTTTTTATATTTAAGCACAGTTTCCTACAGTGGCATATTGCAGATCAACTCCTGTGCTTACACTTACTTTGGGTTTCTTGGATCACCTAAAATCCCATATGTTGTCATAATTTTACTGCCTATCTTGGCCTCATAGATGCGGTGGATTGTGGGTGTCCATATGCAAAAGAACAGGCGGGCCAGATGCAGCCCTGCCCCCTGGCGCTGCCGAGCGCGGGGGTGAGGCCTCCGCGGGCGGTCGCTGGCATCCCAGCATTCCCCCACAGGCGCAGGGGGGCCGCTCTTGCCCGGCATGGCGACTCGCTGGCGTCATCTGGGCCGCAGCCGGAGGAGGAGGCGGAAGATGGCGTCCGCGGCCGGGCGGCTGTAAAGAGCGCGGCGGCGGCGGCGAGGGCTGCCGATGGCGGCCGGGAGGCACCCTCGGACACCCGCCGGCCGTTAGGGCGCGACGCTGGGCGGCATGTCGGAACACGCGGCGCCCGGAGCTCCGGGGCCCGGGCCCAACGGTGGCGGTGGCGGCGGCGGCCCGGCCCCCGCGCGCGGGCCTCGCACCCCTAACCTCAACCCCAACCCCCTCATCAACGTGCGCGACCGGCTCTTCCACGCGCTCTTCTTCAAGATGGCTGTCACCTACTCGCGGCTCTTCCCGCCCGCCTTCCGCCGTCTCTTCGAGTTCTTCGTGTTGCTCAAGGTGACCGCGGCCCCGACCCCCGACCCCCGACCCTTGACCCCGGCGGCCGGCCCTACCCCCAAGTCTGCGCCCTCCGATCGCGATCCCTGGCCCCACCGGAGACACCGAGCGCCACCCTGTACCCGGAGGCCTCGACCCTGCCCCACCGATTAGGGACCTCCCTCGCGATCTCTGCCCCGGGATTGGCCGGGGTCACCGTCTCCTGACCCCGTCCCGCCCCGGGACGTCCACCCGGGAAGGCCGAGTCCCACTGCATTGGAAGCCGGGAACCTCACTCTCAGCCCCATCCAGGGCCCATCCCGTCTCCGGCCGCCACCTTTTCCGGGTCCCCACCTATGCAGGCTTGGAGCCCCTCCTGACCTTTGACCCCTGACTCTGTCGCCTGAGACCTTCAGCCCCGAGGCCTCCCTTCCCGCCCCCCGTGCTGGCCCAGAACGCAGCCTGACAGCCCCTGGGCCTGGAAGGCCACTTCTCTCTTATTCTCCTTGCAGGGATCTCCCCGTCCTTGCAGCCTTCCACCGGCTCTCACGCCGTTCCCTGCTCCTGAGCCTGGGGGGAATGTGACTTAGCTGAGGTCACCTCGCTAGGGTTAGTGGCAAAGTCACCAGCAGCAGCGTTCCACCCCATCCCCGGCCTCCTCCTTCCCTGGGTCCCCAAGCCCTTCCAGCTCCCGGAGCTGAGTTGTGGCTCTTTCGCCCCTGCCTCTTGTATGAGGCACTGGCCTCTGAATCTTGGGTTCTGTCCCCTCCCGTCCTCCTCAGATGGCACAGAGGTCTCAGCGTGCAGGAGCATCAGCCTGAGTCCCTCTAAGAAGGGGTCTTCCTTGGGTGACAGGAGGGATTCAGCAGCAGCTTCAGCCCCTCAGAAAACAAGCTGGCCTGGGTCCTGGGCTGCCTGGGCTCTGGGCTTTGGAGTCGGAGTGTTTCCCTTTTGCATGAGAACACCGCCCGCCCGGCCTGCGGGTGCTGAAGTGCAGCTTTTCAGGCCTAGTCTGCAGAGCGGGGCTGACGCTGGCGGGCCAGGCTGCAAGTGTGAGCGAGCTGCAAGCCTGACAGGTTGGTCAGGAGCTGGCTGCTCTTTTGGGCTCAGCAGGTGGAGCGGAGCTTAGCCGTCACACTGACCTGGGTGTGGATCCCAGCCTGCCGCAGCCTCCAGGGAGTCCCCCAGCCTTGAGACCTGTGGTCCCCCACAGGCCAGAGCTCAGCCTGTCATCCTTCTCACCTTGTGCCCTGCAGCCCCCCAGAGTGGGGTGGTCGCCTCAGTGGGCACCTGAGCAGGGCTGTGATGCTCAGGCAGGTGGCCTTTCCTGCCTCTGGGGTCCACAGATGGGGCCTGAAACTGCGGATGGAGGCTCATCTGTGGACATGGGTTTTCTTCACCACACTTCCACGAAGTGGCCCTGGTCCAGGATGGAGCCACTGGGTCCTTAGGCTTGTGGCAGGCGTGTGCCGCGTGCCTGGTCAGCTTCCCCAGAGGGAGCTCAGCCTCCCTGGGAGGTGCATGCCTGTGGCCTGGGCTCTGGTCCCACCACGTCCTGGTTTGGATCAAGCCAACCTAGCTGCATCTCCAGGCAGGTGCGACTCACAGGTGGGCAGATGGGGCTGGGCCAGAACTGGAGGTCCCCCTCTCCTGTGTATGCTGCGGACTCTGGGGAGGTTCTCACACCGCCCTCCATCCCTCCTCTCTCAGCAGGGGGCTCTGGGCTGCCAGATGTCTGGGTAGGGAAATTTTTTTTTTTTTTTTTTGAGACTGGCTCCATCGCCTGGGCTGGAGTGCAGTGGCTCGACCTCTGCTCACTGCAACCTCCATCTCCCAGGTTCAATCAATTTTCCTGCCTCAGCCTCCTCCCAAGTAGCTGGGATTACAGGTGCACCCCACCACATCTGGCTAATTTTTAAAATATTTTTAGTAGAGACGGGGCTTTGCCATGTTGGTCAGCCTGGTCTCAAACTCCTGACTTCAGACAATGTGCCCGCCTTGGCCTCCCAAAGTACTGGGATTATAGGTGTGCGCCACCTCGCCCGGCCTGGGTGGGAAATCTGTTGGTTGTGAATCCTCCACCTGGTAACCTGTTGGCACAGAATCTGACCCTGCCGCCTTCACTCCTACTTATCTGCAAAGTGCAGGCTGGGACTGGCTGATTTCAGACGCTGCCTTGAGTTCCAGAAGGCTCATCAGCTTCCTGTCTGCCCGGCTTCCGGGGGTCTCTCTAAAGAGAGCCAGGTCCTCCCTGGTGCTCTCCCTTCAAGGCAGCTTCATCTCGTGGCGCCTGTTCAGCTCCGCTCCCAGTCCTGAGGCGGCACAGAGCACCCTGAGCCCTCACTTGGGCCTGGGTGGTTGGTGCCACGTGCTGGGGGGAGGAGGCAGCAGGGACCGGACCTCCCTCGAGCCTCGGCGTCCACCTCTGCTGGTATCCTTCTCATCCTTCACGGCCCCGCAGCCAGCATGGCAGAGCCCATCTGTCCTGGGGCATTGGGCCCTGCGTCCCTGCACTTGGTGGTTGGGCTCTGGACTTGGGTGATCACTGAGCAGATGCCTGCAGGGTGAAGGGGCCTCGGCTCAGCACCTCTGGGCATGAGCAAGGGCCCGCCCCCAGCTACAGGGAGTAATGGGGCTCCTCTGGGATGGGGTGTCATCGTGAGGATTAAAGACAGGGTATGTGAGCCAGGCACGGTGGCTCACACTTGTATTCCCAGCACTTTGGGAGGCCCAGGCAGGTGGATTGCTTGAGGTCAGGAGTTTGAGACCAGCCTGGCCAACCTGGTGAAACCCCATCTCTACTAAAAATACAAAAATTAGCCGGGTGTGGTGACGCGCGCCTGTAAGCCCAGCTACTCGGGAGGCTGAGGCAGGAGAATCGCTTGAGGCGGAGATTGCGGCGAGCCGGGATAACGCCACTGCACTCCAGCTTGGGCAACACAGCAAGACTCTGTCTCAAAAAAAAAAAAAAAAAAGAGACAGGGAATGTGAGACCCCAGGGGCCTTGCTCTGAGTGCAGTCCTGTCACATTGAGGCACCTGTGACCTGGGGGGTGGGAAGCACCCCGGGTGGACAAAGGGGAGCCCCAGGTAGGGCAGCGCAGGGCCTGCTGCAGGTTTTCCTGGGTGGGGCTGAGGGCTCTGTGCTCTCCCTGGAGAGAAGTGTGGCTCCTCAGGCATGTCTGTCGGTCAGTTTGTTGGTCAGTCAAATATCCAGAGGCAGGGGAGGCTGTTCCCGGCCCTCCAGGCCTGTGGGGAGACAGAGGAAAAGGCCCACCTGGCGGCTGAGTGTTGGGGTGCCCTGGAAGCCCTGGCCAGGATATCAGGAAAGCTTCCTGGAGGAGGTGGTGAGTGCAGCCCCAGGCTTGGGGAGGTGCTCCTGTGGGTGTAGTGGTGTGTGGGCTGACCCGTAGGGGTGGGGTGACCCCATTGCAGGGTGGGCGGGGCATTCTGGAGGTGAGCCACAGCCAGTGTGAAGGGGCTTAGTGTCCAGGCAGCTGGAGGACGTGTGGGAATGCCCTGGGGCTGGAGCACGCAGGCGCCTGCTGGGGAGCTCGGGATCAGGTATCGGGTTGTGGAGTGTAGGGGTCTGGACCACCCGGGCATGTGAGTGGCTGAGCCAGGCTGCAGGGTGGAGCGTGGCCAGGGACCCATGGGAGCGTTTCCAGTTGAGATCCCTGGGCAGGGCTGCTGTGGGTGTAGACGAGGCTGCCTGGGTGTGTGGGGCCGCGCCGGGTGAGGTGGCTGCTGCAGGGTGGCTGGTGACAGGCCTTAGGCAGGAGGACCCAGGACTTGGGATGAGGCTGCGACTAGCCAGGTGCTGCCTCCGTTTTCTGGTGGGAGATTTCGGGGGAACTGAGGCTTTATGGGGACGGGGCCTTGTTCACTGGGGCAGATTCCTTCCTGGTCATGCTCAGTCAGGGAAGAGGGACCCTGGTGGACCCTAGGCTGGGGGTTCCCGAGTGCAGTCAGCACGGATTACCTGACGGGGCAGACACAGTGACGTCTGAGTCACAGTATCTGGGGGACTTGGAGCCTTCGCCTGGAGTGCGTGCACATCACGTGAAGACACTGGTGTCCTCTCATCACGTCCACTGTCTTCGTAAGACAGGTCACTCACACCAGTGCTGGGTGTGGCGGGATGTGCGTCCCATGCCCTCCCCCGCTGAGCCTGCCCAGGGCGACCCCAGGAGCTGCTCTTCCTCGTGGGGTCACTGGTCACTGCTCGTGGTCAGAGGCCTTGAGTGTGCAGCCTGGCACTGTCCCCGGCTCCTGCCTCCTGGCCTTGTGACCTTAGCAGGTCCAGGTCTTTGGGGGCCTCTGCATCAGTTCCTTGTTTGTAAACCAGGGGTGGTATCGGCCGTGCGTCCCTTGGGAAGTGTCGGGCAACCCTAACCTTGGCCCGCGGTGTGTCAGCACTTTTTAGAACGTCTTGGCACAGAACCCATTGCTGTCCTGGGCACAGCTCCTGCTGGACGTCTCAGACTGGACGCCAGAGCACGGCCACCAGCGCATCCACCATGGGCCTGGCGGGGCCCCTCTCTCCTGAGAGTGCTGAGCTGAGGGACTATGGGATCAGTGCCTCTGATCGTGACCCACCCCTGGGCCCAGATGCCACGTCAGGGAAGGGCTAGGCAAGGGATTTTCAACTCTCTGGGCTGAGGGGTGTGATGAGGCTTACCCAGCTGCAGGTGTGGGTGGATCCAGGGCTTCATCCATGCTTAGACTTGGGGCCTCCCTCCAACCACAGCACAGGCCAGAAGTGGGTGGTTTTGCTGACTCGGCCCTTTGCTCAGTCTGCAGAGGGCTCTGGAGAGGAGGCCGGGCTCTCCGTGGGCGTGGAAGGGTTGAGGCTCCTGGTGGTCTCGCTCATGGCTGTGTGGCCACAGGTGGCTTGCGGCATCCCGGGCTTCACTGGGCCTGCCAGCAGGTTAGGGAGGGACCCTGTGCTCCAGGCCTTTCTGGCTTGTGGTTTTGACTCCGCTCAGTTCTTCCCTGAGTCTGGGGTTCCACGTGGCTATGGGGGCCCCCTTGGCCCAGCTGGGCCCTCAGCTCTGCGGATCGGGGCAGCATGTAGAGGTGACCCTCACCAGTCTTGGGAGTGATGCCCGGACCTCAGGTTGGGAGGTGCAGTGAGCAGCCAAACCCCCCAACAGTGAGGTAGGCTCCCTGGAAGAGGGCTGCCCCACTGTGTTGTGCCTGCAGCATGCTGGGGTGCGGGTTCCCCAGGCCCTGTGGCCATCGGGGTGGGGCCGTCTTTGGCCCTGCCGGGTGCTGAGCAGCATCCCTGGTGTCGTCCACTCCATCCCAGGAGCTCCCCCAATTATGATAACCACAGATGTCCACAACCCCTGGGCAGAAGCCCCCTGGTGAGAGCTGCTGCCACCCCAGTTCATAGGCTGTGCCTTGGGCACAGCAGCTTGGCCCTGCTTTGGAGCACCCTGCCCAGCCACGGAGGTCTGCTGTATCCCCAGCAGCTGGCCCCTCCAAGACTGGGAGGGGTGCACAGGGCGCCCCGCTGGGTGAGAAGCTATTTTTAGCTGGTGAGATCAAGGGAGCACTGGGGACACCATTGAAGGTGAGGCAGGAAGCAGCAGGATGGGCTATGGCAGGCCGTGCAGCCTTTTGTAGACAGTGGGACCCACAGGTGGCCCTGGCGTGGCAGCAGTACCAGCCGCTCCTTGCAGGGTGGGAGCTGTTGGCTGGTAGCTGGCCCTGGTGTGCTCTACTGGGTGGGTCGGAGTCCAGCCTCAGGCCTTCCCAGGTGCGGCAGGTCCTGTGCACGTCTGAGAGGGCTCCGGCCTGCTGGCTTTGTCTGGCGCACCCCTCAGGAGGTTGGGGCAGTCACAGGCCTCACCTGAGCCCTGGGGCCTGTCAGAGCTGGGGTTGGAGTGGGGCATCCCCGGGGTCCTCAGTCACTTGGGCAGCATGGCGGGTTGGCCGGGTGCAGTCAGCATGGGAGGGACCCGGGATCCTCAGCACCCAGCTCGGCTTCCGGAGCTTCCTTTCTTTCCTCTGTCCTGGGCAGCCCAGCGCACCCCGCCATGTAGGCCCTCAGGTGTGGGCTGCAGCAGGCCCTGGGTGTCCACTGACCGCCAGCTGCCCCACAGGCCCTGTTTGTGCTCTTCGTCCTGGCCTACATCCACATCGTCTTCTCCCGCTCGCCCATCAACTGCCTGGAGCACGTGCGTGACAAGTGGCCTCGCGAGGGCATCCTGCGCGTGGAGGTGCGGCACAACTCCAGCCGCGCGCCGGTCTTCCTGCAGTTCTGTGACGGCGGCCGCGGGAGCTTCCCAGGCTTGGCCATGGAGCCGGGCAGCAGCCTGGAGCTGGAAGACGAGGAGGAGGAGGAGCTGAGCATGGAGATGTTTGGGAACAGCTCCATCAAGGTGAGCCGAGCCCGGACTCAGTCCCACAGATGCTCGTGGCTGAAGGGGCGGTCCCTGACAGGGACAGGGTGTTGGGGTTCTTGACTGTCGGGGACCTGGCACACAGACAAGCCCACCCCCACCTGTCATGGCCTTTTGGTGGCCTGGGGGGCTCTGAAACAAGACCCTCGGTCTGTCTCCCTGCTAGAGGCCTGGGCAGGGCAGAGGGGTCTGGGGGAAGACTTGGGCTGGGCAGACTCAGGCCTTCGAGATTCCAGCTGTTCTGGGAAGCGGATCGTCTGGGGCTGGGGGTGCTGTGGGCAGGAGCAGCTGAGGAGGAGGCCCGGGGGCTGGGAGGTGAGAGCTCTGGGCCCCGTTCCAGCCCGCCCTGCTCCCTGCAGAGGTGGTGGGTGCCCGGTCAGCTTGTGGTGGCCTTGAGCACGGGTGGGACCAGGTGGCTGTGTTGGGCCCACGGTCTGGTTAGAAATCTTTTTGCTTCAGCAGTTGGGGTTTGGGGTCCCACCTGTTCCCGCAAAGCCAACTCCAAGAAAGAGTCTTTGGCCAGAGCATCGTGGACCCCTCCCTGGTGTCCACTGGCCGCGGCTGGCCCCTGCCGCAGCTTTAGGACCCAGAGCCGTGCCGTAGACGGTCCCACAGCAGGGCAGGCTTGGTGTTGAGGTGGGGTCCTGGCTGAGGCAGGAGGCACACGCAGTCCACCCTGGCCTGCTCCATGATGGAGCAGAGGCTGAGGCTCCCAAGCCCCTTCCCATCAGAGGGAACGCATCCTCAGGCCGGCCCTCACAGCTAGGCTGGTGCTGCTGACGCCCTGGTCCCTGGTCACCCACAGTTTGAGCTGGACATCGAGCCCAAAGTGTTCAAGCCGCCGAGTAACACAGAGGCTCTGAATGACAGCCAGGAGTTCCCCTTCCCTGAGACGCCCACCAAAGGTAGGCCGCCCACTAAAGGTGTACTGCCTCATGGGGTTGCCCCAGCTATGGAGTCCTGGGATGCAAGCAGGGTCCCTCCCAAGGTCCCAGCAGTGGGGTGCTGGGGTGCAGGCAGGGTCCCTCTGAACGTCCCAGCCATGGGGTGCTGGGGTATAGGTGAGCTCCCCAGAACACCCCAGCCTGCTGGCCACTTGCCGTGGACCGAAATTTCAGGGTACCTGTGTGCCTTGATTCCCCCACTTGTCAACATACAAGGCTGTAGGGGTGCCCCAGGGCCTGGGGTAACCGGCTCAGCTCACCTTCTCTGGGACCCTCCTGTGAACGGTGACTTGGAGGGGATGAGCCCCTCAGCTCTGGACTTGGGATTCTGGCTAATTGGGCTCAGAGAAGCCAGCCCTGCCCGGTCTGAGAGCAGGCAGTTTCTCCAGAGGGCTGGGGGCATTTCCTGACGCCCACCAGGGCAGCGGGGCAGCCCAGGAGATGGGGCTGCGGGAGGAGCAGCCAGGCCAGCCGCTCCAGGCACAGGGCGGTGCACCAGCTTGGGTGGGCAGCATCCCACGCGTCTGTAGGGGTCCTCCCAGCATCCACCAGGGGCCCAGGGCTTAGCAGGTCTCTTCCCCCACACCTCAACACCTGCCTCGGCTGGTGGCAGTGTTGGGGGTGCGTGGGGACTGACCCGGCCCCGGTTCTGCCCGGCAGTATGGCCGCAGGACGAGTACATCGTGGAGTACTCGCTGGAGTATGGCTTCCTCCGCCTGTCGCAGGCCACGCGCCAGCGCCTGAGCATCCCGGTCATGGTGGTCACCCTGGGTGAGTCTGAGCCGCTGGGCTGGGGGAGCTCAGTGGCTGGGCCTCCCTCCTCCCTGGGGTCTTCCCCTACAGGTGCGGGGCTCGGGGCTGTGCAGGAAGGACTGGGGTCTGCCCTGCCCAGGCCTGCTTCCCAGGGCTGGGGTCCTGGATGGGCTTTCTGAGAAGGGGCGGGGCTGGGAGGCGGGCGGGGCCGGCCGCTTGCAGGGCTCCGGGGGCAGCCTGGGTGGGGCTCCCGGCTCCCTGATCCGCCCACCCGCAGACCCCACGCGGGACCAGTGTTTCGGAGACCGCTTCAGCCGCCTGCTGCTGGATGAGTTCCTGGGCTACGATGACATCCTCATGTCCAGCGTGAAGGGCCTGGCGGAAAACGAGGAGAACAAGGGTGGGGCGCGCCCCAGGGCGGGAGGGGGAGAGGGCACCGATCGGGGCGGGCGCTCACGGCCCCCTGCGCTGCAGGCTTCCTGCGGAACGTGGTGTCGGGCGAGCACTACCGCTTCGTGAGCATGTGGATGGCGCGCACGTCCTACCTGGCCGCCTTCGTCATCATGGTCATCTTCGTGAGTGCCTCGGGGTGGGCGTGGGCGCTGGGGGGCGGGAGCCGAGCAGCCCCTCACGCGCGCCCCTTGCAGACGCTGAGCGTGTCCATGCTGCTGCGCTACTCACACCACCAGATCTTCGTCTTCATCGGTGAGTGTCCCGCCGGCGCGGGGCGGGGCGGGCGTCCTCCAGGCCCTCACCGGGCGCCCGCCGCCCTGTGCCCGCAGTGGACCTGCTGCAGATGCTGGAGATGAACATGGCCATCGCCTTCCCCGCAGCGCCCCTGCTGACCGTCATCCTGGCCCTCGTCGGTGAGGACCCAACCCAGGCCTCCCCCGCCCCGCGCCGCACCCCACCCCGCCCGCTCCAACCGCCGCCGCCTCTCCCCGCAGGGATGGAGGCCATCATGTCGGAGTTCTTCAACGACACCACCACCGCCTTCTACATCATCCTCATCGTGTGGCTCGCTGACCAGTACGACGCCATCTGCTGCCACACCAGCACTAGCAAGCGGCACTGGCTGCGGTGAGCGCCGCACGGGGCAGGGCAGCGAGGGATGTGGGGCGGGGCTGCCGGGGTGGGGTGCTGGGGAGGGGCGGGGCCTGCGGTGGGACAGGGCCGCCCCGCCGCCCTCACACCCCTACCCTGCAGATTCTTCTATCTCTACCACTTCGCCTTCTACGCCTACCACTACCGCTTCAACGGGCAGTACAGCAGCCTGGCCCTGGTCACCTCCTGGCTCTTCATTCAGGTGAGGCCCAGGCAGCAAGCGGGGACGGGCCAGCCGCGCCTTTCGGGCAGGAGGGGCTGCAGCTGGGGAGGAAGCCCTGTGGACCCCGCTCGTCCCGACTCCCGCCTGCCCCTCCTCCCGCAGCATTCCATGATCTACTTTTTCCACCACTACGAGCTGCCCGCCATCCTGCAGCAGGTCCGCATCCAGGAGATGCTGCTGCAGGCGCCGCCCCTGGGCCCCGGGACCCCCACGGCGCTGCCCGACGACATGAACAACAATTCGGGCGCCCCAGCCGCCGCCCCCGACTCTACCAGCCAGCCCCCTGCCCTGGGCCCCATCTCGCCTGGGGCCAGCGGGAGTCCAGGGCCTGTGGCCGCGGCGCCCAGCTCCCTGGTGGCTGCAGCAGCCTCAGTGGCAGCAGCTGCCGGCGGTGACCTGGGCTGGATGGCAGAGACCGCTGCTATCATCACAGACGCCTCCTTCCTGTCCGGCCTGAGCGCCTCCCTCCTGGAGCGGCGTCCAGCCAGCCCGCTGGGCCCTCCTGGGGGCATCCCCCGCACCCCACAGGACAGTGTCCCCCCGAGTGACTCCGCAGCTCCTGACACAACGCCCCTGGCAGCTGCGGTGAGCGGGTTTAGCCCGGCCTCCACGGCCCCAGTGGAGGCGCCCTCGGAGGCTGGATCCTGAGCCGCACAGCTGAGCTGCCTCTGACCCCGGCTGTCCCGACTGGCTGGGCGTGACCTGCTGGAGCCTGTGGGGGTAGGGGAGGCCGTCTCGCGTGGGGGCTCCCGGCCACCTCCTTCCCCTGGTACTGCCCAGCCTGCCTCGGTGGCGTTCAGGGTTTCATGGGGTTTGGCCAGAAGGCAGGCTTCCCTCCCCATGGTGTGAGGTCGCGCCCCAGGCTTGTACCCGCTAGTGAGCTGTTTGAGCTGGCCAGCAAGGAAGAGGGGTGGGGTTCCATGGAAGGTTCTGGGCGCTTGGTGGAAGGTCTGCAGTGAACGTCCTGAGGTGGAGTGGGGTCCCCATGGTGCAGGCCTCTGAGCACGCGGAGGTGTGGAGGGGCGGCCGGGGCGGGTCCTGGGACCCTAGCGCTGTCCCTGCCGGCCTCGGCCCGGCTCTGCCTGGTGCTCTGTGCAGTGCCTTCTCCACGGCCCGGCCCTCCCCGCGTGTGCACCAGGCCTGGGGGCCCCGGGAGAGCAGAGCTTGTGCCTCGGGCATAGGGACGTGGGGTGAGGCGCCAACACCAGTGGCAGCAGCCAGGGCTGTGGTCGAGCTCTGCTCCGGGGTGGAGTGGGCCAGCGGCCAAACCAGTCACTCGGGGAGGAATGCGGAGGAGAGCTCATTCCATTCTATTTAATTGCAGTGTACAAAATTGTGTTTGTATATAGAATAAACTGTCTGTTGACAGCGGCCCAGCACGCTGTGTGTCTTGATCCCCAGGACCCCAGAGGCCGCCTCACTCCCGGCAACCCCATCAGTCCGGGTGCGGTGATGCCTCCACGGGGGCCGCCCTGGCCTGAAGCAGGCGCAGAGGCCGGTGCCGCGCGCTGTCCCCGAGCTGTGTCAGCAGCTCGCCGCGCCGCACCAGGGCCTGGCGGAGCCGCTCCCGCACGCTCTCAATGCAGCGCTCCAGCTCCTGCAGCTCCCCGGGCCGGGGGGGCCCCGTGGGCTTCGCGGCTGACGGGCGGCCATTGGAGCACAGCCAGGTGGGGCCCTCTGGCGGCGCAGCCTCTGCCTCCGCGTCCGGGTCGGGCGCCGCAACCACGGCAGGCTCCAGCAGGAAGCGCACGCGGCGCCCCTTGTCCACGGCCCGGCGCGCCCGTTTCCAGCCCTCCGGAGCCGCCGGCGGGTCCTGCTGCTGCTGCTGCTGCTGCTGCTCCACCTCGGGGCCGCTGGGGACCGAACCGGCCTGGTCACTGCCCACGGGGGCAGCCGTCTGGCGCCCTGGGCCTCTGCAGAGCCCACTGCGGGGAGAGGGTGGCCAAAAGGCACAACCAGGCAGCTGCCGTGCGCAGGGTGGGCGGGGTCTCCGGGAACCCTCTCCTGCACCCCGTGGCCGGCTTCAGGGCGAGCTGCTGGGGTGGGTCTGGGCCGTCCTGGGTCGTGGTCGCCCCGACCACCGCTTACCTGGGCTCCACCTCTGCCGTCTCCTCCTTTGACGCCTCTGGCGGCTCCGTGTTGAGGGCGCGGTGGATTTTCTAAGACCCCAGACAGACCCGGTTGGCCAGGGGCCGTGGCTGGCAGGGCCGCCCGCCGCCCGCCCGGTCCGCACCTGGCTGGTGTGCAGCCAGTACTGCAGCCTGCTCCCCCTGCGGATGCGAGGCAGCGCCAGGCGGTAGAAGGCGTGCTCGCCCAGGGAGCTGAGCAGAGCGCTGCCCAGGCCCAGGCACAGCAGCACGAAGAGGCCCGAGAAGTGGTAGATGCTCATCTGCAGGGTCTGGGGGCAACATAGCAGGAGCCCCTCACGGTTACGTGATGGCCGGCCCCTGGGGACCCTTGAACTGGGGAGAACAGGTTGGGCCAGAGAGAGGGTCCTGGGGCTGTGGAGTCAGGTTAGGAGTCAGGGACTCCATGGCTGGAGGTGAGGTTTCATGGAGGAGAGGACACTGGAGCTGGGGTCTTGTAGGGCGAATAGAAGTGCGCAGAAGCGGACAAACGCACCTCTCGGGAATGAGCGCGGGGTTGGTCACCTCAGACGAGGCTCAGGGGCCCCCCACCCCCACCCCCTGCCCCGGGCCCAGCCCCACCTCTGTCACCGCAAACACTCGCTTCCCGCAAGGCACCATCTTGTACCACTTGTCATGCAGCAGGTCAATGAAGCCGGAGGACTTGTAGCGGCTGATGAACTCGGACAGGTTGGAGGTGAGCGGAGAGTTCTGGGGCAGTCCGATGCCATAGCCTGGGGGTGCGGGGCCGGGGAAATGGGGCCAGGCGGGGCAGCCCCGGAGGAACTCTGCCGGCACACGCGGGACTCCGCCCCTCCCCGCCTGGAACCCTCCATGGCTCCCCACTACCCCCAGAGAACCCGGCGCCCCGCCCCGCCCAGGTGCCCCTCACCCTCGATGGCGAAGGGCTTGCCCACAGTCAGCAGCTTGCAGTCCGCATCGATGGAGACCTCGTAGTCTAGGAGCGACTTGTCCATGATAAAGGCGTTGAGCTTGGGGGGGTCGCTCCTGCGGGGCACCGGGGCGGGGTCAGCTGTCGGCCCCGCCCACGCCCTGCCCCACCCCGCGCTCACGTGAGCATGGCTATGCCAGGGGCGGGGCCAGCTGTCGTCCCGCCCACGCCCCGCCCCCACCCCGCGCTCACGCGAGCATGGCTATGCCAGGGGCGGGGCCAGCTGTCGTCCCGCCCACGCCCCGCCCACACCCCGCGCTCACGTGAGCACGACGACGCCGGGGTCAGCTGTCATCCCGCCCATGCCCCGCGCTCATGTGAGCTTGGCTACGTGGGGCGGGGTCAGCTGTCGTCCCGCCCATGCCCCGCCCTCACGTGAGCATGGCTATGCAGGGGGCGGGGTCAGTTGTCGTCCCGCCCACGCCCCGCCCACACCCCGCGCTCACGTGAGCACGGCGACGCTGAGGTCAGCTGTCGTCCCACCCATGCCCCGCGCTCACGTGAGCATGGC
>NW_022437017.1:10283430-10296189 GCF_009761245.1 Sapajus apella
TACTTAGGAGGCTGAGGCAGGAGAATCACTTGAACCCGGGAGGCGGACGTTGCAGTGAGCTGAGACCGTGCCACTGCACTCCAGCCTGGGTGGGAGAGTGAGACCGTGTCTCAAAAAAAAAGAAAAATAGGCCAGGCATGGTGGCTTATGCCTGTAATCCCAGCACTTTGGGCGGCTGAGGTGGGAGAATCGCTTGAGCCCTGGAGTTTGAGATCAGCCTGGACAGCACCGCCAGCCCCCTCTCTGTTTTTTTTTCTCTCCCGTGACGGAGTCTGGCTCTGTTGCCCAGGCTGGAGTGCAGTGGCGCCATCTCAGCTCACTGCAACCTCCGCCTCCCGGGTTCAAGCGATTCTCTCAGCTTCCCGAGTACCTGGGATGACAGGTGCACGCCACCACGCCCGGCTAATTTTTGTACTGTTAGTAGAGATGGGGTTTCGCCGTGTTGGCCAGGCTGGTCTCGAACTTTTGACCTGGCGATCCACCCGCCTCGGCCTTCCAAAGGGCTGGGATTACAGGCATGAACCACCATGCCTGGCCGTTTTTTTTTTTTTTTTTTTTTTTTTTTTTTTTTTTTTTTATTTTTTGAGATGGATTCTTGTGATCGTTGCCCAGGCTGGAGTGCAGTGGCACCATCTCGGCTCAATGCGACCTCCACCTCTCGGGTATAAGTGATTCTCCTGCCTCAGCCTCCTGACTAGCTGGGATTACAGGCGCCCACCACCACCCTCAGCTGATTTTTTGTATTTTTAAATAAGGATGGGGTTTTGCCACGTTGGCCAGGCTGGTCTCGGACTCCTGACCTCAGGTGATTCACCCACCTCAACCTCCCCAAGTACTGGGATTACAGGTGTGAGCCACCACGCCTGGCCTTTTTTTAAAAATAAATAAATAAGACCGGGCGCGGTGGCTCACGCCGGTAATCCCAGCACTTTGGGAGGCCGAGGCAGGTGGATCATCTGAGGTCAGGAGTTCGAGACCAGCCTGGCCATCATGGTGAAATCCCATCTTTAAAAAGAAAAAAAAAAAAAAACTTAAAAATAAATAAATAAGTAAATAAATAAATGTATGTCTCTTGGGACCAGAGTTGGCCTAGTGCACATCCTCCACGCCCAGCTCACCACCCCTGCCCCTCGCAGCCCGGCCTGGGGCAGCCCCCAGCCCCCCCGCCCCCCCGAGGCCGCCCACCTTTGGGTCGTGGATTCCGGACAGCTCCAGGAAGGTCTTGTCCCCGACCATGACGGCGGCCAGGTTGGCCGTGTAGCTGGACAGCACCAGCAGGCAGAAGATGGCCCAGAGGTTCATGAGCAGACGGCCTGTGGGACACTTGGGCGTCTTGCTGGACACGGTGCGACCGAAGAGGATGGCGTAGCAGAGGTTGAGCGCCGAGGAGTAGGAGAAGACCGTGCTGCGGTTCCGGCCGCGTGGCGTGAGCCCGTAGGGGCTGCGCCACTCGTACAGGGTGAGGAAGAGCGCGGTCAGGTGCAGGGCGGCGAACACGCCCAGCCACATGGACCAGTGCAGCGGCCACATGAAGGCGCCGATGGGTGAGGCCGTGTCTCGCGCCCGCACCATGATGCCCAGGCTGGTGGAGAAGAAGGGGCTGGTGAAGTCCACCACCTGGGAGCGGGCGGAGTTGATGCTGAAGCTGGTGACCGCCATGTGAGCCCGGCCGGCCAGCAGGTCCCCGACCAGGCCCGTCCAGCGGCCGTCACGCAGGACGCCGTACTTGCCGTCACCCACGATGTACAGCTGGAAGTCGAAGGGCGTGTCCTCCGCCAGCCGCTCCAGCAGGTCGATGCAGTACCCGTAGCAGCACTTGCGCAGGGCACGGGGCACCGAACCGTTGGCCAGCGCGGCGAACAGTGCGTCCAGGGTGGCCGAGTCGTTGGTGCCGGGGTCCAGGCACAGCTGCCCCGCCGGGCACTGCCCGTCTTCATCGGGATCACGGGCAAACACGAATGGGTGCTCCACCAGCGTCACCACACGCAGCTTGGGCCGGGCCTGGGTGCCTGGCGGGGGTGGGGGCCTTGCCACGGCACCCCCCGGTTCCAAGTCCAGCCGGCCATCCCGCCAGCTGCCCACCGTGGCCCAGGCCGGGGCACCCTGTGAGTCCCGGCGCAGGCTCCACACCTTGAAGTGCCGAGACACGTGTACCTGGGAGTTGCCTGTCACCCACACGGGGCCCGTGCGGCCCTGGAAGGACGTGTTGGCCAGGAACCTAGGGGCAGGGCGGGGGCATCAGGTGTCCAGCTCAGACCCCTCCACCCCTCACCCCTGCCGAGCACACGCCTGATTCCCACTGGGCACCCTTTCTTCGTTTTTTTTTTTTTTTCGAGTCAGAGTTTCGCTCTTGTTACCCAGGCTGGAGTGCAATGGCGCGATCTCGGCTCACCGCAACCTCCGCCTCCTGGGTTCAGGCAATTCTCCTGCCTCAGCCTCCTGAGTAGCTGGGATTACAGGCACGCGCCACCATGCCCAGCTAATTTTTTGTATTTTTAGTAGAGACGGGGTTTCACCATGTTGACCAGGATGGTCTCGATCTCTTGACCTCGTGATCCACCCGCCTCTGCCTCCCAAAGTGCTGGGATGACAGGCGTGAGCCACCGCGCCCGGCCTCTTCCTTTTTTTTTTTTCACTCATGTTACCCAGGCTGGAGCACAGTGGCGCGATCTCGGCTCACTGCAACCTCCGCCTCCCGGGTTCAGGTGATTCTCCTGCCTCAGCCTCCTGAGTACCTGCGATTACAGGTGTGCACCACCGCGCCCGGCTGATTTTGTATTTTTAGTAGAGACCGGGTTTTGCCCTGTTGGCCAGGCTGGTCTCCAACTCCCAACCTCAGTGATCTACCCGCCTCTGCCTCCCAAAGTGCTGGGATTACAGGGATGAACCACCATAGCCGGTCACACCCTTTTCAGTATCGTGAGGACAAGTGTGAACACAAGTGGTGTCTCCAATCCTAATAAATCCCTTGACCCTGGGGCATGCATGCCCAGATGCCGTGGCTGCGCCCCCACCCCACACGGTGCCTGAAGCCAGTGGCAGTGCTCAAGTGCCCAGCGGGGCTTTCCTGTTTCCAGCAGTTGTTCATTCCCTGGAACTCACCCAGGGCTCAGCCAGAGACCCATTCCCTCCCTCCCAGTTCAGCTCCCTCACTGCTCTCCCTGGGATAGTTCCCTGGGTGGGCGCTGCTTCCAGGAACCTGAGACGTCCATCGGCAAAGCATCCTGACTTTGTGTGTTTGAGACAGGGTCTCACCTTGTCGCCCAGGCTGGAGTGCAGTGGTGCCATCTCCGCCCACTGCGGCCTGGGCCCCCGGGCTCCGGTGATTCTCCCACCTCAGCATCCTGAGTAGCTGGAACTACAGGTGTGTGCCACCGCGCCCGGCTAACTTTGTTGTATTTTTTTGGTAGAGATGGGGTTTCACCGTGTTGGCCAGGCTGGTCTCAAACTCCTGAGCTCAGGTGATCCGCTCGCCACAGCCTCCCAAAGTACTGGGATTACAGGCGTGAGCCACCATGCCGGCCTGACCGTGCCCTTCATGACCCATGGGTGGCGCCGACTCCGTGGCCTGGACACCTTCCCAAGTGAAGCAGGGTCCCCACTCACCGTGCCAAGAAGCGCCCGGGGGACTCAGGGCCGGCCGGCTGCGGGTCCTCACAGTTGACCGCGGCGGGGAGGAGGGCACGCTCCGGCTGCACCTGTGCGGCACTGCCCAGCGCCCGGGCCACCAGCTGCACGGCGTCATGGACGGCGGCCTCCAGCGGGGGTTGTACCACCTCGCCCAGCGCCAGCAGCCCCGGCGGCAGCCCCGCAGTGGGCAGGGCCTTGGGAGGCAGTGGCGTCCCCAACAGCCAGTGGGGGCCGGGAGGTACAGCCTCCAGCACCCGACGGGCGTGGGCAACATCACAGCCGAGGAGGACTGCCGCGGGTACTGCGGCTTCACCCCCCACGGGTGCCCCCATCGGGGCCAGGCGTGCCCGCAGCCCCGCGTCTCCGGCGTCCTGCCGGCTTAGGTCCAGGACCAGCTGTGGGGCGCGGCCGGCCCGGCTCGTCCAGAGGGCCACCAGCCCGCCGGGGTCCCGGGTGCGGCACAGGGCCAGGCCAACGTCCTCCCAGGCGTGCGCCTGCAGCACAGCCACCAGCACGTCCAGCAGCGTCTCCAGGGGGCTGGCCCAGTGCAGCTGCAGGTGGAATGGGTTCTGGGGGAGGGGAGGCCACAGTCAGGGTCGGTGACCTCCACCCCACGACACCCCTCCCACCCCAGCAGCCCGTGATCCGAAAGGAGATGCCAGCCGGATGGCCGCACCTCCCCTCCGCCTCCCCCCAACCCCAGCCCTGCTCTAAACCCTTCCATGGCTCCCCATCACCATCCCCACCAGGCTCAGCCTCAGCCTGTCTTCTAGGCCCTTCTCTCTTGGCTCCAGCTACCCTTGTCATGGGCTCACCGTGTGTGTGTGTGTGTGTGTGTGTGTGTGTGTGTGTGTGTGTGTGTGGTTTTTTTTTTTGCATGTGTCATTTCCCAGATTGAATACCTTTCTCCCTCTATGCCCACCAACTCCTACACACCCTTCAAAACCCAAGCACATTGCTCCTCTATTC
Organism: Sapajus apella; assembly: GCF_009761245.1. Taxonomy (NCBI): domain Eukaryota; kingdom Metazoa; phylum Chordata; class Mammalia; order Primates; family Cebidae; genus Sapajus; species Sapajus apella. Next base: position 10,288,030 of record NW_022437017.1, read on the forward strand.
AGACTTCTCCATCCTCCAGGCAGAACCCAGGCTCCGGCTTGGAACTTCTCCAGCCTCGGGTCCCTCCCTGATCCCTTTATATCCCAAACTCAGCTGGCCCCCACCTGCCTGGGAGCCCCTCTGGGGCCAAGGGCCGTGGCTCCCTAAAGGTGAGCCCACTGATGGCCTTGTGCTTAGAGCCAAACCAGGTAGCATCCCCTCACACATTACTGCCCCATGCCAGGCACACGGAGGGCTGAGGGGCCCCCTTGTGCCCAGTGCCATCCAGAAAGTTCCGGATTTTTTTTTTTTTTTGAGACCGTGTCTGGGTTATTGCCCAGGCTGGAGTGCAGTGGTGAGATCACAGCTCATTACAACCGCCGCCTCCCCGGCTCAAGCGAGCCTCCTACCTCAACCTCCTGAGTAGCTGGGACTCCAGGGGCCCGCCACCACGCCTGCCTAATTTTTGTATTTTTTGTAGAGATGGGGTCTCGCCATGTTGCCCAGGCTGAGCTCCCACCTCGGCCTCCCAAAGTGCTGAGATTCCAGGCGTGAGCCACTGCGCCCGGCCCTGGGTTTCACTTAGTGGATTAAAGGTGGGAGAGCTTTGCCAGGCCCCTCGGGTGGGCAAGGCGCTTCCCAGGGTGGAAGCAGGGTGCCCAGCGCTGGGGGACGGGCTCGGGCTGTGGCTCAGTCTCCAGGGGCCCAGGCCAGTGTCGGAGATGCTGGGTGGGTCCCACGCGCGGCCTGCGGCGGTGCAGTTCCTGGAGGCGGCAGCAGAGGGCGCCCCCGGCCTGGGTTTGGGCCTCGAATCTCAGCCCTAGCTAGGGTGGTGGGGGGACAGGGGTCCCCTTGACACCTGGACAGCTGGGCTAAAAGACCCCCCTCTAGCGTCAGGGTCTCCCACCCTGAGGAGGAGGAGGGGCCGGAGGGGCTTCTCCGTGGGTGGGGACGGAGGGGAGCTGGGTCCTAGAGCTCAGCCAGGCCCCCATGTCCGGAGCTGGGACCTCCTTGCCGGCCATGGGAAGGGGTCTATTCTCTGGGGCACAGCGGGCCCTGGCGGAGGGTCCCCAGCACCCAGTCAACCTCCCTTCTCTCTCTCTTTTTTTTTTTTTGGTAAAGACGGGGTTTCACCATGTTGGTCAGGCTGGTCTTGAACTCCCGACCTCAGGTGATCCGCCCGCCTTGGCCTCCAAAGTGCTTGGATCACAGGCGTGAGCCACCGCGCCCGGCCTCAACCTCCCTTCTCTTCTCATTCCGTTTCCCTGTGGGACCTGGGCCTGGGGGTAGGATTAGAGGAGAGGAACCTGAAGGCTGCGGCGGGGTGGGGGGAATGGGGTGGGGGCCGGAGGGACCCGGCTGCTCTGGGATCTTGAGGGCCTCTGGGAGGGGACGGGGAGAATGCTGAAAGGAGGGGGACCCAGACCTGCAGACCCCGAAACTGCACCCCGAGAGTGCTAAGCACTCCAGCGGCCTGGAGTCCCGTGGGGACCCGGTGGTCCCGGGGACCAGGGAAGGGTCTGTGGGCACGCAGTAGGCAGACGCGGGGTCTCCATCACCAGGGCGCTGGGAAGGGGCGTTCCAGGGGCGTCTCTCGCGCTCTCAAGCCAGCGTCTAGGTCCCTGTCCCTGGGTCTCTGCCTCTGCGTTCCGGCTCCCTGGCTCGGGGGACACCCAGGTCTTCCCCATCCCCGAGCCCCGGGGCCGTCCAGGGTCCCGGCACCCCCACCCCGCTCCGGGCGCCCCTGGGACTCCCGCCCCCGCCCCGGGCGCCCCTGGTCCCTGCTCCCGGCGTCCCGCGTACCGGGGCTCCGAGGACCGCGCGCGCCTCCCGCCGCAGCACGCTGAGCACCGGGGTCTCGGTGGCGGCCGCCAGGAAGTGGAGCTGCAGCAGTTCGGGTCGCGCCTCGGGAAAGGCCAGCAGGGCCGCCACGCCCGGAGCAGCCAGCGCCTGGCACAGGCCGCGGGCCAGCGAGGCGGGGTCGCGGGCGCGGGGCGCGGCGACCACCAGCTCCACGCTCAGGTTGTGCGGCAGCTGCGGCGCCAGGGCGGCCCGGGCCAGGGCGGCGCGGGCGCGGGCGCGGGCGAGGGGCGCGCGGGGCAGGAGGGCGCCCAGGCGCACGGAGCCCCCCAGGCGCGCCAGGACGCCGCACGGCTGCGGGTGGCCCCCCGCGGGCCCCGGCCCGGGCCCCAGCGCCAGCGCCAGGCCCAGCCACAGCGCCCGCACAAACTCCATCGCAAAGTTGCCGGCGCCGCGGGCCGCGGGTGGGCGGGAGACCCGGATCCGACGCTCCCTCCGCTCCCCGCCGGGGCCGCCGTCTGCGTCCGCCCGCGCCGCCCGGGGGTTCCCGAGAGCCAGCAGCCGCGCGGGGGGGCGGGACGCGCACTGGCCGCGGGGGAAACGGCCTCCCAGCGGCTGCTCGCGGACGGCGGCGGTGGCACCCGGCGGGGGCTGGGGACTCCCAACCACTGCCCATCCCCGCCCCGATTCAGGCCACAGACCGAGGGCGGGTGCCGGGAAAGGACCCCGCGCTTTAAAATTGGCCCCGACGCCCACCGCGTTCCTCCCCAGGATTCCTGACCCCCTCCACGAACGTCGAGCACTGCTCAGGCGGGGAAGTTGAGGCTCAGGTGGAGTCATGCTTGCCGCGCACTTCCAGGGAGAGGTCAGTTTCTTTCTTTCTTTCTTTTTTTAAAGACGGGGTTTCACCATGTTGGTCAGGCTGGTCTTGAACTCCCGACCTCAGGTGATTCGCCCGCCTTTGGCCTCCAGAGTGCTTGGATTACAGGCGTGAGCCACCGCGCCCGGCCAGGGAGAGGTCAGTTTCTAACCAGTCCCGCCCAGGGGTGGGCTCTCACATCCAGTGCACCCTGGGGAAACTGAGGCAGGCATGTCAGATGGGAACCTGTAGAGTTGATCTGCCCCCAGCAGTGGGCAGGCAACTTGGGCTGCAGAACTCCGCTTCAACCCTCAAAGCCCCGTGCCAAATGCCCTGCCCTGAGAAACGTTCCCTGCTTGCCACTGAGAAGATGCCGGAAGCACCACTCCCCACGCCCCGGCCCTCACAGGTTTCCGTAACAGGCCACCGTCTTTTTGTTCATTCCCTTCTTATTTAGTGACCGTCTCTTCCACTCAGCCCGGGGGGGGCTGGCTTGCTGCTCTGTCTCCAGGCTTGCACACAGTAGGCACCTGCCCAGACAAGGACACTTGCTCACATTCCCCTCCTCCAGTGCTCCAGAACCTTCCATAGCGCCCCGCTGTCTACCTGTCCCCAAGCTTGCCTGTGTCCTCTAAGCCTTGGTTTGGGGGGGCCTTCTGGGGCCCTGGCATCCCGCAGGCGCCTGATAGACGGGGACCGGCCGCATCCATCCAGCAGTGGACCTCCTCCCTGCCGGGGCAGTCCTCCTCCCGTCCTCCCGCGGGTGTCCGGCGTCTCCCCAGATCCCCACGGGCAGCAGAGCGGCCGCTGTGCTGGGAACATTCAGCTCTAACGAATGGATCCACACTCCAGTGATTTTTCTTCGCACACACACAGCAAACCCCATCTCCTTTTGGAGGCAACGCTGAGGAAGGAGGAAAAGATCCTCCATGCCGTGAAGAAAATGCCAAGTGCCAGCCGGGACAACGGATTGGATTTTGAGACGACTGGGGAGGGAGGGCTGGGGGCTCAGTTCCAGGAACCCGCAGGCCACCCCCTCCAGCCACCTGATGAGGTGTCCTGGAAGCAGGACAAGGGGTCCTCTCCCTAGATCTTCGGGAGGTGCTGGGTCCTGGCGTCCTCAGGGACCACTGGGGCCCCGTCCCTCCCTCGGGTCCGTTCCCTTTAAGGAGCAAGAATTCTTAGGAGCAGAGACAGTGTCCACCCTCCTGGAACTCACCTTCGTACCCTGCCTCAGTTTCCCCATCTGTAAAAGGGTGACAGTGGACATTCCTACTTCCCGCTGCCATGTGAACAAGTGGACGCACGGAGGGTGTTTTTTAAACATTTTTTATGACCGGGCAAGGTGCCTCACATCTGTAACCCCAGTACTTTGGGAGGCCGAGGTGGGTGGATCACGAGGTCAGGAGCTCGAGACCAGCCTGGCCAACATGGTGAAACCCCGTCTCTACCAAAAACACAAAAATTAGCCAGGCGTGGTGGCGTGTGCCTGTAATCCCAGCTACTCGGGAGGCTGAGGCGGGAGAATCGCTTCAACCCGGGAGGTGGAGGCTTCAGTGAGCCGAGATCACGCCACTGCACTCCAGCCTGGGCAACAAGGGCAAAAAAAAAAAAAACGGCAAATTTCATGTTATGACTATTTTACCACAATATAAAAAAATTTTTTTTGAGACGAGTTTCAGTCTCGTTGCCCACGCTGGAGTGCGGTGGCGCCATCTCACTCACGAAACCTCCGCCTCCCGGGTTCAAGCGATTCTCCTGCCTCAGCCTCCCGGGTAGCGGGGTTACAGGCATGCGCCACCATGCCCGGCCGATTTGTATCTTCAGTGGAGACGGGGTTTCCCCATGTTGAAATTTGCAGTCTGAACCATTTCTAGGTGCACAGCTCAGCGGCATGAAGCTCACTTAATGCTGTGCAGCCCTCACCACGGTCCTCTCTAGAACTTTCTCATCTTCCCAAACTGAAACTCTGTCCCCAAGGAACACTCCCTTCCTGTCCTCTCCCCAGCCCTGACGCCTCCCATCCGACCTTCCGTCCCTGTGAATCTGGTGACTCTGGGGACCTCCTATGCGTGGAATCAGACAGGACTTGTCCTTTTATGTCTGGTGTCTCTCACGGAGCGTGACGTCCTCAAGGTGCATCCACGCTGTGGCCTGTGTCCGAGCCTTTTTTTTTTTTTTTTTTTTTTTAAACTGCGTCTCAATCTGTTACCCAGGCTGGAGTGCAGTGGCGAGATCATAGCTCACTGCAGCCTCAACCGTCTGGGCTCAGGAGATCCTCCTGCCTCGACTTCCCAAGTAGCCGGGACCACGGGCACACACCACAGCTAACTAAAATTCGTAGCTTTTGTAAAGACTGGGTCTGGCAGAGATGTTGCCCAGGCTGGTCTCAAACTCCTGTGCTCAAGTGATTATCCTGCCTCAGCTTCCCACAGAACTGGGATTACTGGGTCAGGCACTGCACAGGCCTTCCGATTCCTTTTCAAGGCTGAATAATATTCCACTGTGCAGAGGACCATGTTGTCCTGGCCCATCCATCTACTGATGGACGCCTGTCTCCCCCCACTTTTTTTTTATTACCCCTTTTTTTGGCTGTGGGGATGGAGCTGCTGTGAGCTCCGTGTGTGGATCGCTTCAAGATCCTGCTCTTCACTGTCTTGGGCATGCACCCAGAAGTGTAGACTCGCTGGGTCCAACCTTAATGCAATTTTTTTTTTTTTTTGGCGGTCTCAAAATGCCCGGCCTGAGACCAGACTGGCCAACATGGCGAAACCCCATCTCTACTAAACATACAAAACTTAGCCGGGTGTGGTGGCAGGTGCCTATAATCCCAGCTACCTGGGAGGCTAAGGCAGGAGAATCGCTTGAACCTAGGGGGATGGAGGTTGCAGTGAGCTGAGATCACACCACGGCACACTCCAGCCTGGGAGAAAGAGTGAGACACTGTCTCAAAAAAAAAAAAAAAAAGAACCTGCCAGGCTATTTGACTATTTTCACAGTGGATGCCCCATTTCACGTCCGCACCAGGGCTCGGGAGGGCTGTGGCTTCTCTGCCTCCTCGCCCACCATGTTTTCTGCTCCCCGGGTTTGCTGGCAGATGCCCCCACCACGCACAGGGGCCCCCTGCTGTGGTCTGGAGTCGAGCCCCACCGCCTCCAGGTCACCTGTGCACACCAGCGTCCCCTCTCGTCACCCACGCCTCAGAATCCGTGGGGCCTCCCAGGGGGACTGAGCGACTCCCTTGCACCAGCCCGTCAGTTCCAACACAGGAAGGAACCGAGGCCCATGTGCTTAAAGGCCCCAGTGTGATGAGGGCGCGGGAGACGGGGTAAAGAGGCACCCAGGGGACTGGTGTCCGAGGACCCGCTGTGCAGGGTACATGGTGGGAGACGCCAAGCCTGAGGCATGAGCTCCTGCCTCCCCCCACTCCCACCTCCCGGAGGCTCCTGGCAGGCCCACCGGGAACATCCCCTTTCTACAGACAAGAACTTCAAGTCCGAGCCAGGTGCCGGCTGTCTGAGGCCACCGGGCAATTTTAGGTCCCGAGGTGGGTGGGGCAGCCGGGCCCTGCCCTGTGGTGCTCTCATCTGCCCGCTGTCTGCAGCCCACAGAGGGGGTAGCTGGCCTCAACCCCAATGTCCCTGTGGATGCAGGCAGCTGTGCAGTGGCCTGTATGTTAATGCCCAGCTTGATTTGGGTTCTCTGAGCGGCTGTGGCCGCGTCCGGCCCTCGGGCAGCCATACTTCTATGGCTGCGCACACACCCTCACCCCAGCCCTGGCACCAGCCACAAGGTTGTATAGACACCCTGGTTATTCTCAGGACCCCCAGCGGCCACCTCAAGTTGGTGGCTGGGGGTCCTGAGTGGTGCTGGGTGGGGGCAGGGGCCATGGGAGAGGACCCAGGGGAACAGTGCCATCCCAGAGAACAGCCAACCCTCAGCTGCCTCACCCCAAATCTGTGCGCTCCCTGCAGGCAGGACCACGCCTTGCAGGGTGGGCGCCCAGGAGGCACAGGACCCTTGAGGGGCTCTCAGGGCTCTGAGCAGCCGGGTGGATGCTGGTGCCGGCTGACCGCCCAGCCTCCCTGACGCAGCGTGTCCAGGCCGCCAGCCGAGAGGGCTCAGAGCCCTGTAGAGGGGACAAGGACACAAATTAGCCTAAAAGCATGAACTCAGCGTTGGCGGCCGACTCAAAGCTGAAGTCATTACTACGCCCGCTAAATCACACGGATTTTCTGGATCGTTAGGCAGGACTGGCAGTTGGGGGCAGCTTTCTGGAAGATTCAGGCTGTCTGTGCTGAGCTCCGGGTGCTGGCACTCAGTATCCCCAGGGTGGCGGGGCCCAGTCCCCCTCAAGCCCTTGATACCCGCAAGCACAGCCCATGGTGTGTTTGTGTGGGGGGGCAACTCCCTCTCCAGATCTGCTCAGAAGGGGACACCACCCCCAGACCTGCCCCCGACCCACTGGAGGGTCCCAACCTGCAGTGGCCATATTTGCTGGATGGACAAGGTACCCCAGACTGAGGAGGCCAGGGCACCTTTTGCTCAGAAAACCGCCCTGGGGTGCGGTTTGGGCAGCTCCGGCCGGGCCCTGGGGAAGCCAGCAGAGACCTCAAGGCACGGGTGGGACACCCTGGGCGGAGCCAGTGCTCCGAGGCCTTGCCCACACCAGCTCCCTCCTCCCACCGTCCCGAGCGCCGGGTTCCCAGGAGGACCAGGGACCCTGAAAGCCTCCCGGAGAGCTGGGCGCTGTACTCCAGGAAACCCCTCAACCCTGGCAGTCGGGTCCACCCCTAACGTCCCCAGGCCCGTCCGTCCACACCAGCCACCTCCCTCCAAGCAAAGGCCCTGGGGTGACGGACCAGTCTGAGACCCGCAGCTGCTCTGGACCCATCTCAAAGCCGCGCCTCCGATGCCCAGCTTGGCCGAGGCCTCCGCCCCCCACCGAGGGTGCCGAGTGGACCTGGGGTCTGGGCTGGGCCCAGGGCAGAGCGGAGCTGTGCCCAGCACCCGGCCACACTCGGACACGAGGAGGCTGGAAAGCAGCTTTCCATTTTTTTTTGTGAAAAACAGACTAACACCAACGTGACGTGTCCCGCAAGACGCCAAAACGGCCCAGTGATGGGGACGCAGAACCGGGGAGAGTCCGGGCCGCGTGGGGTCTCCGGGCTTCACTTGGCCGGCCGCGTGATGAAGCGCGTGGAGAAGTCGAACAGGTCCCGGTTGATCTTGCGCAAGTTGCGCACCTCGTCCTCCAGCTCCGTCACGCGGACGCGCAGCTGGTCCTGGCCGCCGAGCACACTCTGTGGGAGGAGTGGGGGTCAGAGGGCAGAGGTGGCCTGGGGTGCGCTCACCCCACCGGGCAGGGCTGACCTCGGCCTCGGGCCCCCGCCCTCCGGAGACCCCGCCCTCCGGAGACCCCGCCCTCCGGAGACCCCGCCCTCCGGAGACCCCGCCCTCCGGAGACCCCGCCCTCCGGAGACCCCGCCCTCCGGAGACCCCGCCCTCCGGAGACCCCGCCC
>NW_022437017.1:10296289-10304508 GCF_009761245.1 Sapajus apella
GACCCACACACCACACGATCTGCCCATGCCACCCCCAATAGCATGGGCAGCCACTCTGCCAGGGAGGGACCACAGGGACGCCCACAGACAGAAGGGGAGACTGAGGCCGGGGCATTCACGTCCCTCCAGCCTGAAGACGACAACCCTGACCCTGGCCATGCAGCCAGCACCCAGCACCTCAGATCCACTCACGACTGCACCCAGGGAGTCTCTGGGGTTGTGGATGGGGGTGCAGATGGCCACACCATAGATGGGGGGCCTCGGCCAGGGCTGGAAAGACCAGTGAACCTGGGAAGGCCCCGGGACACGGCCGGGTGGACGGTGAGCACCTCCAGCCGTGGGGAGGTCTTTGCAGGCCCAGCGAGGTCCCTGCCTTGTGCATAGGGACCAGCTGCATGAAGGGACATTGCTGTGGGGGGTCGGAGGTCAGGAACTCTTCCGCCCACTCTGCCGTGGGCACCTCAGCGCCTGTTCGTGGGACAGGACGACACCCCAGTGTCAGCTGGATTGGAACAGAGGCCACAGAGGGCTAGCGACCGTCACGGCAGGGAGGGAGCCAGGTGGGGCAGCCAGGGAAAGGTGGCGGCATTACTGATGGCCTTGCCTGGCTGCCTCCGGAATCCCACTGAGGCCAGCTGGGGAGGGGTTCTGGGGAGGGTACGTGGCAGGGCAGGCACCCAAGCATGGCGCTGACTCCATGCTTCTGGAGGCCAGTTTTCACTCCGAAGGTTCTGGCACTTCCTGAACACAGAGGCGCGCCCCCCTTGCACACACCCTGTTAGTAGTCAGTCCAGCCTGTACTCTTGGCCTCCTCGTGGTCCGAGGAGCCTGCAGATGCCCAGACAGTGGAGGTCCCATGCGTGCCCACCCACGTGCCCACCGGTATGCAGGAAGACAGAGTGTCACTCTGTTGAACAGCACAGAGAGGAGGAAGGAGATCACGGCGCCTCCCGGTGCAGGGCCTGCTGGGCTGGCGGGCACCCTTCAGATAAGAAATCAATCTGTACTCAGGTGAGAGGAGAGTGCGTGGGGAGAAGTGCCAAGCGCCAGGGCCCGCGAGGGATACAGTCAGGGACGTGAGGCAGCAAGGGCGCCGGTGGCTCCTGAAGGTAGGGGCTTGTGGTGGGAAGAGACGCTGGGAAGCCTCCCCACGCCCAAGGACCCCTCAGCCCGACCCAGCCCACCACAATGGCTTCTGTGAGGGTTCTGGGGCTGGGGGGTGGGAGTATTCTGGAAGCCACTCTATCCCCAGAAGGCACGGGAACCCAGCGGGGTACCCGCACAGGGCATGGGAAGGTGCTGAGCTGCAGGGAGGGAGGGCGTGACTTCGGCCAGGCCAAGAGGCTGCCCCGAGTCCCCGTGGGAGAAACCTGCAGCCACCAGGGCCCTACCCCCTCCCTGCCCCCACGGATGCTCCTGCACCTTCGGCAACCCAGACGTGAGCCTTCTGGCCCTCACAGCCCAAAATATGGCCATCAGTCCTCTGCAGAAAGACCTGGCTGACCGTCAGATCTCCAGTGGCGGAAAGGCCAGGGGGCCTTCCGAGACCAAAGGGCAGTGGGGGTTCCCTGCTGGGGGCTGTACCTGCTGGTGGAGACCCAGGCGCAGGGTGAGGCCCCCGTGGCGCGGCTCGTCCCCGTGCTCGGCGCCCAGCAGGTGCTTGTTGAAGTGAGGCAGCGGCAGGCTGGGCCTGAAGTCTGAGCTCAGCATGCTGACGGGTGCCAGCAGGATGATGGCGTTGGTGACGGGGCCTGGGGGGCGCGGTGGTCAGGCCCCGCCCCCGGCCAGGCCCACAGTATCCCAGCGAGGTCCCACCCCACAGGAAGCCGGGTCCTGCGCCATCCCGGCTAGTCCCCCAGTCAGTCTCCGCCCCATCCCGGGCAGTCCCCGCCCCATCCAACCAGTCCCCGCCCCATCCAACCAGTCCCCGCCCCATCCAACCAGTCCCCGCCCCATCCAACCAGTCCCCGCCCCGACCCGGCCAGACCCCGCCCCATCCTGGCCAGGCCCCGCCCCAACCCGGCCAGTCCCCGCCCCGACCCGGCCAGGCCCCACCCCAGCTCCTGCAGGCCTCGCCTCCACGCCCCCTGCAATGGACGCGGGCTGAGCACAGAGGCGCGCCCACCTTTGAGGGCCACAGTCCTGATGCACTGCTTGCTCTGCACGTCCCAGAGCCGCACGGTCTCGTCATGGGAGCCCGAGAGCAGCACGCTGCCGTCCGTGGACACCGACAGGCAGGTCACCTGGTTCCTGGACAGACAGGCGGGGGTCAGCGCCAGACAGGACATGCCAGAGAGCCCCCGCCCCGTGCCCACGTCCCACCTGTGCCCCCAGCTCCCCACCTGTGCCCTTTGAAGACCTTCCCGGCGTCCTGCTCTGGCTGGAAGCTTCTCTCCCTTTGTCCCGGCTGCAAAGACAGAGACAGGTGTGAGCAGCAGGCCCGATGCCCTCAGCCCCAGGGCACGGCGCAGCCCAACACCCGCCCGACGCACTCACCCAGGTGAAGAGGTCCACCTGGAAGATGGAGCCGTCGCTGCCCCCGCAGAACAGGTGGTGCTCAGCCAGGTCCATGGTCACTGCCATGATGGCCACGTCAAAGAGGACGGAGAGCAGCAGCTCCCCCGAGGAGACCTCCCACAGCTGCGGGCGGGCAAAGGGCGTGGGGCTCGGCCCAACTCCGGGGAACCCGAGGACCCCATGGGAACAGGGATCCAGGAAGGGGCACCAGGGAGGTCAGACGTCCGCTGTCCTCTGGTCCTGGGGCGTGGGACTCTGGGTGAAAGCCGTCACCCTGTGGGTCTGGGGGGCTAGGGGACATGGCTGTGCTGAAACAGAGCTTGGTCTCGGGCTGATGAGCCCTGGGTCTCCCTCCCAGGACCACCAGCCATGACTCAAGGGTTAGCAGTGCCCTCCAATTCCCTGGCTTGGCCAGGGAGCCGGGCCAGAAACGGTGAATGAGTGGGAATTTCCAGGCTGGCAGACCTGCAGGTCCACCCTCCCTGGACGTCCTTGGGCTCAGAGCACCGGGGGATTAGAAGCTGTCTGGAGCTCTGACAGCAGGAGGGGGAGGAAGCGATTCCTGTATTCCTGGCTGAGGACCTGCGGCCGCGGGGCTCTGCTCATGGACCGTGGGGGGATGGAGGGGCGGGGGTGGCTCTACCTTCACCGTCTGGTCCAGCGAGGAGGTGGCCACCCGGGCCAGGGGGCCCCCAAAGCCGCAGTGCAGGTCCGTGATGGGGAGCGTGTGGTGAGACCAGACGTGCCGGGGTGCCGGGATCCTGGAGGGGTCGGCCTGCAGCACGCTGGGTGGCGCGGGGTGGGCGGTCAGCAGGCAGGGAGGGGAGGCCAGCAGCCCAAGCCTCTGGCACCCACCTCACAAGCACACCTGCCTCCGCTCAGCAGCCTGGCCTGCCTCACCTGAGTAAACTCAAGCCTGGGTCCCCACAGCCCCCGGGACAAACCACACCCCAACATGGGCAGCCAGGACAGCTGGGATGATCACGCCGTCCTCTGCACTCCAGCCCCCAAGAGAAGCCCCTTCCCGCCAGGGGCCTTGGTGCCTCCTTTCCCTGCCCGAGCCTGGGTGCAGGCCGGGTTCACAAGGCGCGGACCTGCAGAGGCTCCAAGCCAGCACCAGGCAGTCCTTGCCCCCCGAGACGAAGTGGCTGCTGTCCCCGGTGAACTGCAGGCAGGAGACGTCCTGGTAGTGTCGACTCAGGATGACCAGAAGGTTCCCGGTGGAGACCTGTGAGGAGGGCATCCAGGTCGGGGAGGGAATGGTGCTGCAGCTCTGGGAACCACACCGCGGCCCCCTGCCTTCGACTGTGGGTGGGCCTGCCCAGGCAGGGGCCGGCAGGCACAGCAGGGTGGCGCCCCTGCACAGACTGTGTGGGCACCTGCTCCCGCCTCGTCCCCACCTGTGTGACCGCCCAAGAAGGGGGCACGTCCCCTGCCCTGCCCTGTCGCCTCAGGTGCCGGTGCCATGAGCCTGACCCTAGGGAGGGCACGGGCTTCCTGCGTGGGTCCTGAAGGAACGGCCGCACTCAGAACCTGCAGGCAGCTCCCCCAGTTCAGCGGGACTTTACTTCTGGGCAGGCTGCGGTGGCCTGATGGGGATGGGGGCAGCTGAAGCCCCAGCAGGTAGCCAGGCAGCTCCATCTGAGGACGAGGACAGGGAGCCCCTTCCAGGATGCCTGGTGAGGGCTGAGATGCTCTGATTGCTCTGGTGGGGGTTGTGGGTTGAATCGTGTGTTTCCCCCCAGAAGTGTGTTCAAGTCCTGACCGGGACCTGTGAATGGCCTTATTTGGATGCAGTGTCCCTGCACATATAGTTAGTTAAGATGAGGCGATTCTGGAGTGTGGGGGGCTCTATCCAGGGTGTCCCAGTTCTTGAAAGCAGAGGGAAATGCACACACACAGGGGCTCCATGTGTCGGTGGTGAGGCAGGCAGGGGAGATTCACCCACAGGCCAAGGGCGCCAGCCACCGCCGGCAGCTGTGAGGGGCAGGAAGGCTCCTCGCGGGGCCTCCGGGGCAGTACGGCCCTGCAGACACCTTCACTTAGGACCTCTGGCCTCAGGACAGGGACGAGTTTCTGTTGCCGGAAGCCCCTGTGCGTGGTGCTTTGTGGCCCCTCTCTGGGCCTCGGTTTCTGTGCCTACAACAACCAGGGTGGCCGTGGAGGGTTAAATGGCACCAGATGAAACAGGGTCCAGGTCAGCGCGAAACCAGAGGGCAGCCCTGGTGACCACCACTGCCTGGGCAGGGCGGACCAGGCCCGGCCCCACAGCCCCGGCTCTCGGGTTTCCAGCCCCTCCTGACTCACCACTCACACCCGTCACCCACAGAACAGGAGGTTTCAACTGTGGCAGGGGGTACAGTTGAGGCGGTCCGGGCCTGGGTTCCTGCTCAGCATGTGGGGCGCCCCCCTGTGGTCACAGCTCACACGGGTCAGAAACTCTCCCATGTCTGTCATCCCAGCATTTTGGGAGGCCAAGGCAGGCGTATCACCTTAGGCCAGGAGTTCAAAACCCGCCTCACCAACGTGGCAAAACTGTCTCTACTAAAAACACAAAAACTAGCCGGGCGAGGTGGCAGGTGCCTGTAGTCCCAGCTACTCGGGAGGCTGAGGCAGGGGAATCACTTGAACTCAGGAAGCAGAGGTTGCAGTGAGCTGAGATTGGGCCAATGCCCTCCGGCCCAGGCCACAGAGCGAAACTTCATCACACACACAAAAAACAAAAACAGAAAAACAAATTTGGAGGAGGCTGGGGAAGTGGGGGTCTGGCAGTGCGTGCCACCCTGCACACTGTCCCTAGCGAAGAACAGGAAGGGGCCCCGCCTAAGACATCCCCCATGGGGTGATGACACATTTAATTCCTACCCACGTGCCCCTCTACACCAGGCTGACAGCAACCAGGGCCAGGAGGTCGACTGTGAGGGGCAACTCGTGAGCCAGCACCTCCCTGCCTCAGTTTCCCTCTCTGCACCTCAGCAACAGCATCCCAGTTTCAAAATCATGGACTAAGACTTAAAAGCCTTGACGGCCAGGCATGGTGGTTCACGCCTGCAATTCCTAGCATTTTGGGAAGCCAAGGCGGGCGGATCACCTGAGCTCAGGAGTTCGAGACCATCCTGGTCAACATGGTGAAACCCCGTCTCTACTAAAAATACAAAAAATTATCTGGGCGTGATGGCGCGCGCCTGTAGTTCCAGCTACTCAGGAGGCTGAGGCAGGAGAATTGCTCAAACCTGGGAGGCGGGAGGTGGAGGTGGAGGGTGCAGCGAGCTGAGACTGAGCCACTGCACTCCAGCCTGGGCTAAAGAGCGAGACTCCATCTCCAAAAAAAATAACCAATAAATAAACAAAGGCCTCGGCACGCTGGGCAGCTTGGTGCACGCCTATAATCCCACCCACCTGGGAGGATCGCCTGAGCCCAGGAGTTCAAGACCAGCTAGGGCAATGTAGTGAGACCCCACCTCAAAAATAAGTTTAAAAGTTAAACACATACACACGTGTCCCGGGGATGAGATTACCATGCCTCCTGTCATTCCTACACCCCTCGTCCCACTTATTTTTTGGAGACAGGGTCTCGCTCTGTCGCCCAGGCTGGAGTGCAGTGGTACAATCTCCGCTCACTGCAACCTCCGCCTCCCGGATTCAAGTGATTTCTCATGTCTCAGCCTCCCAAAAAGCTGGGATTACAGGTGGGTGCCACCATGCCCAGCTAATTTTTGTAGTTTTTGCAAATAACGGGTTTTCACCATGTTGCCCAGGCTGGTCTTGAACTCCTGGCCTCAAGGAATCCGCCTGCCTCGGCCTCCCAAAGTGCTGGGATTCCAGGCATGAGCCACCATGCCCGTCCCCCGGTGGTCACGCCCTCCCAGCCCTCTCAGTTCTCTGGACAGCCCACTGGGGAAGGCAAGGACAAGGTCAGGAAGGGCAGAAACGGGGTTACCTTTGCGTCTTCTGGCCCCAAATCTTGTACTCTATGCCCTGCTCCATGTGGGACTGAGGGCAGGTCTCCCCACCAATATGATGGACCATTTGTAACAACAGCCAATGATCTAACCCAGCAGCTGCAACTGCGGCCAAACCCCAAGAGGCCTGTGTGAGTAAAATCGTACCGGCACGCCTCCGCGCCCATGCACTCACAGACCATCCAGGCCTGCTTCCCCTAACCAGGGCAGAGTGGAGCAACTGACCTAAATGCAAAGCCTGAACTGTTCGCCCCGTCTCTCAGTGGCAGCAGGAGCGAGGCTGTGTGTGTGTCTAGGGGTTGCTGTCACCTGGTTTCTCCAGCAGTAAGAAAAAGGGGGCACTGGCCGGGCGCGGTGGCTCACGCCTGTAATCCCAGCACTTTGGGAGGCCGAGGCGGGTAGATCACGAGGTCAGGAGTTTGAGACCAGCCAGACCAACATAGTGAAATCCCATCTCTACTAAATACAAAAAAATCAGCCGGGCATGGTGGCGGGCACCTGTAATCCCAGCTACTTGGGAGGCTGAGGCAGGAGAACTGCTTGAACTGGGGAGGCGGAGGTTCCATTGAGCTGATTGAGCCACGTGCACTCCAGCCTGGGTGCCAGAGTGAGACTCCATGTCAAAAAAAAAAAAAGGAAAGAAAAAGGGAGCACTAAATAAACAGGGTCCTGGGCCAGGTGTGGTGGCTCATGCCTGTAATCCCAGCACTTTGGGAGGCTGAAGCAGGTGAAGCACCTGAGGTCAGGAGCTGAAGACCATGCTGGCCAGCACAGTGAAACCCCGTGTCTACTAAAAATATAAACATTGTCAGGGCACGGGGGTGTGTGCCTGCAGCCACAGCTACAGCAGGCAGAGGCTCAGTGGGCCAAGATCACACCACTGCATTCTAGCCCAGGTGACAGAGCAAGACTCTGTCATAAAGGCACAGGCCGCCTCTGCAGGGGGACAAGGCTGTGGTTTTTTTCTTTTTCAAGATGGAGTTTCACTTGTGGCCCAGGTGCCATCTCAGCTCACTGCAGCCTCTGCCTCCTGGGTTCAAGCGATTCTCCTGCCTCAGCCTATCAAGCAGCTGGATTATAGGCACCGGCCACCACGCCCAGCTAATTTTTGAATTTTTAGTAGAGACAGGGTTTCACCATGTTGCCCAGGCTGGTCTTGAACTCCTGACCTCAGGTGATCCTCCCACCACACCCTCCCAAAGTGCTGGGATTACAGGCACAAACCACTCTGCCCAGCTCTTCTGAACTTTCCGGTTACAACTGCCAAGTACTGTCCCCTACCTGGAGGAGATGCCTGCCAGCCCTGGAAGATGCTGCAGTGTGTGTCACGGACCGGCCGGAAGGCGCAGTGTGTGCCACGGACCAGCCGGAAGGTGAAGTGTGTGTGTTAGGGACCGGCCGGAAGGTGCAGTGTGTGTGTCAGGGACCGGCCGGAAGGTGCAGTGTGTGTGTCAGGGACCGTCTGGAAGGTGCAGTGTGTGTCAGGGCCTGGCCGGCAGGTGCGGTGTGTGTGTCAGGGACCGGCCGGAAGGTGCGGTGTGTGTGTCAGGGACCGGCCGGAAGGTGCGGTGTGTGTGTCAGGGACCGGCCGGAAGGTGCGGTGTGTGTGTCAGGGACCGGCCGGAAGGTGCAGTGTGTGTCAGGGACCGGCCGGAAGGTGCAGTGTGTGTGTCAGGGACCGGCCGGAAGGTGCAGTGTGTGTCAGGGACCGGCCGGAAGGTGCGGTGTGTGTGTCAGGGA
>NW_022437017.1:10329508-10346941 GCF_009761245.1 Sapajus apella
ACGAGAAACGGGAGCCCAGACGGGCAAACGGCGGCCACGCTGCGGCACATGCTGTTGGCACCTCTGCGTTATGGAGGATTCAGAGGCTCAGAGGGAGGAAAACTGATCAACTGGTGATGCCTCCCTCGGCGTGGATGAGACAAACAGGGATCAATTAATAATGCCTGCGTTGGCCACAGGACTGGAAACATGGATTGATTAGCAATGTCTGCCTGCCACCTGTGTGGAATCACACAGTGATAGACTGGTCATGTCTGCCACGGGCAGAGGGCTGGTAGGTGGGAAGCGCTCTTCAAATCGGAAGCCGTTTTCCACGCCAACTACAGGGTTTCTCATCCTGGTTACCCGGAGACGGAAGAGGGGTCCCCCAAGGTCGGGCAGCCAGGCCCCATGCAGGTCCTTACCTTTCTTGATCTTGGGGGCGGAGGTGATGGAGCTGCCGTTGGTGTTTGTGGCCAGGCCCAGGGAGGACACGGGCAGCTTGGGCGAGGAGAGCATGCTGTGCGCCCCGCCCGGCGAGTAGGCAAAGAGGGAGCCCCCAAAGCTCTGGCGCCGGCCCTCCCGACGGTTGCTGTCTATGGCTGCCTGGAGCTCGTTGGGGTTACTGAGGCCTCGCTTCTCACACTCATAAGGGTACAGGTACTTCATGTATCTGTGGGTGGGACGAGGGGACAGAATGGCGCCCGGGTCACCCCTGCGGCTCCCTGTGGCCTTCAGTACAAAGTAAATCCCACTGTGGCACCACCATGCCTGGCTCCGCCCTTGGATTTGCTCAGCAGGCCCTGGAGCCGCTGGGCCTTCGCCCACGCTGTTCCCTCCACCTCAATGCTGCTCCCTCCGCCTCAATGCTGCTCCCTGCACCTCAATGCTGCTCCCTGCGCCTCAATGCTGCTCCCTGCGCCTCAATGCTGCTCCCTGCGATGGCCTCTGATTGCATAACTTCAGCGCCTGTGTGATTCTCACACCCCTACTTGATGCTCTCAGGCCCAGGATGCGCAGCGTGGCCTGGTGCCCTCAGCGGCTGCCTACCGCCCCCTCTTTTGCAGGCGCCTGGCACCGGCTGCCCAGAGCACCCCGGCCCGACCTCCGCCCAGCCGCCCGCCGCTCACTGGGTCCGCAGGGTGAAGGCCGCGCTGGTGATGGACGTGGGCAGGTTGAGGCCCTTGGTGATCTCCCGCCACAGCTTCTTGTTGATGACCTCCACGAGGCCGCCCTTCTCCGTCACCAGCACGTACAGCATGAACAGGTCAAGGACCTGTTTGGCCATGATGGGGATGCGGTTCACGGGGGTTCCTGGGGGAAGGGGCGAGAGGGAGGTGGGGGGCTGCCCGGGCACTGCAGGGAGCCCAGTGTCCCCGCCTCCACCCTCTCCACACCAGAAGCACCCGCCATCCAGGCTGTGACAACCACAGAGGTCGCCAGACGCTGCCCAGGGTCTCCTGTGGGGACAGGATCACCCAGGCTGGCAACCGCTGCTCGAGAGGGCACTGGAGGGGCAGCTCCGCCTTGGTTTCCCCACCAGTAACCCGGGCACGGGGATGGTGCAGCCCTCGAAGCTCGGGAGGGATGTGCGGGAGACGCAGGGATCTTTGTTACCCTTCTCCATGCCACCCACCACAGCAGCTGCCAAAACAACCCCGCCACGCTCCCAGGGGCCCGTCCCCGCCACGCTCCCAGGGGCTCTGCCGTCTCAGGCAGGCGGTAGGGAAAGCTCAGCTCATCCGACTTGCAGTTTGGAGAATGGAGGGCTGTGGGCTAACCCAGGCAGGGGAGGGAGGCGTGGGGGGTGGGCTAGCACAGGCACAGGGGATGGGGGTGGGTGGCTAGCCAAGGAGGAGGGGGTAGTGGTTATGGCAGGGTGGGAAACGGGGAGGGTCAGCGCAGGGGCAGATGGGCTAGCCCAGGAGGAAGGCTCACACAGGCCCCTGCAACCTCACCTCCTGAAGCCCGCTGCAGACACAACCCCTCCTCGCCCTGCCACCCCACCCACCCTCAGGGCTCTGCCAGGCTGCCCCTGTACCAGGAGCCTCTGCTTCAGATGTCAGCCCTCCCTGGCCTGACAGCCCACAAGCCCCCACTGAAAGCCCCGGTCCTGTCAGTGAAATTCTGGGCTTATGAGGTCAACTGTGTACTGTCTGCGGCCCTCACCCCATGTTCTGCCGACGTGGGGTTCCAGCCCTTTGGGAGGCTGAGGCGGGTGGATCACCTAAGGTCAGGAGTTTAAGACCAGCCTGGCCAACACAGAGAAACCCCATCTCTACTAAAATACAAAAAAAAAGGCCGGGCGCGGCAGCACACGCCTGTAATCCCAGCACTGTGGGAGGCCGAGGCGGGCGGATCACCTGAGGTCAGGAGTTCAAGACCAGCCTCACCAACTTGGATAAACTCTACTAAAAATGCAAAAATTAGCTGGGCGCAGTGGCACGCGCCTGTAATCCCAGCTACTCGGGAGGCTGAGGCAGGAGGATCGCTTGAATCCAGGAGGCGGAGGCCGCAGTGAGTCGAGACCCCGCCATTGCACTCCAGCCTCAGCAACAAGAGCAAAACTGTCTCAAAATAAATAAAAAAAGGATCAGCGGCAGAGGGTTCCCAGGGCCGCGCCCTGGCTCTGCGGCGGGTGGGCAGGAGGATGTTTACAGAAGGAGCTGGGAGCATCACCAGGGCCGGCGTGGGGCCCAGATAAGGAAGGGTGGGGAGGTTGTCGGGGATCAGCAGGTCAGGTGGTCCAGCTGCTGCTCCTGAGGTGAGGGGGTGCGGTCAGGACCCCTCCCTCCCCTCACTCCCAGCCCCCGGAGAATTCTGAGAAATTTAGTTGAAGGTTTTTACTTTGTGACACAGCAAAAAAAAAAAAAAAAAAAAAAAAATTCTTTCCCTCTGGAGTGAAGGAGAGGGAACTGTGGAGTCTAGGGTGACGGGTAGGTTCACCTGACAGATTCTTAGCTTCCGGGGCCCCATTACAGTGGGAAGCTCTGGGAAGAAGGCAAGGAAGAGGGTGCTTTGAGCCTGGGTTTTGAAGGATGCATAGGAGCTGACTGGCTCTGCCCTGTAGGAATGCCCAGCTTAGAGTGGGAGGGAGAACTTGACACAGCCCCTCGTGGCCCCATGTGCCAGGGACCCCCATCTCACCCACACTCGTGGGCAGCCTACCATGCCTGCTGTTTGTCTGAGGCTGGGCTCACTCTGTCACCCAGGCTGATGTGCAGTCACAGCTCACTGCGGCCTCCACCTCCTGGGCTCAAGCAAGCCTTCCTCTTTGGCCTCCCAAAGTGCCAGAATTACAGGCACGAGCCATCTCGCCCAGCCTCACTGTGCTACCTTTCTTTCCTTTCCTTTCTTTTTCTTTTAAGACGGAGTCTCGCTCTGTCACCCAGGCTGGAGAGCAGTGGTGCGATCTCGGCTCACTGCAAGCTCCGCTCCCCGGGTTCAAGCGATTCTCCTGTGTTGACCTCCTGAATGGCTGGGATTACAGGCACGTGCCAACACTCCTGGTAAATTTTTGTATTTTTAGTAGAGACGGGGTTTCACCATGTCGTCCTGGCTGGTCTCGAACTCCTGACCTCAAGTGACCCCCGCCACCTCGGCCTCCCAAAGTGCTGGGATCACAGGCGTGAGCCCCTGCAACCGGTCCTCACGGCTTTCTAAGTGCCGCCGGGACACCAGGCGCTGCACCAGGCATGGGTGACAGCAAAACGGGTTGGCTGTGGACCCAGGAGCTCGGAACCCCACAGCAGAGTGGTCAGGGCCGGGCAGGTGTGAACAGGATGATAAAGGGTAGGGGCAGATCTGTCTGGCCGCGTAAGGGGCAGTGGGCCCCGGTGAAACCTGGGCTTGGAGGATAACAGAGCAGGGGCCCCCCGCCCAGGTCCCAGGTCTGGATTCCTCTGTTCCCAGCACGGGAGGGGTTAACTCGGAGGCTGCTGGGCAGTGCGGGCCGGGGGGCCCACAGCCCTCCTCCTCCTCCTCCTCCTCCTTCCCTTCCGGGCGGCTGGCAGTGGCAAGTCTGGGGCTTGTGTTTATAGAAGCCAAGGGAGGGGTGGGTGGAGGCTGGGACACAGCGGCCCCTGCAACGGCCCCCGCCACAGCCCCAAGTGCGGGGACAGAGCCCTCCGCCCCACCCCTTCCTGCCTCTGTGAGCCCGGAGGCCTCCTCCCCCGTCTGAACAGTGGGGACGGGAGCTACTCCCTGTTACAGAGGAGTGTGCAGGGGGTCGGAGCGGCCCCCACCCGGCTGCAGATGCTCCCAGGACCCCGTCTGGCCGTCCAGGGCGTCTGGTCGCTCCAAGCCGGGGTGAGGCCTGGGAATGGCCGCTGGGGACACCCCAGCCACCCTCTGTCACCTTTGAGCCTGTCTTGTGCCCCAGCCTCAGTTTCCCCACCTGGACACCAGCCCAGACCTGCCCTTGGAGGGTCCCTCCTCCACATGCCTGGTCCCCAGGCTGTTCTCAAGGCCTCGGCCATAAGATGCTCCCAGGCCAGGAGACACCGGGGCAGGGCTGGTATACCGTCGGTGCCCAATAAGTGTGCTCAGTAAACAGCCGCCCTGCACTCAGCACGTCTCAGGTACCTGCTGGCCACTGAGTGTTGGGCAGGAACTGTTTGTATCAACCTCCACCTCCCGGGGTTCAAGTGATTCTCCCGCCTCAGCCTCCTGAGGAGCTGGGACTGCAGGTGCCACCACCACGCCCCGCCAATTTTTTGTACTTTTAGTGGAGACGGGGTTTCACCGTGTTGGCCACGATGGTCTCACACTCCTGACCTCGTGATCCTTCCGTCTCGGCCTCCCAAAGTGCTGGGATTACAGGCGTGAGCCACCGCCCCCAGTCATTTGTGGCCCATTTTTACAGATGGGGAAACTGAGGCCCTGGTGGGAGGAGGGGAGGGGCCAGGACTCAAAGGTCGAATCGGCGGCCACAAGCTCATCAGACTCTAAGCCACCTCGTGGAGGGGGATTGGGGCCCAGGTGGCCAGCCGGACCTGACCCCATGCCCCAAGCACAGAGGGGGCACCACTCCCCCAGTACCCAGTAGTGGGGACCCCCACTTCACTGCAGGCTGGGTGCCAAAGAGATGGCCTGGACTGTCTGTTCCGTGTTGGGGCCCTGAGACCCCCCCACCAAGGGACCTGCCGCTTAGACTCACAGCCAGGCCTCCTGCATCAGCCCCCCCATGGCAGGCTGTTTCCCCCCAAGACACCCCTGAAGTTCCTCCTGATTCGAGAGCCCGGGATGCCTCCAGCCATGGGGAGCTTGCTACCCCGCAACATACCTGGAGCCAGCAGGGGCCCTCCTCCGGCCCGTTTCTGGGCCTTCCCTCCAGGGGGGTGGGGGCAGGGGGCTCACCTCGCTTCTGCATGAAGCTGAACAAGTCATCCAGGAATTCCTTCCTCTTGGGGTCCCCATCAAGTTCATAGAGCTGTGAGGGCAGACAGGGGACCGGTCAGTCAGCGCCAGAGCTCCGGCGTGGGAAGCCCGTCCCCGCTGCACTGGAGGCCGGGCCGGGACAGCAGCAGGGGTCGCCACCTCTGAACGGCTCCATTGAGTCGCTGCCAGAGCCGTAGCGGAGCTGGGCAGGTGAAGAACACGGGCCGAGAGACAGACGTGTGGGGGAACGAGCTTCCTGGGGCGGCAGCAAGGAGGCACCAGAAGCCGGTGGCCTGGGACGGCAGGCGGGGCCCTCTCCTGGCCCTGGGGCCCCGAAACCCCAGATCAAGGTGGTCCCCAGCTGGTGGCCACAGCGCCCCAGTCTCTGCCTCTGTCTCCATGAGACCCTCTCCCCGTTTCTCCCAAGACACCAGCTTGCTGGTTTTAGGGACACCTCACGCCAAATTGATCCTTAGCTCCCTACAGCTTAAAGAAATCTATTCTCCCACAGTCCTGGGGCCCGGAAATCCAAAATCAGCATCTCTGCAGGGTGGTGGCTCACACCTATAATCCCAGCACTTGGGGAGGCCGAGGCGGGTGGATCACGAGGTCAAGAGATCGAGACCATCCTGGTCAACATGGTGAAACCCCGTCTCTACTAAAAATACAAAAATTCAGCTGGGCATGGTGGCGCGTGACTGTAATCCCAGCTACTCAGGAGGCTGAGGCAGGAGAATTGCCTGAACCCAGGAGGCGGAGGTTGCGGTGAGCCGAGATCGCGCCATTGCACTCCAGCCTGGGTAACAAGAGTGAAACTCCGTCTCAAAAAAAAAAAGAAAAGAAAAAGAAATCTATTCTCCCACAGTCCCGGAGCCCGAAAATCCAAAATCAGTGTCTCTGCAGGGTGGTGGCTCGTGCCTGTAACCCCAGCGCTTTGGGAGGCGGGGGAATGGCTTGCACCCGGGAATTCAACACCAGCCTGGGCAACAGAGTGAGACCCCATCTCTACAAAAATACAAAAAGTTACCCAGGCCGGAAGGCTTGTGCCTACAGTCCCGGCCACTCGGGAGGCTGAGGGGGGAGGACTGCTTGAGGCCGGGCAGTGGAGGCTGCAGTGAGCCGAGACCACGCCACTGCACTCCAGCACGGGGGACACAAAAGGTGTCTGCAGGGCTGCGTTCCCTCTCAAGTCTCCAGGGGAGGAGCCCTCCTGCCTCTCACGGCTTCCGGGGGGTCCAGGTTCCTGGGCTCGTGGCCGCCTCGCTCCAGCCTCAGCCTGTTTTCATGGAGGACACGTCCTGTCGTGTCTGTCGGTGATTTTGTCGGTGTGAACATCACAGAGTGACTCACACACCCCCCTCACGGGGGAAGCCTCCCACACACCCAGGCACCAGGCACGGCGCGGCGCTCCTGGGCTATAAATCCGCGGCTGCGCTGGATCCTGTAGGCAACGGGGACCCGGTGGTGAGTGTTTGTGCATCGAACACATCTGAACACAGGCAAGGTGAAGAAGAAACACAGAATTCTCATGCTGTGGGGCCGCCGTCCTCCGTGCGGTCTGAGGTTGACCCAAGCGTCAACACGTGACTGTACGTCCGTGAGAAGCCTGTTTCCAAATGAGGTCCCCAGCAGAGGTACCGGGAATCCAGTACTCGAATCTAACTACTTCTTTTCTTTCCTTCCTTCTTTATTTTTTTTGAGACGGAGTCTCGCTCTGTCCCCAGGCTGGAGTGCGGGGGTGCGATCTCGGTTCACTGCAGCCTCCGCCTTCCGGGTTCAAGCGATTCTCCTGCCTCAGCCTCCCGAGTAGCTGGGACTACAGGCGCCCTCCACCATGTTGGTCAGGATGGTCTTGATCTCCTGACCTTGTGATCTGCCCACCTCAGCCTCCCAAAGTGCTGGGATTACAGGTGGAAGCCACCGTGCCCGGCCTTTTTTGTCTGTTTTTAGAGACAGGGCCTCACTCTGTCAACCAGGCTGGAGTGCAGTGGTGCAACCATAACTCACCACAGCCTCAACCTCCTGGGCTCAAGGGATCCTCCTGCCTCAGTTGCCCAAGTGGCTGGGACCACAGGCATCCGCCATCACACCCGGCTACGTTTTACGTTTTCTTTTGTAGAGATGGGGTCTTGCTATGTTGTCCAGGCTGGGCTCGAACTCCTGGGCTCCCTCGATCCTCCCATGTCGCCCTCTCAAAGTGCTGGGGTGACAGGCGGGAGCCACCGGCTGTGGCTTCACCTTATCTTCCTTGGGGGACACAGTTTAACCTAGACTGCCTGCCTGACTCACACAGCCAATCACTGCAAATCATCAGCTGCCTCCGGGGCTGCCCTGAGGGTCTGACAGGAGCCCATTTGCCCCAAGAACTGGCTCTGTTTTGCAGCTGGGGAAACCGAGGCACAGTGGTGCGTGTGGGGCCCAGGGCCTCCTCCTGGTTCCCATCCTGGTCCTCCTGCTGGCTTCCCCTTACCTGGACCCTGGGGTCTCCGCCTCCAGCTAGGAAATGAGCCACTGACAGCCTCTGCCTGCCGGGGTGCTGGCCGGGGAAGACCGTCAGGCCCGGAATGTCTTCCAGAGGGGAAAGGGATTCCATCCGGGGTACAGGGGCCCGGAGGTCCCCCGGCCCTCCCCCGCCAGGTTCTGGCGGGCAGGCAGGGGCAGGCAGGGTGGGGGAACGCCGGCTGGGATAATCAGAAAGCAGAGTTCAGGCGGGGGCCCATTTGCTGAGGAGGAGCAGGGACAAATACCAGGCTGCCAATTAAGCCCGGGGGAATGTGGCTGGCTGGGCAGTGGGGGGCCTTGAAACCACCAATTAGGCCTCGGCTGGGATGATCCGTCATTAGGGCCCAGGAACGAGGCCCACGCCCAGCCCCTGCTGCGGGGAAATCCTGGGTGCTGGGGAGGCCGGCTGAGGGCCCGGCCACCCTGCAGCCATCCTGCCCCTCCCTGGGCCTCAGTTTCCCCATCTGTGTATTGGAGGCCAAGTGAGGGCTTCCAGGAAGGGGCTGGGGGGGCAGCCAGGAGTCCTGACCTCTGCCCTGGGTGGTCGGGCTGCCAGAGGTCCAGCTGCCTGGTCTTTGTCTCCGCCCCACCCCGGCCAGCGCCAGACTGGCCAGCCCGCATTCCTGCGCTGATTTATGGTGGCCGGGGAGGCCCAGTTTCCCCTTCAGCTGCGTGAGGGGTGTGGGGCCCGCAGGTAGACCTGGCTGGCCGGGCCGGCGGGTCCCATGAGCACAGGCACGCACACAGGGCCACACGCCAGGCCTCCTCCTCCGACCCCTGCCCCCTCCCCTCCCCTCTCTTCCTCCGAGATCCGGTCCATCACCCGAGTCGTGGATTTAGGGGTTTGTCTGGGGTTTTTGTCTGTTCTGTCCCCAGAATCTAGAATCGGGCTGAGCACACAGCAGTTGCCTAATAAATGCTTGTTACATGAACCTCGATTTCCTCAGCTGTAATTTCGGGCCAGGCAGGGCGGAGAGGGGGACAGAATGAGCTCGCCCCCGGAAGAAGCGCCTGAGACCGCAGGTACTGGGATGGAGAGGATTTCACCACTGGAGCTGTTCCGGGGCAAACACCCCCCACCCAAAACCGCAGAGCGGGACCCGATTTGGAAAAAGGGCGTTGGCAGATGATCACGGTGAATTCCGGTGGGTCCCACATCCCACCGGAAGAAGAGACACGGAGACAGAGGCCCGGAGCCCCCAGAAGCCGGGGGAGGCGGAAGGTCCCTCCTGCGGCCCCTGGACGGAGCAAAGCCGTGCAGATGCCGGGATTTTGGACTTTGGGTTCCAGGACAGAGGGAGGACAGGTCTCAGCTGTCTCAAGTCCACTGTCTGAGGTCCTGCGTCACGGCAGCCCCCTAAGATGCGAATGCAGAGGCCAGCACGCCTCTGGGGACCAGGGGAAGGTCGTCTCCTCCGAGATTCTGACGCAGTGAACCCCCTTCCCCAGCACAGTCCCTACAAAAACCTCGCCGCGCTTCCTGCCTCAGTTTCCCCACCGCTCAAGAAGAGTGTGTGAGAAGACATAGAAGCTTTACCCCAAGCACCTAGCACCCCTGCAACCCTCACATTCCAGGTGGGGAAACCGAGGCTCAGGTCAGCCAACAGCTGCCCCGTGTGGGGCCAGGAAGGGTTGGGGGGCAGGAGCCATCAACCCCCAAGCCAAACGGTGGGTGAATGAGGCCAGTGGAGAGGCACGGTCAGCCCCCCGTGGGGCTGGGGCACTGATGCGTGGCCGTAAAGGGAGGGCGGGTGGGGGGCCCAGCTGCTGGTGGGGGAGGCGTTTCTAATGGCTGTGCTGTGGCCGGCCAACACAAAGCTGGCAGTAAAGGCCGCCTCGGCTTTATGGGTCTCTGGCCCCTGGTTCCGCTCCCCTGTGGCGGGGGGGAGGGTGCCCTGCCCTGGCCAGCTGGCCGAGGCCCCAGGGATGGGAAAGCAGGGGGCGGTGTCCAGGCTGCCCATGGCGGTGTCCAGGCCCCCACTGTGGGCGAGATCCCAGTCAAATTGCTGGGCCACAGCACACCCCATGGCAAACCCAGGCCTTGGTTCCCACCTGGGTCCTGTGGCTGAAACCCTGCCCCTCCCAAACATGGACCAGAAAGCTCTGAAATCAGCCGCCCAGGAGACACCCGCACGAGCCCTAAAATCGGGCAAAACCTCCGGAAACACCCTCCCTGGGGCTGAGGGCCAAGATAAGGCGCCCTCCCCTCCCCTCCCCTCCCCACTGCCTGATTTCCCTGGGGCCGGCTCTCATCCGAAGGAGGCTCTGGAGACAACCCTCCGCTGAGACCCCACCGCCCCTCCCATCAGCCCTGCCCTCCGCCCTGGCCGTTCCCTTCGTCTGGAACAGGCCTCAGCCCCTTCCCTTCGACTGGGTCCAACCGGGTCCAGGGTGGTCATTCCCTCCCGGGAGAGGAGCCCCGCCTGCCGCCCTCCCCGGACGGATAACGCAGCGGCCGCTCCCACCCCCACGGACACCCTGCTGCCACCCACCTTTACCAACCACCGGCCTCACGAGCCTTCTGGCTCACGGACCTCAAAGCCCCCCAAGTGCTCGCACGGCCCCAGCTGTCTGGATTCACCAATGTGCCTCT
This sequence comes from Sapajus apella, assembly GCF_009761245.1. Taxonomy (NCBI): domain Eukaryota; kingdom Metazoa; phylum Chordata; class Mammalia; order Primates; family Cebidae; genus Sapajus; species Sapajus apella. The sequence goes on from NW_022437017.1 coordinate 10,339,962, forward strand.
TGTCTGTCCCGGGACACGGGGATTCTTATCTCGTTCCCGGTGTCCAAAACCAGGCACACAGCAGTTGCTTAATAAATGCAAGTTAAATGAACTTCCTTTCGAAGTTCGATCCCGTGAAATGGGGTGCAGCAGGGCTATGGGGCCGCACGGCAGGCCTGGGGTCTTTCCCCGAGGGGCCCTGTCCCCTCTGTCCACTTCCTGCTGTGGGCCTGAAGGGTGTGGACTCCTAATAACCAAGGCTGGGCCGACCCTCCCGTTCTCAGCAGCACCTGCTTCGCAGAAGGGAAACTGAGGCACAGAGCGTGTGCAGCCAAGCCGCCCCCAGGTCCCCCAACCTCGCCCCTCCTGCCAGACCCTTCCCCGCTCAGCAGCTGGGGGGCTTTTCACAGCCGTCTGGGCACGACCCTCCCCTGGCCACAGCCTCCCAGGGCCCCCCATTCCTCTCCTGCTCCCTCCAATCCCGACACATGAGTCTTCGGGGCTCTACTCGGCCGCAAGTTTAGGGTTGGGGTTTGTGCCGTGGGGAGACCCCGGCTCCCTGCAGCCTCCACCTCCCGCCTTGGCCACTGGGGCCACAGGGGGGCCCCACCACACCTGGCTAATTTTTGTATTTTTACAGAGACGAGGTCTCGCTGTATCGCCCAGGCCGGTCTCAAACGCCCGGCCTCAAGTGAACCTCCGGCCTTGGCCTCCCAAAACGCCAGCATGACCCCGAGCCTTGGCGGCTTTTTGAGTAAAACACACGTGCCCCCACCCAGGCCTCCTCCCAGCGCCCTGTTCCTTCTGCCTGGAATGCATCCCCCAGGTCCCTGCAGGGCTCCTGCCTTCCCGCCCCAACCCCCAATGTCGCCTTCTGACGGCGCCCCCCCGCCCCGCCCCCTGCCCCACAGCCCCTCTCAGCCTCCGGCCCTCCATTCCTCTTTAGTTTTCTTCCCAGAACTCTGCACAACCGAGCTGGAGGGCACACTCCGTGGCTCTGGGGTGGAGGCACCACACCGTGGCTCCCGGTCCCAGAGGCTCCCCAGGCTCTGCACGGGGTGTGGGGGAGGCCTGGGGGGTGGGAGGTACCGGCCCACCTGCTGATGAGGACGGGGGCGGGGGACGGCCCTCTGGAGGGGGCACCTGTGAGCAGGGAGGGCAGCGGGGCTCAGGTGGTGGCGCCAGTGGGGGAGGGGAGGACAGGGCGCTAACCACCGCCCCCAAGCCCTCGGAGGGCAAACAGGAAATTCTTGTTTGTGGCGAAACGTTGATTATTTTCTCCACCCCACCTCCCACAGAAACAACTGCTCAGGGGGTCAGTGGACTTTGCTGGGGACCAGGATAACTCCCGGGGCCACCTGGGAGGGGGGAGGGGGCCCCCCCGGCCGCCCGGACCCCTCTGGAACCAGGGCGCTCCGCTCTGGCTTGGGACTCCCCTTCCCCAGCCCACTGGCTTGGCTCTGGGAGGTGGGAGGAAAGTCAGGAAAAGACCCCTGAGGTTTGCAGGAAATCCAGAGGGAAGAGTTGGCCAGGAGAGGAGGGGGCGGCGGGGGACAGTGCAGGCGGCCCCTCCCCAGCAGGGCTGGACAACGCAGCTCCCAAGGTCACAGCAGGGCAGCGCCCAAGGTCACGTCGCCTGGGCTGTGGTTTCCCGCTCAGTCTGCAGGAAGGCCCCACCTGGGCACTCCTGCCAGGTCCCAGCAGCTGCGGGGGACCCAGGGCGGTGTCCTTGGGCCCAGAGGCCCAGGCTGTAAAGAAACCGCCTATCTGCAGGGCCCCCTGGGAGAACCTTTGTCCCCCAGGCCCCCTCCTGTCTCCCAGGAGGCTCCAAAGTCCAAGGGGCCCCACCTGGGGGATGAGGCCATGGAGGGGTGCAGGAGCTGGGAGGCACCTGACCCGACTGCAGCCCTGCGGACGCTCCCTTTGCCCACAAAATCCAGGGAAATCCGAGAGGCAAACCAAATGTCTCCAGGTCGGGGCCCGCTGAGCCCCGAGCCTCCAGGAAGGTGGGCCTGAGACTTGGCAGAGAAATGTCAGAAGAGAAGTTTTCTTTTTTTTTTTTTTAAACAGGATCTCAGTCTGTGGCCCAGGCTGCAGTGCATTGGTGCAATCACAGCTCACGGCAGGCTCCACCTCTCGGACTCAAGTGATCCTCCCGCCTCAGCCTCTGCGGTAGTTGGGACTTCAGGCACCCACCGCCGTTCCCAATTTTATTTTTTTTTTTTTTTTTTTTTTTAAGATATGGGGTCTTGCTATGTTGTCCAGGCTGGGCACAAACTCCTGGGATCAAGCAGTCCTCCCTCCTTGGCCTCCCAGAGTGCTGGAATGCTGGGCATGAACCACCGCGCCCAGCCTGAGACACTTTCTTTTTTTTTTTTTTTTTTTATTTTGAGATGGAGTCTCACTGCCACTCAGGCTGGAGTACGGTGGTGTGACCTCGGCTCACTGCAACCTCTGCCTCCCGGGTTCACGCGATTCTCCTGCCTCAGCTTCCTGAGTAAGAGGGACTACAGGAGCGTGCCACCACGCCCAGCTAATTTTTTTTTTTTTGAGACGGAGTTTCGCTCTCGTTACCCAGGCTGGAGTGCAATGGCGCGATCTCGGCTCACCGCAACCTCCACCTCCTGGGTTCAGGCAATTCTCCTGCCTCAGCCTCCCGAGTAGCTGGGATTACAGGCACGCGCCACCATGCCCAGCTAATTTTTTGTATTTTTAGTAGAGACGGGGTTTCACCATGTTGACCAGGATGGTCTCGATTTCCTGACCTCGTGATCCACCCGCCTCGGCCTCCCACAGTGCTGGGATTCCAGGCGCACACCATGACGCCCTGCCTAATTTTTTTTGTATTTTCCATAGAGACGGGGTTTCACCTTGTTGGTCAGGCTGGTCTCAAACTCCTGACCTCAGGCAATCCTCCCGCCTCTGCCTCCTGAGGTGCTGGGATTCTGGGCAGGAGCTACGCTGCCCAGCCTAGAAAGGCACGTTTGCATCGCCCAATATGGCTTCTGGGAAACTGAAAAAGTATGTTTTCCTTTAGGGCCAGATATAGGTCTGCAGACGCTCAGAAGCGGCAGCAACAGATCTGAGTCAGCAGCCGCCCTCCGGCCGTGGCCTGAGCCACCCACGTGCCCAGTGGGGCGTTCCCAGGCTGCTGAAGGGTCCGAGGGGAAAACAGAATTCATCCAACGGCCGGGACCACCCAGACGAGGCAGGAACTCTGGGGTTTGGTTCCTTCTTCTACTTCGGTTTTTTTTCCATTTTTCTGAGACAGGGTCTTAGCTAAGGTGCCGGGACGACAGGCGTGAGCCACCTCGCCCAGACAACGCAGTCTGCTCTTAGAAGATCGTATAGGCCGGGTGCGGTGGCTCACGCCCATAATCCCAGCACTTTCGGAGGCTGAGTCGGACGGATCACGAGGTCAGCAGTGAGAGACCAGCCTGGGCAACGTGGCGAAACCCCGTCTCTACCAAAAATACAAAAAATTAACCGGGCGTGGGGGTGGGTGCCTGTAATTACATCTTCTGGGGAGGCTGAGGCAGGAGAACTGTTTGAACCCAGGAGGCGGAGGTTGCAGAAAGATTTCAAAACGGCACCACTGCACTCCAGCCTCCATCCTGTGTAAGAGGGCAAGACTCCCGCTCTCAAAAACAAAATAAGTAAATAAATAAGAATAATAATAAAATTAACCCACGTAAGGCTTTACAGCTAAGTGACATTTAGTGCACGACCATGGTATGCGAACCACAATCTCTGCCCCCATTATCCCTCATTCCCCGTCCCCTCCCCAGCCCCGGCACCCACGCACCCCCTCCTGTCTCTGTGGACGGGCCTGTTCGGGACATTTCATAGGAATGGGGTCACGCTGCGTGACCTTCCGTGTCTGGCGCCTCTCGGCGAGCCTGAGGTCCTCCAGGTGCACCTGCGCTCGGCCTGGGTCAGAGCCTCGCTCCTGCGCACGGCTGAGCCGTGTTCCATGGTGGACGGGCCTCCCTGGGTCTGTCCGTTTCTCCCTCTATGGACACCTGAGCTGTTCCCACCTTTTGGCTCTTGGGAATCGTGCTGGTTTGAACACGCGTGTGTAATCACCTCACCTATTGGGTTTCCTCTGGTTTTGGGAAAAGAAAGAACTCACTGTGACTCCTGTAACCGAAGTTTAAGAGAGCTGGTTTTAAGGCCGGGCGCAGTGGCTCAAGCCTGTAATCCCAGCACTGTGGGAGGCCAAGGCGGGTGGATCACGAGGTCAAGAGATCGAGACCATCCTGGTCAACACGGTGAAACCCCGTCTCTACTAAAAATGCAAAAAATTAGCTGGGCATGGTGGCGCGTGCCTGTAATCCCAGCTACTCAGGAGGCTGAGGCCGGAGAATTGCCTGAACCCAGGAGGCGGAGGTTGCGGTGAGCCGAGATCGCGCCATTGCACTCCAGCCTGGGTAACAAGAGCGAAACTCCGTCTCAAAAAAAAAAAAAGAAAAAAGAAGGGAGCTGGTTTTTATCTCCCAAATCCCCATAAAGCACTCAAGCATCCGGGATGGCAAACGAGGTGCCCCCTCCTTCCAGCAGCCTCCCAGGGTGGAGGGACCGAGGGGCTTAGAAGTCAAAATCAAGATCACACCAGGTCCCTCCCCTGCTCCACAGTCAACCATGGCTCCCTACTGCCCCAAGAAGCCCCAACTCCCTGCCTGCCTGCAAGGCCCCCCCACGAGAACCTGCCCTCCACACAGCTACAGCCATCTGTACACACACCGGCTGCTCCCCCCGGGCCCTCCTTTCCCTGTGTAAGACCCTCAGGTGGCCTGTGCTGACCCCCAGCACCTGTCCCGGCGTCAGGCTGGGTGCTCCTGCATTGATTTTGGGGATGGCCTCTTTCCATCCTTCCCACCTGCCTCCCACCCATGAAGCAGAATCTGGGCCGGGCACGGGGGCTCAGGCCTGTCATCCCAGCACTTTGGGAGGCCGAGGTGGGCGGATGACCTCAGGTCAGGAGTTCAAGACCAGCCTGGCCAATATGGTGAAACCCTGGCTCTACTAAAAATATAAAAATTAGCCGGGTGAGGTGGTGAACGCCCGTAGCCCCAGCTACTCAGGAGACTGAGGCAGGAGAATCGCTTGGACCCGAGAGGCGGAGGCTGCAGTGAGCCGAGATTGTGCCACTGCACTCCAGCCTGGGCAACAGAGCGAGACTCTGTGTCAAAAACAAATCAAAGCAAACAAAACAAAAGCAAGACGGAATCAGGGTCTACGGGGGCACGGCGCCTGGAATCCAGCGGGCGTCCACTGAGGAAGGAGAAAGCCCGGGCGCGGGGGCTCACGCCTGTAATCCCAGCACTTTGGGAGGCCGAGGTCAGAGGATCGCTTGAGGCCGGGAGTTGGAGGCAGGCAGGAAGGAAAGAGGCCCAAGGACCTCTCATTCCTCTAACGCCGGCGTCTCCCTCCCGGCCCCCTCTGAAGCCCCATTCCTGGCAGCTCCCACTCACTGACAGCGCCCCCCAGTTCCCCACCCCCTCCCAGAGGCCTGATAATCCCACTGTCGGGCGCGGCGGAGGGCCAGGGCGGAGGCTGAGATGACTCAGCATTCTCGGCCGCTGCTCCCCAGGTGGGCAGGGTCCCTGGGGGCCGCCGGGCCTCCCCCTCCACACTAGCAACCACAATGCTACTGGGAGGGGTGGGCAGGGCGGGACCCAGCACCGCCTCCCCCACACCCCTGGGGCCCTGCTCCGCATGTGGGGAGACTGAGGCACGGAGGGGTCCACACCTGTCTGGGAACCAGGTTTACAGAGCCCCACAACCTGTAAAGCCCCTCCCTGGTCCATGGCCTGGGGAGGCAGAGCGAGCTGGCACAGTGGGCCCCGGCAGCCACATAACGTCGGTAAGGACTCCAGGCCGGCCGGGCACCGTGGCTCACGCCTGTAATCCCGGCACTTTGGGAGGCCGAGGCGGGAGGATCACCTGAGGAGAGGAGCCTGAGAGCAGCCTGGGCAACATGGTGAAACCCCTATTCCCTACTGAAAAGAGAACTCTCTACTAAAATACGAAAATTAGCTGGGTGTGGTGGCTGGCACCTGCAGTCCCAGATATTCCAAAGGCTGAGGCAGAAGAATCGCTTGAACCTGTGTGGCGGAGGTTGCAGTGAGCTGAGATTGAACCACTGCACTCCAGCCTGGGCGACAGAGTGAGACTTTTTATTTTTTTACGTAAAGACGGGGTTTCACCACGTTGGTCATGCTGGTCTTGAACCCCGACCTCAGGTGATCCGCCCGCCTTGGCCTCCAAAGTGCTTGGATTACAGGCGTGAGCCACCGCGCGCCCGGCCCAGGGTGAGACTTTGACTCAGACCAACAAAAAAGACTCCAGGCCTCGTCCCCTCCCCACCGACACAGACTGGCGACCGGGGATGAACAGCTGAACAGATGAGGCAGGAACGAAGGAAGGAACAACGCTGGAGCAGAGCTGGGGGCTGTGGGAGGGACGGGTGCAGAGGCAGGAGCACCTGGTGTCTTGAGCCCCAGCCTGCCTGTCCTCCAGGCCTCAGTTTACCCACGGTGGGGGTGGGCAGATGCCATCTAAAAGTGGAAGCCGGCGCTGTGGTGCTGCAGAGCAACAGGCCAGGGACTGCGTGCGGCCCTGGGAGGCCGGGGAATTTCAAGTCTCAGGGTGTTTTTCCCTTTCCGGAAACTCCCGGGGCACACACAGAGGCGGCAGAGCCGAGGGGGGCTCACAGGGCTTCTGCCAGGACAGTGCACTCTGCAGCCGTTACCAAGCACCTCTTGTATGTCCTGGCCGATGGTGTATGCTGGGGAGATGCCATGTCCTAAAAGGGCCTGGACTACCCGGCTCAGGGAGCAGGAGGCAGAGGCAAGCTGCGGTGGGTGGACTGCAGAGAAATGAGACGCCAGGGGACCAACAGCCCCGACCGACTGGCAGGTACTGCAGGGTCAGAGGAGGGCAGGTCACACACACACAGCCGGCGCCCACTCTCAGGGTGACCCCCTGCCCCGCACACA